>NW_020837981.1:16265627-16375053 GCF_003676395.1 Aethalodelphis obliquidens | reverse complement strand
GGGGGGGGGGGGGGGGGGGGGGGGGGGGGGGGGGGGGGGTGGCGGATTTCTCTTACCTTATAGTTGCCAGATAAAATACAGAATGACCAGTTAACTTTGCATTTCAGATAAACAATGAATAATTTTCTGGCATATGTCCCATGCCAGAAACATACTTACACTAAAAAATTATTAATTTGTTTACCTAAAATTCAAACTTGTGTGTCTTGTATATTTATTTGCTAAATCTGGCCACTCTACCTTATCTTACTTCATGAATGGAACAAACTGGGAGGAGGGGGACCTAGAACTCCCTCATGCCTAAATTTAAAGCAGCCACAGAGCCAGACCCTCACGTCCATGTATCTTGACATCCTATCAGAGACCTGAGCCTGAGAGAGTCAAACAAAAAGTCAGCTCTCACCCTGCTACTGCACAGCAGCTGCTTTTTAGATAGCCAGCGATATTTCCTGGCCACCTCCCAGCAATATATTTCTAACTACACTCACTTGGAAGATTTTAGTTCCCAGAAATGCAATACAGGATAAAATAGGACAAGGGAAGAATGACATATTGTGCCCTGGGATATTAGAGCCCCAACAGTAGGAGCAGAAACACAAAAAAACACTGGCAGAGGCTATTCTAGAGATTTTAGGTTTTATGCGTCTCTTTTAGAAAAGTGAATCTGAATTGCTTCAAATTATCTAAGATTAAATTCACCTCGGAGTAGAGGATCAAACAATAGGAATAGGAGAATAGTTGCCCCAAATGAATATATAGCTCCTGTAGCCCAGAAATTCAGCAAGATACTTGCCCTCCACTTTAAGAGTTGAGAGGGAAATTCTGTGGTTCCAAAATTGATAGTGACAGAGCTCAAAAGGGATATAGATATGTATATATCTCACTTATGACAAACACCAGGACTGAATAAATCTCTTGTCTTTCAAAATAAGTAAATAGAAAAAATCCAAAATTAAAAGACTGTATAACAATAACAGAGGAAGACAAGGGAAATTATCCTCAAGACAAAAGAAAATTTAGAATACATCTACTCTGTGCTCTCAGTGAAATACCCAAACTTAAAAATTCTAGGTAAGAAATGATGGAAATGTTAAGTAAAATGAAAAGAAAGTTGACTGAAGTGAAAGGTCAAGATAAAAAGAGACGTAGCAAAAATTTTTAAGTAAAAGAATTCAGCAAACCCAAAGAGACAATAAAGTAATTAAAACCTGCCCTGAGGAATCACTCCTCTCCTTTATCATCTGCCTATCAGCAACTTCATCATTCAGAGAGCAAAAGAAACTAAGAATGGAAGGGCTACCCTGGGCTTAATTCTTACCAACAAAGAGGAATGTGTTAGTGAAGTCAAAGTGACAGGAACCTTGGGAAAAATTCAACGTATCACCTTAGAGTTCATTACGGCCAAGGAAGAAAACCAAAAGCAAAGTAAGACAAGTACCTTAGGGTGCTTAGCAGTTCAGAGAAAATATAAGAATTTCCCAGAGGCAGAGATTCTAAAATGAAAGACGAGTGAAAAAATAAAACCCACTACTGCAATCACAAATGAGGGGGAAAAAAAATGGGAGAGAACATATGCAAATATAACTCAATGTGCTATACAAGGTGCTTTCTAAAGACTGAGATTTTTAAAGGACATACAAAAGAAGACGGAAAAGGGTAAATGTAAGGATGAATACATAAGTGTGGTATTAGCCTATCAGAAGAGTGGACTAAAACTACAATGAGCAAAGACTTGTAAAAAACACACCAAACAACACAAAAACTTTTAGGTTGCATGTGAGGGTGGAAGGACAAAAAAGTTACAACCTCCCTCCTCCTATGTTAACAAGGTACAGAGAGGAAGCAAAATGACAATATTCTGAGTTTGCTTTCATATTATCTACTAAGGAACATGGTCTTTAAAATGGAAAAATTGTGCCAACAATCTTGAGAAGAAATTGATAAACCACAGGAGAAAAGATAGTGGGCGAATGTTTAACTGTTTAGAGAAATGTCCTTTTCCAGGTGTATTTTAGTACAGCAGGGCTTCTCATTCCCAGCACTATTGACATTTTAGGCTGGAGAATTTGTCATGGGGGGCTGTCTTGACTTGTAGGATGTTTAGCAGCATCCTTAACCTCTAACCACTAGATGCCAGTATCACCAGCCTCCTCTTTGTAACAATCACAAATGTCCCTAGAGATTGTCAAATGTCTTCTGGGAAGCAAAAGGACTCTAGGTTGAGAACCACGATATTGCAGAGCACTGAAAATCTGCATATATTATCACAGAATTATTGTTAGCATCTTTGAGTAATCATGGCATTGGGAACTGACAAATGTTATCCCATATATCAAAAAGGTAGGTTCTGAAAATTTGATGTTCATTCACAGCAAATTTTAATACAGTATCAAAATATTATTAATTGGAAAAGAGAGCAATGATCCTGTGAATTCTGGTATCGTTTTATTAAGAGCCACTCATACTAAACTAATATAATTTTTTCTCTTCTTTTTTTTTCAACTTCATAACTAAAGAGGGTAAATTGGTTTCACTAAAACATCTTTTAAATCTTTTTTAAAATCTTCTTTGACAAGCTAAAGAAATGTTAGCTGTCTCATATACTGTTGGCTGAAGTATATATTGGTAAAAATCTTTTGGGGAGGCATTCTGGCAACATCCATAAATTTTATAGGCACAAATTCTTAGACTAAACAAATACATTTAGGAATCTGAACATGTGTACAAAGATGGATGTCAAGGACAGCAGTATTTTTTGTGATAATAAAAAGCTAGAAACAACCTAAATGTGCATCAAAGTGGGACTAGTTAAATAAATTGTCATATATTCTTTCATTGGTGTGAGTTGAACTGTAACCAGAGAAAAAGTCTCAGGAAGTATACAGAATCCAATTAGATTTCATTTGCCTAGAAGTAGGGGAGATATTAAAAATATTTAACAATTAGCATGGCTTAGGTCCCAACCAATCAGAGTCTAGCTTGGAGCTGGGTCTTGGAAAGCTCCATCTATGCAAGGTGTTCACCCTTTAGTTGCTGGGTCTAGGGGAGGTCTAGAGGGTCCTAGGCAGAAAGTGGAGGAAGGCCACTAGTGAGGGGGAGAGGAAGTACAAAAGCATTTCATATTTTAACAATTTGTATGGCCTTACTGGGGAATATCAGTCCTCACCAAGAGATAGAAACAACATTAAAATAATCCAGACTAGCACAGAACAATAAATTGGTTAAATTCAACCAAGTGGCAGCTATGATGAAGAGTAAATTCATACATACTTATGTGGAACAATTCTTTTTTTAATCTTCACCAGAAACTGGTAGCAGTTTCCTTGCGAAAAGAGGACCAGAGAGCTTCCCTGGTGGTGCAGTGGTTGAGAATCTGCTTGCCAATGCAGAGGACATGGGTTTGATCCCTGGTCCGGGAAGATCCCACATGCAGCGGAGCAACTAAGTCCATGCGCCACAGCTATTGGGCCTGCACTCTAGAACCCATGAACCACAACTAGTGAGCCCACGTGTCACAGCTACTGAAGCCCACATGCCTAGAGCCCATGCACTGCAACAAGAGAAGCCACCACAATGAGAGGCCTGTGCACCACAACAAAGAGTAGCCCCCGCTCACCGCAACTAGAGAAAGCCCACATGCAGCAACAAAGACCCAACACAGCCAAAAATAAGTAAATAAATAAATAAATTTAATTTTAAAAAAGAGGGCCAGAGAACTGAGGATCTGAGGTCAAGGCAGAAGGAAGATGTATTCTCACTGTATACCCTTTGTGACGAATGCTATGTTTGCTAACACCCCATCCAGCCCTCGCCCAGCTTTCCTCCTCTACTAGAGAGACTGGAAAGCTAAGAAACCTACTCTTCTCAGACTCCCTTGAAGTAGTGCGACCCAGATTTCACCAACCAACGACAGCTTGGGTGAGATTTTTAAAGGTCACAGGCATCAGATCCTTCTGGGAAAGTTGTGGTAGGACTCTACTGCCCAGTGCAAAAGCCAGGAAAAATGGAAGCTAGCACACCTGTAGGACCATTCCTCAGGTATATTTGGACATTTTTCCTAGCTTCATTGTCTTTGGCTGTTGCTCTGGCTCTCCAGGAGACTCTATGAGCTATCAAATAACATTTATGAAACTCTTTCTGCTGGAGCTAGCCAGAGCAGACTCTTTGTTGCAATCAAGAACCCTAGCTAATGGGAAGCAGCCACACAGCATAGGGAGATCACCTAGAGGGGTGGGATAGGGAGGGTGGGAGGGAGACGCAAGAGGGAGGGGATATGGGGATATATGTATACATACAGCTGATTCACTTTGTTATACAGCAGAAACTAACACACCATTGTAAAGCAATTATACTCCAATAAAGATGTTAAAAATAAAAACAGAACCCTAGCTAAGGTACCCTTTGCTAAAATAAAAAATAAAAATAAATGTACATATATAAGTTTTTCAGTTTAAAAAATTAAGTTTTATAAAAATGTTTTAAAAATAAAATTTATGTGGGCTGGATGGTGGTACAGTTCAGGGAGGACACACCTAACCAAAGAAGCAAATCCAAATGAGCGAGCCCAAAGATCTGGGTCCCCAAATCCCCTTTGAATATCAGCTGTGTCTCAACCACCAGAGGCCATCTTAGAAATGCAAATATGGACTCAAATCAATGGCTCCCCTTCTTACAAATAATAGCCAATTTTAAAAATATGATGGAAGGAAAGATACCAAAATATGATGGTACCAAAGATACTTGTGTAAAATGTATAAAATACTTGTGTAAAGACAACTTTAAAACTCTACTGAAGGATGTAGAAAAAGAATTGAGTAAACAAAAAGATGATGTATAGGTAGATTAAACATTAAAAAGGCATTATTTCTCCCTAAATTAAAATACTCACAGGCTATTATAATAATTTTATAAAATGTTACACTAAAAATCATCTGGAAATAAACATTATGTAATTACATGTAGGAAAATCCTGAAGGGGCAGAAAAGAATAAGGAGAAAGATTAATCCTTCCGGATATTAAAACATGTTATAAAGTTATTTTAAAAGTAGGGAATGCATCAGCAAGGTAGCAGGATACAAGATTAGTATACTGAAATCTGTTACATTTCTTTGCACTAACAATGAAAAAAAATTCCCATTTAAAATCACGTCAGAAAAATAAAATACCTAGGAATAAACTTAAAGGAGATGAAAGACCTATAAGCTGAAAACTATAAAACATCGACAAAGGAAATTGAAGACAATTCAAAGAAATGGAAAGATATTCCAAGCTCTTGGATTGGAAGAATTAATATTATTAAAATGGTCAGGCTTCCCTGGTGGCGCAGTGGTTGAGAGTCCGCCTGCCGATGCAGGGGACACGGGTTCGTGCCCCAGTCCAGGAAGATCCCACATGCCGCGGAGCAGCTGGGCCCGTGAGCCATGGCCGCTGAGCCTGCACGTCCGGAGCCTGTGCTCCGCAACGGGAGAGGCCGCAGCAGTGAGAGGCCCACATACCGCAAAACAAAAATAAAATAAAATAAATAAATAAAATGGTCATACTACCCAAAGCAACCTACACATTTAATGCAATCCCTATCAAATTGCACATGACATTTTCCACAGAGCTAGAACAAATAATCCTACAATATATATGGAACTACAAAATATCCAGAATTGCCAAAGCAATCCTGAGGAAAAAGAACAAAGCTGGAGGCATAACCAGATTTTAGACTATACTACAAAGCTACACTAATCAAAACAGTGTGGTACTGGCACAAAACATATAGACATATAGATCAATGGAACAGAATAGAGAGCCTACAAATAAACCCACGCACCTATGGTCAATTAATCTACAACAAAGGAGGCAAGAATATACAATGAAAAAAAGACAGTCTCTTCAACAAGTGTTGGGTGTGGGGAGAGCTGGACAGCTACATGTAAATTAATGAAATTAGAAAACTCCCTCACACCATATACAGAAACAAACTCAAAATGGTTTAAAGACCTAAATATAAGAAATGACATCATAAAACTCCTAAAAGAGATCATAGGCAAAACATTCTCAGACATAAATTATAGCAATATTTTCTTAGATCAGTCTCTCAAGGCAAAAGAAATAAAAGCAAAAATAAACACATGGGGCCTAATCAAACTTCAAAGCTTTTGCACAGCAAAGGAAACCATCAACAAAACGAAAAGACAACCTACAAAATGGGAGGAAATACTTGCAAACAATGTGACCAACAAGGAGTTAATAGCCAAAATATACAAAGAGCTCATACAACTCAATATCAAAAAAATAAACAACCCAATCAAAAAATGGTCAGAAGATCTAAGTAGACATTTTTCCAAAGAAGAGAGAGATGGCCAACAGGCACATGAAAAGGTGATCAACATTGTTACTTATTAGAGAAATGCACATCTAAAGCACAATGAGGTATCACCTCACAACACTCAGAATGGCCATCATTTAAAAATCTACAAATACATGCTGGAGAGGGTGTGGAGAAAAGAGAACTCTCCTACACTGTCGGTGGGAATGTAAATCGGTGCAGCCACTATGAAAAACAGTATGAAAGTTCCTCAAAAAACTGAAACTAGAGTTACCATATGATCCAGCAAACATACTTCTGAGTATATGTCAAGAAAAAAAAACGAAAACTCTAATTCAAAAACATACATGCACCCTAGTGTTCATGGCAGCATTATTTACAGTAGCCAAGACATGGAAATAACCCAAGTGCCCATTAACAGATGATTGGTTTGATAAGATGTTGTATATATATACAATGGAATATGACTCAGCCATAAAAAAGAATGAAATACTACCATTTGCAGCAACATGGATGCACCTAGAGAACATTACACTTAGTGAAGTAAGTCAGACAAAGACAAATACTATATGATATCACTTATATGTAGAATCTAAAATTAATAATACAAATGAATCTATATATAAGACAAAAACAGACTCACAGACATAGAAAACAAACTTATGGTTACCAAAGGGGACAGGGAGGGAGAGAAGGACAAATAAGGAGTATGGGATTAACAGATACAAACTACAATACATAAAATTAATAAGCAACAAGGATTTACTGTGTAGCACAGGAAATTATATTGAATATCTTATAATAACCTATAATGGAATACAATCTGAAAAAGGAAATAACTGAATCACTTTTCTATATACCTGAAACTAACACAATATTGTAAGTCAACTATCTTCAATTAAAAAAACTTTTTTTAGAATAAATAAATAAGAACAGAAAAGGGGGGGAAAAAGTAGGGACTGCAGAAAAATTAGATTAAAATATTACCAGAACAAACTTATGGTTACCAAAGGGGAAAAACAGGGTGGGATAAATCAAGAGTTTGGGATTAACATATACACACTACTATATATAAAATAGATAACCAACAAGGACCTACTGTATAGCCTAGGGGACTCTAGTCAATATTCTGTGATAACCCATATAAGAAAAGAATCTGAAAAAGAATGTATATATATATATATATACAGGTATAACTGAATCACTTTGCTGTACACCTAAAACTAACATAACATTGTAAATCAACTACACTTGACATAAAATAAAAATTAAAAATAAAGAATATTACAGAACAGGAAGAAGAGTGAAACACAGACTCTAATATAAATTTAGCTTATGATAAAGATGGCATTTTAAATTAGCAGGAAAGGGGACTTCCCTGGTGGCCCAGTGACTAAGACTCCGTGCTCCCAATGCAGGGGGCCTGGGTTTGATTCCTGGTCAGGGAACTAGAGCCCACGTGCCACAACTAAGAGTTCGCATGCCGCAACTAAAGGTCTCACATGCCACAACAAAAATGAGATCCTGCATGCTGCAGCTAAAGATCCCACATGCCACAACTAAAAAAAAAAGTATCCCACATGCCACAACTAAGACCTGGCACAGCCAAATAAATAAAATATATATTTTTTTAATTAAAAATAAATTAGCAGGAAAAAGAGTGACTCAAATAAATCATATTAGACCAAATAAATAAACATTTAGAAGAAAAATTAAAACACAGCTGACTCCCAGCCTCACTCATTTGCTCAAAGTCAATTCCAGATGTAGCAAAGACTTTTAAATTCTGAAAGAAAGTATGAGTGAATTTATATATAATACATTTATGTATAATAATTAAAGTAGAAATTCCTTTCGAACCAAACACAAAATCCAGAAACCATAAAGGAAGAAGTTTTAAAAATTGAACACAAAAATATTTTATTTTATGTATGATTTAAAAATAAAACATAAAAGTAAAAAAAAAAAAATTGGGAGAAAATACTTGCAACACATTAAATAGACAGAAAGCTAATTTGCTTAATTTACTATGAGGGAATAAAGAGAAAAAATGAGTACCGGAACTCCTTGCCAGAGCAATCACACAAGAAAAAAAATAAAAGGCATCATATTTGGAAAGGAAGAAGTAAAACTGTCTCTATTTGCAAATGACATGATTTTATATACAGAAAATCTTAAAGATCCTACTGAAAAACTGTTAAATCTAATCAATGGATTTCAAAAAGTTGCAGGATACAAAATTAACATACAAAAATCAGTAGCATTCCTATACACAAGCAACAAATTATCTAAAAAAGAAAAAAAGAAAACATTTCCATTTACAATAGCATGAAAAACAATAAAATACTTGGGAATAAACTTAACCAAGAAGGTAAAAGATCACTACTCTGAAAACATTGATGAAAAAAATTGAGGAAGACACAAATAGATGGAAAAGTATCCCATGTACATGGATTGCAAGAATTAATATTGTTAAAATGTCAATCTCTAGACTGACCAAAAACCATCTAAAGATTCAATGCAAATCCTATCAAGATTTCAATGGCATTTTTTCAGAAGTAGAAATAAACAATTCTAAAGTTTATATGGGATCACAAAGGACCCAGAATAGCCAAAGTAATCATAAGAAAAAAGAACAAAGTGAGAGGCATTACACTTCCTGATTTCAAGCTATACCATAAAGCTATAGTAATTAAAACAGTATGGTACCTGCATAAAAATGACAAATAGACCAGTGGAACAGAATAGAGAAACCAGAAGTAAACCTAAGCATACAGTCAATTAATTTTTGACAAGGAAGCCAAGAATACTCAATAGAGAAGAGTCTCTTCAATAAATGGTGTTAGAAAAAATGGATATTCACATGTGAAAGAACAAAACTAGACCCCTATCTTACACCACTCACAAAAATTAACCTGAAATGGATTAGAGACTTAAATGTAAGGTCTAAAACCATAAAACTTCTAGAAGAAAACATAGGCAGTAAGCTCTTTGACATCAGTCTTAGTAATATTTTTTTGGATGTGTCCCCTCAGGCAAGGGAAACAAAAGCAGAAATAAACAAATGGGGAACTTCCCTGGTGGCGCAGTGGTTAAGACTCTGTGCTCCCAATGCAGGGGGCCCAGTTTCGATCCCTGGTCAGGGAACTAGATCCCACATGCATGCTGCAACTAAGAGTTTGCATGCCACAATTAAGGAGCCCATGTGCCACAACTAAGAAGCCCGTGAGCTGCAACTAAAGAGCCCACATGCCACAACTAAGACCCAATACAACTAAATAAATAATTAATTTAAAAAATAAACAAATGGAACTACAGTAAACTAAAAAGCTTCTGCACAGCAAAATAAACAATCAACAAAGTGAAAACATAACCTACAGAATGGGAAAAAAATACTTGCAAATCATATATTCAATAAGGGGTTAATATCCAAAACAAACAAAGAACTCATTCAACTCAATAGCAAAAAAAATAAATAACCCAATTAAAAATGGGCAAAAGACCTAAATACACATTTTTCTGAAGACTATATACAAATGGCCAACAGGTACATAAAAAGATGCTCAACATCACTAGTCGTTAGGGAAATACAAATCAAAACCACAATGAGATATCACCTCACACCTGTTAGACTGGCCATAATCAAAAAGATAAGAGATAACATGCGTTGGCAAGGATGTGGAGAAAAGGGAACCCTGTGCATTGCCTTGGTGAGATTGTAAACTAGTACAGCCACTGCAGAAAACAGTATAGAGGTTCCATAAAAAATTATAAACAGAACTACCATATAATCCAGCAATTCTACTTCTGGGAATACATCCAAAGGAAACTAAACACTAACTCAAAAAGATACCTGCACCCCCATGTTCATAGCAGCACTATTCACAACAGCCACAACATGGAAACAACTTAAGAGTCCATCGGAAGGTGAACAGATAAAGAAGTTGTGGTCTATTATGTACTGTGTAATGGAATATTATGCAGCCATAAAAAATGAGGAAGTCCTGTCATTTACAACAACAGGAATGGAACTTGAGGGCATTATGCCAGGTGAAATAAGGCAGACAGAGAAAGAAAAATATTGTATGAGCTCATTCATATGTGGAATCTAAAAACAAAAAAAAAACTAAACTCATGGAAAAAGAGATCATATTTGTGCTTACCAGAGATGGGGGTGGGTGAAAGGAGAACTGGAGGAAGGTGGTAAAAAGGGAAAAAATTTCCAGTTATAAAATACATAACTACTTGGGATGTAATGTACCATATGATTATAGTTAACACTGCTGTATGACATGCATGAACGTTATTAAGAGAGTAAATCCTAAGAGTTCTCATCACAAGGAAAAAAATTTGGTTTCTCTTTTTCCCTTTTCTTTTTATTGTATCTACATGAAATGATGGATGCTAACTAACCTATTGCAATAATCATTTTACAATACAGTTGACCCTAGAACAACATGGGGAGTAGGAGCACTGACCCTCCCAGCAGTCAAAACTCCACAGATAGTTTATAGTCACTGTTCATATCCACGGTTCCTCCATATCTGCAGTTCTACATCCGAAGATTCAACCAACCACAGATCATGTAATACTATAGCATTTACTATTGAAAAAATTCACTTCTAAGTGGACCTGTGCCATTCAACCCATGTTGTTCAAGGGTCAACTGTATATGTAAGTCAAATTTATTTAGAGAGATACACCTTCCATAGACAGAACGTGGTCTGTCTCAAAAGGCAAGAACAGGAGCTTCCCTGGTGGCGCAGTGGTTGAGAGTCCGCCTGCCGATGCAGGGGCCGCGGGTTCGTGCCCCGGTCCGGGAAGATCCCACATGCCGCGGAGCGGCTGCGCCTGTAAGCCATGGCCGCTGAGCCTGCGCGTCCGGAGCCTGTGCTCCACAGCGGGAGAGGCCACAACAGTGAGAGGCCCATGTACCAAAAAAAAAAAAAAAAAAAAAAAAAAAAAGGCCAGAACAGCCTTGGGAGAAACAACTCCACAGACAGAGTATGAGCCATCTCAGAAGGCAAGAGGCCCCAAAATATGGGATGGTTAGTTTTTACGGGCTGGGTAATTTTATAGGATAATGAGTGGGAGGATTATTCCAACTATTTTGGGGAAGGCGTGGGTATTTCCGGGAATTGGGCTACTGCCCGCTTTTTGACCTTTCATGGTTAGCCCCAGAACTGTCATGGCGCTGGTGGGTGTGTCATTTAGCATGCTAATGTATGACAATGAGCGTATAATGAGGCTCAAGTTCCACTGGAAGTCAAATTCTCCACCATCTTGGACCTAGTTGGTTTTAAACAGTTTATGTCGTGTCCTGTGGCTATGTCATTCTTTTAAAGGTTGTGCCCTGCCCCCTTCCCTCCTGTTTCACATACAGCAGTAAAATACCATGAAGCCACTGAAAAGAATGAGGTAGATCTACATGAATTGCTATGCATCTGTCTTAACTAAATGTAACTGTCCTAATTCACGGAAAATGTGGGGATGCAAGATGCAGATCAGTATGCATAGCATTAAGCGCTTTTTTCTTGACCTAAATCAGGGTTCTGTAAATTAGCAAGAAGAGCAGAATGCATAGATATTGCATAGGCAACCAGCAGTGCCTATCACAGATTATTTGATTCTTAAAACTAGGATTCTTTTGGTACCCCATATTGGGGAAATAGGAACTGCTGATTCTAACAGAAAAGCTAGTTAATCATGCAAATTTCCATGGAAACATAATCTATGAGCTCCAGCCCTGGACTAAGACAGACCCTGGTACTTCTGGAGAATCACAGAGAGGTAGGTTTTACTTCTCACTCTCTCTTCATCCCTATCCACAAAAACACAAACACTAGAAAGGAAACACCATATGGGCAGGGCTTTAATTTGGTTCACTAGTATCTATCCCCAGAACTAAGAATAATATCTGGTACACAAGTCATCTAGAAAGAGTAAAATAATCCAAAGCCAACGTTGGAGTAGAGCCAATGTAGCCCTTTGAGGAATCCTGCCTCTCAGTCATTCTATGTGTTCTCAATGAGCTAACCTAGGGCATTTTTGCATTGATACTACCTCCAGAAGCCTCATCAACTGAGACCTGGTAATTCATTTATTATCTAGTTAATTGTACACCTCGATCCCAATTCTCTACTCCATATGCCTATAAATAAGGAAGATAAATGCTTGTATGTTCCCTTTCATCTGTTTCAAGTAACAGATTGAGAACTGTTGATCACATTTTGAATGGTGCTAATACAAAATAGGGTCTAAAGTCTTCAAGTTCCAGTACTTGAAGGTCTTTCTTTGTGCTAAACATTGCCTTCTCCATCAAATCTTTTTCACCGTTAATGGCAGGACCTGAGGCAGCACAAGAATACCAATTAGGATAATGAAAAGCAGGAAAAAGAGGTGAGGGAGTGGCAGTGACAAATAAATTTGACCTAATTTACAATTTTCCACATAGGAACTTAGTCACTTCTCAGACCCTGGAAGTTAGTGATTAAATTGGTAGCAGATTACTGGCTGTGTCCCAGACAGCAATAATGTAATTAAAAATAGTAATTAAGCATGTGAAAATCAGGTGCAACAGTTAATAGTCATGTTCCTTTTCAAAAATTCTATAGTCTCAATTATCTGTCACTTTCCATTAGGTTTGCAACTTGGCGAAACTCAGGAGTTCCACCCCACAATATCATGTCACTTAAAATCCAGTATCCTAGCAAGATTTAGAAAATCATGCTTTTTGAGTCTCTAGACTAACATTCCCATGAGCCAATGATCCATAAATAAACACTATTTTTAAGTCTTCATTACGAAGCACATAGTTTCTCTTCAGGCAATATTGGGCTGCCAACTTCTCTACTTAAGTCTTAATCCCTTCTATTCCAAAGAAAAAATAGAAACATGCAAGCAGAAGTTCGGAGTGAATAAAGAATGTAACTCCCATCTTTCCATACCTATGATATTTCTCTAAATATCACTGTAAAAATAAAATTCTACAATTTAAAAAATTTTAATGCAGGCAGAATATATTCTTTAGGAATTCACAACCCTCTACCTCACCTCCATCAAATACTGATGTCTCTACTCTCTCCACTTTGATTTCTGTACCAGCTACTACTTCCAAAAATCAAATCATTTTATTTATCACCAATTTCTTAGCTTTTTTACTTCAATATATTCTATTTCTACAACCATAATTCCCAAATTCAATACCAATAACAGAATTAAAATTTCATATCTTCCCTAATTCCCACCCTACCCATACCTTATTCCATTCTCATGTTTCCCTAAGCAGAAAATCCCAAAACTGAAACTCTGCTTTTGCATGTACCATCTATCCTTTTTCTTTCCACTTTGCTGCCTACAGATTTTCTCCAAATAATTCTAATTTCCAAAAAATTTTATTATAAAATATTTGTTCTTCCTAATTCTATTTCTTTGCCACAGTTGGATCATAAAATTCATATAAATCAGAACAACATATAGATGATTCTCTACGAAGGTTATTTATAAATTCTACAGTCCAAAATAATGTAAGCAGTCAATAATACTGTCTGTCGGTTTCAGGGAGAGATGAAGAATTTTTAACATGTAACTTTGTTGATACCTGTGAAAGTCCATAAGTTGAAATTTTGTAAGTAGAGGAGATTCTGTCCTTCCAGATACTAAGTATATTGCTATCTATGTGCCTGATAACTGTGTTTTGCATCTCATGGACACTCAATAAATATTTCATTTGGGAGATAAGGAATTTTACAAAGCCTTAAAAGAAAAACAGTAAAAACCCATCTTCTTAAAAATCACAATCTTTGCCTTCAACTCTAATGTTCTCTAATCTGACAAGTACACATTTAAGAACAGAGCTTAAAGAAATGACCTTTAAAATAAATAAATAAATACACACACACACACACACACACACACACACACACACACACACCACAGCACCCAGATGTTCAACACTGATTTAAAAAAATTATATATCCATTCACTTGGAAGAATGTTAGGCAGCAGTCTAAAATAACATCTATGTAGATTAGGTAATATTATATGGAAAATATTTTCGTAAAGGTTAAATGAAAAAGCAATGTTCCAAATTTTATCTACAGTATTACTGCAATTCATTTTAAAGCTGTACAGAGAAAAAAGACTAAAAGAACATGCATCAATGAGATTACAGATAATTTTTCTCTGTGCTTTCAAAATTCCTACAATAAGCTCATATTACTTTTATAATGAAAAGAAAGTAAGTTTTACTATAAAAATCCCAATATTTTACTCAGTTAAGAAGGAAGGCTCAGACCATGTATAGGACACAACAAATAGAAATAGCTGTATATATGCTGTTGGCATTTTGGGCTTCTCCATTTAACAAATGTGTCCTATGCTACTATTAAGGTAATTCTTTATGGTGGGTAATGAAATTGTAATAGTCCATCCAAATATGCCATTCGAATTTGACTACTGATAATCCACATCTCCAAATCACAATTTTTCTCATATATGCTGACACTTTAGTCTGTCTAAAAAAGCTAGACACAAACCCAGGACCAAGGCTTATCTGAAATCCTATTTTTCCCACATGTGTGTTTTAAGCAAATCTTTGGATCTCCTGTATCTTCTGATATGTTGCAACTGTCTTTCTCAGTGGTGCATATCCATGACTCAAAACCTCTACAGTTAATGAACCTCCCGATACCTAACCTAAATTTCTTCTTGTTTCCATTCGTACTTATTCCTCCCAGTTCTGTCCTCAGTGCAACTGAGAGCAATTGCTCGCAGTCACTCAGACATGATCAGATAGTGACCTTCTATTTACATTATTACTTCCCATATTCATCTCATACAGTGTAATTTTCATTTGATTATAAATGGTGGTAAAAACAGTTCTGAGAGATTCCTCAATTTCTTAATGTTACTGTCAATTATAAAACAAATATATAAGGCAAATATTAAATTCAAAAATTAAGGCTTTTGCCACTATCTCATTTTTAATATCTCCCATTTACTGTGAACAAGCTTTGGGTTGAAAGTAAAATTCCTTCAAATATTTTGCCCCAGCCCCATGCCAAAGCACAAGCAACCAGACAACATCTTATCTTTTCCTGCACAGGATCCCAATCGGTTTTTTATAGCCAGAAACTCTCTGAATGCAAAGTACGACCTTGGCTACTAGCTTCCCCTGGCACTAGCTTGAAAGTTATTTATAACTTTAAACTTAGCGTGAAAGCCTACATTTCTCACCATAACTAGTCAAAACATTCCCGTTTTATATAATAATGTGTTCTTTAATTCAGAAAGAAACCCCACATTTTAAACCTATAATATATAACTAAGGCAGAGCAATTTCAACGCAGAAACAAAAAAGCACTGAAGTCCAGCTCCTCTTTTTACAAACTTGACTCTTACCTTTCTGTTGCTTCCTATAAAGTAAATGTGTTTAAAATTCAGCTCTTGTAGGAAATTTTCCAAAAAGAGTTTGGGGGAGGAAAAAAAAAAAAGACGACTTCTTGGTTAGTCACAGAGTTACAGAGTACCAAATTGAGAGGCAGTGACAGTGGGGCAGTCACTTCAGCTGAGCGTCATTCACCCAGGATGAGAAAGAAGGGGGAGGTTACAAACCAGGGTGGGTGGTATCTAATCCTGAACTGCTAGTCACTGACCTCACTGACAACTTGTTACTGAAAATACTTTGTTGAAAAAGGCCAGACACATACTTTGCCTAGAGATCTACAAACAAAGCTGTCAGGAAGCTCTAAATAAGTTAGATCTGCATTTCTCTAGTCCCTTTCCAAAATAAGGACCTCTTACATCTAATTAAAGCTGAACGCTGGAATTATCAAGAGTGAAAAATGATAAAGCAGGAATAGTCCAGGAAATCCACACATCAAAAGATCAATTATGTAAAATTCAGTGTCTTCAGTACCACAGAATTATGTGTCACATCTGAGACAGTGTCTTTCCTCTGAAATCTTACCTGTCTCATACCCTTGCACCAAGCATCACACTCTCTGCTTCTGGGATTTGTTTGCACCTACATAATTATCAGTAAAGAATGTAAAGTGAAGATTTACCAAAAACTCCACAGGTGGAACCATTATTAAAGTCACCAAAAAAAAACCAGAAATTTTTCCAACAAAATTTTTTTCTATGGCTATTCTTTTTCATATTTCCTCTTTCCTTTTTTTTAATCTCCTCTCCATCAACATCTTACCATTCACTGGAACAATCTTGCATAGCCCTGCCTTAAGCTTTATCACTTCATCTATTCCTTGACACCCCACTTGAACTTGTACCATATTTCCTTAGGCATTACTGCTTTTGTGACTTTCTTCCAATAGCTTCTAAAAACAGCGGTGGTAACTGCCCCTAAAACAGAACTACTCATCTGAGTTTGGGCATTCCTGTTCTTAAAAGACTGAATTCAAAAAAATTTTAAGGCATTTATTTATTAGCTCTACAGGCACACTTAGAACAAATATGAGGGAGCTGAGAGGAAAAGGCAAGGTCTGGAAATTGTCAGAGAATCAATTATGAAAGAGGTTTCATTTTATATGATTTCTAGGGAAATCTCTGAAATAACTATTTTTATGTAGCTTCCTCTAAAATGTGCATAATTGACATTACATTTATCTAAAGATTCTTAGTTGCTAACATACTGTCCTCTCCAAATTTTTTTAAAGCAGCTTTTTCCCCCTGGAGAATCTAGGAACAGCCTCTTTTCACAGTGAAAACAAAGAGTAAGTTTTATGTCTCTCACTCCATCTTTTCTTGAATAAAGAAATCACTTGACACTTGCAAAATAGAAGTTTTTGTTTTAGAGCTTTAATAATGAATGTTTTCTAAACACAGACTGTTGAATTGAGCCCAAGATTAGATACCCAAATTCTATTATGAGCCAGCCTGCCCCCACTTTAAAGGCACAAATAAGTTATTTACCTGCTCTGTACCTCTCCTTTCCATCTGCAAAATGGAGATGAAAACCCCTATTCTTCCTATCTACTTTTCAAGGGATATGCGAAATAAATGGATAAAATCTGAAGTGCTTCAAATTACATTGAACTCCTCAGAGATGCAATACAGATGCAATTACAGTACTTGGTGTTATCAAACCAACTGAATATTATAAATATATGAAATACAATTTTAAAGAGCTCTAAACAGTTGGGTTTTTTTTAATTCCCTCATAAAAATGTCTGCAGCCTCCAAGAGCAGTTTTAGCTGAAGTATTCCCCACTATAGCCACAAGAGGTCCTCCTCCTAGCAATTCAAATCACGTCGGATTTGATGAGCAGAGGCCCCATAGTCCTCTGTATTTACATCGGCTGGCTGACAGAAAACACAGATCACCTATGTCAGATTTCCATAGCTAACTATAGGGTAGCAAACAAAACCGGAAAAATCTGGCTTTCTCTGGGTGATCACTGAAGCATGCTGAACACTAAATAGTTCCTGTAAACTACACAGCCGCTGCATTTTGCACCCTGGCCGCCTTCCAGATTTGCACAGTAATTCTGTCTTGTCACCTTGCCCAGTCTTGTTCAGTATTTATTCTCCTTCCCTATTTACTTGTTTCCTTTCTTTATACTTTTGAAACTTTAAAATTTTGGCTCACATTCTTCTTGCAAGCAAACAAAAGTTAGGGATAGAGGAGCTAGAAAAAAAGAGAAAAAAGAATAAATCAGAGACGTTGTAGAAATCCTCCCGAGATAATCAAAGGTTCTTTGGCTCTAGGTATCAGGGCTGGTCCCAGACAAACTCACTCAACCACATGCACTGAGGAGCCCCTTGATGCAGAGCCCTGTTTTAGGGGCCAGCTAGATTACAGGCACAGAAGGGAGGCCTCCTGAAAGAAAACAATTTTATCCCTATCAACATTCCCTCCTGGAAAATAAGCCCTTCGGGGTACAATCAGTTCTTTAATCAGAATGGAATACAGTTTCTTCTTTTCATTAAAATCCCTTAAAAAAATGAAAGTAGCTTTTGCATGAACCATAAGTCCATTTTATTCTATACATTACACCTCAAAATATTCACAATTTCAGGTTGGGGCCTAAAAAATATATATAATTTTCTGAACAGCTATAACACCTTTTTAAGATAAGATTTAAAGCAAAGAATACTTTCAGTTTGCGATAATTAAAATTATTTTATTCCAATACTATGTGATAAATAGTTCCAGCACTTTGCTGGCTGTTTTTGGTGAATCTAAATCAATCTGCCCCTATTTCAAGGTTTGTGTACTGTAGCAAAAAGATGTTTCCCACTCTCCCTTCCCACCCACCCTGTTATTAGCTACTAATCAACTCTCCTGCCTCATTCGCAAAAACAGAAGCCATCTTGGGAAATGTCCCTTACCTTCTCATCATCAAATCTACGAAACCACCAGCACGAGCCCTATCTTCTCTGCCTTCTCTCCTATTACAATTCAAGTTGTACCCTTGCTCCTACCAAAAGCTAATCTCTCCTCTTCTGCTCTGGATTCCTCCTTCTCCCGCCTTCTCAAGGGCTCTGCTCCTTCATTATCATCTCATGTACTACATTATAACCCCTTTTCTAATGATCGGCACCAACTCTACATTAAAAATATCAACAAACAAACATTAGCTTCACCTTACAGCTCCCTCCAACTGCTCCTCCAAGTTCTCTGCTGCCTTCATCACAACACTTCCCTAATGAGTTGCTTGCCTTCCCTATGTTTTCACTTCTCATTTACTCCACAACCCACTCCATGTGACTTCTATCACCCCCACCGCCATAAGGGCCATTTTTAAGTCTACCAACAACTTCCACGTGGCCAAATCCATAGTGTTACCTCAGGGAATACATCATCCAATCCTATGGCTTTAAATGAGATCTTTAATAGGATGCTGAGTGGGATTTTTCTTGTTGCTCAGGATTGGCAACTAAGCCTCAAAATGAAAGAAAAAGAATCCATCTGTGTACATTGCACGCTAAGGAATTTCCAATATCTGAGGGCAGACATCTCACTCCAGGGCTTACTAAAAATCATTTAAGAAAAGAGCTTTATGCTCTTCCTCTCCTATTCCCTCTCCTAGCCCCAACAATAGAGGAAAAGTTAGGGAACTTGAAAAATCAGAGGAACTAGGCCAACTACTCTTCTCCTCTCAAAGATACCAGAGCAGTAAAAGTGGTAGAAAAGTCAATCTTGCCCCTTCCCCATTTCAAGTCCCTCAAGAGGACATCTGGTCAGCGCTGGAGGAAAGGGAGGAGATGAGATTTAAACTGGAATCAGATAGGAGTTTTAAACTGGACTAAGCAGGCCTTAAAGAACTGAAAATGGCAGCAAAATTATGGAGCCCACCCAATGTATCATTTAGGAATGAGAAAGGGAGATGCAGCACAGCAAAGTGAAATGCAAGGACTGAAGAAACTTGTTCACTCAATAAACCAGTCACACCTTCACATGCCAATGATTCTCAAACTTGTATCCCAAACCCAGACCTCTCTCATGAGCCCCAGAGGCATATATCTAACTACTGTCTCCATTTGGATAACAAATATGCATTTCAAACTTAATTTGTCCCAAAAAAGAGTTCTTGATTTTCCCTCTCAAACCTATTTCTTTCAAGGTGATCATTTTATAATAGAAATATCAAATCAATATGTTGTGTACCTGGAACTAACAGTGTTGTAGGTCAATTATATCTCAATTAAAAAATAATAATTTAAAAAACTAAGGGATGGAAGGGGGAAAAAACCCTATTTCTGTCACTCATAGTCTAGTAATCGGTACCATCACCTAGTTCCTTAAGCCAAAACCTAGTAGTCATCCTTCATTCATTCTTTTCCCTCACAATCATCAAGAATTTCCATTAATTCTATTTCCACTTGTCTCTATCTCCCCTACCCCAACTCTTCTGAGGCATCTGCAATCCATTCTCTACATAGCATCTAAATATTTCAGAATACAGTTTAACTCATGTTATTCTCCTCCTTAAAATCATCCAATGGCTTCTTATTACTCATAGCACAAAATCCAAATTATTTACCAAATCTATAAGGCCCTGCATGATCTGGCTCCTGTCAACCTCTCCCACCGTGACTCACAGCACACCTCCCCCTAGTTCATTGACTTCGATTACACTTTCTGTTCAGAAAACATCCAAGTTTATTCCCTTAGGGCCATTGCACTTGCTGTTCTTTTGCCTGAAATCATTTTCTCCCAGCTGTTTACATGTCTGGCTCATTCTCATCCTTGATATAATCCCTCAGAGAAGTAATACCTGATTATCTTATCTCACTGCCCCCAGTCACTTATCACAACCTTGCATATTTACTTATATGTTTACTTTTTGTGTCTTCACCACTGGAATAAAAGCCAGGGGCAATGGTAGTATCTTTAACAGCATGGCATATGAAAATTAACTGTACAAGATAAAGCATCAATAGCTATAGGATTTCAAAGGAATGAGAGAGAGCTCTAGAATGAGGGGGTAATCCAAGAAAATTTCTTGGAGGGAGTTATATTTGCCTTGATACAGAAATGAAAGATGTCAGAGTCATAATAGAATATTCTATTAATTTTATTTCTCAAATATCCTTCAAATCCATTGCCTCTCCATCTTCACAGCTATTACCCTGATACAAACTACAGTTGTCTTGCTTGTTGTCTTTATATACTTATCACCTAATTTCTCCCTCTCCCTCTATTTCACTTTGTGTAAACCCAAATACAGTATTTAAATGCTAGTCAGAATATATTTATGCTAAATTTTAAAATCTCAATTTAACTATTTCAGAACTACTAAAATTGACACGTTAACTTCATTGCCTTGGTGACAACAGAAAGGCTAAAATGAATGTTCTTCTCATTAATTTTTCTCATTTAATCTTCTCAGAGTGCCATGCCTCAACTCTTGAAAGCTCATCTTGCAGTTAGTCAATAACCTTAACAAGCACAGTAATTACAGTCAATCATGTCTGCTTTAGTTCATTGATTACTTTGTTACTTCTTTTTCAACTTGTTAATGAAAATTCCCAGCACAGACCTCTTGGGTAACATTTCTTTTATTAATTAACTACCCTATCAGTCCCTTGAATATATTAAAAAAAAACAGAGCATCTTGTATTGATGGTTCCAAAAACAACTTGCTCTTGCAGCTTTGAAAATCAAAATCATTTTCAGAGATACAGAACACCTAGAACAAAATCAATATTTACTGTCATTGAACCTGCCTTTTTATTTCAAATTATTTAAACAACAGATGTATTATATTACTTCTGAAGGATTAACATATTTCATTTTTAATTGATACAGCTTTTAAAATTTTAAAGAAATTATCTTGTATTTGTGATTCTAACCTCAAAAACTAGTTATAAATGGTGTAAACAAGCAATGTAGCATCCTAAACTAGAGGCACTCGGAAAGGGGTGTGGTAGTATTGATATCATTTAAAAGTCAGAATCAAAAAAAAATGTCAGAATCACTTTTGGCCTCCTAAGAGTTTGAGGTTAAATTTACCTTTGAAACAAATTGTCTCTTGGTTCTAAGAAAACAAATATAGTAGATTTTCTAGTTGTGTAAATGTTAAAGCAAATTTCACTTAAATGTAAGGAAGGAAATGACTGTCATTTCACTCAGAGAAATTCAGTGAGGCATGTCTCTGCAGAATTTTATTGCTTCTTAAAGAGAACCATTTCTTTTCCCTGTATAAATTTACATGGCCCTCAAACCCATCAGAATTACACCCCCTTTATTAAAAAATATTTTCCAATGTCTTTTCTTTAACATCCTGAAATGAAATTCATACTTACTAACTACACACTGACTATACTGAGTCTTTAAAAATTTATATATATTCTATATATAAATGTTGTTTATATATTATATGTATTTTACACAAATTATATATTTGCATTTCATTATGCAAATACTCAGGCACACTTACATGCGAACACATAATAAAAGAGTCACTTTTCTCCTTATGCATATAGAATCACTGTGAATGTGACAGCGATAAATACAGATTGATGAGGATGTATTGTATTGGCAGTTCATATACCACAAGCAGCATTGAAATAGTGATGTGCTTTTTCTGAAATGGTGAACGATACAGAACAAAAGAACAATCTTCCTTTAATATACCCAATTGGTTGCATTCCTGAAAAATTCAGTGTATATTAAAACTGTGCAAAAAATACTTTGTTTATAAGTAAAATCAGAATTCGTTTCAAGGCTTAGAAAATTATAAACAGGACCTACATGAATGTCCAGTGAGATATTTGAAAGTTGCACAGGATGTGGGACTATTCATTTTAGGGGAGAGTTTCAAACATTGCAAAACCTTTAAGCTTCTTTGCCTCAAGTCAATTAAATGACAAATATGCCCTACAGATACTATGGCAACCAGAACTGCCTGACCCTGGAGCAAGGAGAGAGAGTGGGGACTTGAGAACCACTGATGTAAAACAATGCACGTTTACAAGAGCCCCAAGGCTGAAATGAAGAAGATATATAGATGATGGATGGATGGATGGATGGGAGGAAGGAAGGAGGGGAGGGAAGGGAGGGAGGAAGAAGGGGAGGGAAAATTCTATAACAAGCTCTAACTGGAATGGCATAGAACATCCTGGAATGAACTACAGAAGTCCCATTTAGAGAATAATTCAGATCTCTAGGAAATGTATTAAAAGACAGCTATGGTAATTGCCTAAAGGAGAAGTGAAGATGGGCAGCACCCACAGGACCAGACCATATCCTACGAGTGAGGGAGTGAGGTTTCCCCTGAAAAGAATGGATATTCCCACTGTTATTTATCCTGGGGAAGAAGTTGATTCCAGGACAAGAATGAGAAGTGGACAGCCAGGTTTTTAGCTGAAAAGGGGAAAGTCCCTTTTCCCTCTTAAGTCCCAAGGTTTGGGAGCCTAGACTCCAAATAGAAGAGACAAGCCAGAGAGTTCCCACAGTGGAGAGCAAGCTGGCATGTTCATAATAGTGGTAGACGAAAACAAGTTAGAGGAGCACTTTTCAAGGAAGTTTTGAAAGCCAAGCAGAACTTGGACCAGGGGATTCTGAGCATGGCCACAGTTACTGTCATAATTATTATGTACTGTCTTTTCTTTATCCCGTCTCTTTCTATAAACGCTGGTTAAAATGCTATCCTGTGGAAAATTAAGGAAAGGGTCTGTTTTTTGATTTGGATGGAATATCAACCTGAAGGACAAGAGCAAAGGCAGCAGCGCAGCAGCATGACACGGCATCCAAAACAGGAAAGCATGATGGACCTCTTCCTAAACACAACTGAGAGAGCTCTGGGCATGACTTAGAAATAGCGCAGAAACACTGTAAGGGGCTGATTTCTGGCACTAAGACGGTAGGAATTTAAGCTACTGGAATCTAGATATCTAAAAGAATATGTGACCTTATTTTATAATACAGGTGTTCAGACTCAAATTTGAATGACATGTAGTAAAGTCTTCAAATAAGTGGTAGCTATTTTTAATCATGTAAACTACTTAGTATATGGTATATACTTCACACTGCATTTTAGGCAGGCTCAGTTTAAGCAGTGAGCAAGTACAAGAGAAAGAACCAAGCAACAATAAAGAGCTGAGCAAGAATATGGCTAGAGAACTGACCAAATGATAGGGCTAAACCCCAAAGAGACTTTGATGGCAGCCCAATCAAAGTGGCTTGGTGGCCTAATACAGCAAACTTGTATTTAATTAGGACCAGTTTCAATGTCCAAGAACCAACAATCTAGTGAGTGGGGCACTGCAGCAGGAGTCTCCTCCCAGCAGTGTCACTCTATGTTAGGTGGTGGTGATGCCCTGTTTCAGGTGGTTCAATTAGAAACGCCCAGCCTAAGGCAGGAAGTTAGAGCCCCAGCCAAGTGCACTGGGCAGAAACCCAGTTACCTAGATTAAACAAACATGGTGGAGAGTTAGATGAAAGGCTATGATTCAATGGACACAAAATTGCCCAGGCTTCACCCAGGCGCACCAGATATGGGACTAAAATTCCACCTTCCATCTACAAGGTGGATTTGTTTAGGAACTGGATCTAACGAAGGCTGTAGATTGCAAACATTACTATCAACACAGGTGAAAAAGTTTGGGGTAGGCCTTCTTTACATAATGCAGGTTTAGTTCTTCTCAAATAATCAATGCAAATGCTTATCATGTCCTGAGTTGTAAGAACTCTTTGCATATACGTACTCTTAAGAGGAAGTATCTTAACTGACTGCCAATAGTCAGCTAGATAAGCAGAACCCTTACTATATGGCACCTAGGTATGAATGATCCTTGTTTGGGTGGGCTACTCCTTTCAATAATACAAACATAGGAGTTCAATGTGTTATCAGAATTCAAATTATCAAATATAGGAATATTAACACTTACCATGTGCAAACCAGGAATTTACATCTCAGAAATTATGCAAAAAATCTAGGTATTAGAGATTTTAAGGTACTTTGAAATTAGGGACCTAATTAAAACCACTGATTCAAAAATAAGGTAAATCTCAGTAGCTTAAAAACTAGACCATGGGGCTTCCCTGGTGGCGCAGTGGTTGAGAGTCCGCCTGCCGATGCAGGGGACAGGGGTTCGTGCCCCGGTCTGGGAAGATCCCACATGCCGCAGAGCGGCTGGGCCTGTGAGCCATGGCCGCTGAGCCTGCGCGTCCGGAGCCTGTGCTCCGCAACGGGAGAGGCCACAACAGTGAGAGGCCCGCGTACCACAAAAAAATAAAAAGTAAATTAAAAAATATAAAAAACTAGACCATGACTCACAGACACTTTCTAATTCTGTGAATTTAAATAAGTTAAAACTTCTATTAACAATTTCAACTGTTTCCTCTTGTTCATACACAAAATCGGTATTTTACCTCAGAAACTAGTACAAACGCTAAGAACTAAATTTTTAAAATTCAGTACTGGGCTTTACATCTAGCAGAATTTCACAAGATCTCAAACTATTCACTAGTTTGGAAAATGTTCAAAGACAAAGAGACAAAGGAAGGTGAGTAATCGATAAAAGAGGTTATGAGAGGATTCTTTTCTAGTAAGACTAGGCCAGCTCTAGCTTTTGTTCCTCTTTTTCTAAAAAATAGCTAAGGCAAAGCATGAATCATGTCACGTAGTTTTCACTATCCTCCTTGCTCTCCTTGAATTTTTACAAACACCTAAAGGCAATCAAATACACAAATAATTCACAGATACTAACCTCAAAGAGAGAAAATAACCTAAGGATGATATCCCAAAATAAACTGTCAGGGAGGAAAAGGTTTAATTAGAGATTTAGCTATGAAACTATACTGTTATTTTGTCTTTATTCATTTACTAAATGGAAAGAAATCACACAAAGACCTACAATTAAGTAGTAGAAGTGTTAAAACTTCTAAAAATATTATCTAAAAGAAACAAAACAGAAATAAGGCCTAAATCTCATCAAAGTTGTTTTATATCATCCCTTATTCCTTATAAAACACCTAGAAGACCCTTTAAGGACTTCCCTGGTGGTGCAGCGGTTAAGAACCTGCCTGCCAATGCAGGGGACACAGGTTCAATCCCTGGTCAGGGAAGATCCCACATGCTATGAAGCAACTAAGCCCTTGCGCCACAACTACTGAAGCCGGCATGCCTGGAGCCCATACTCCACAACAAAAGAAGCCACCGCAATGAGAAGCCCGCGCACCACGATGAAGAGTACCCCCCACTCTCAGCAACTAGAGAAAGCCTGCGTGCAGCAATGAAGACCCAACGCAGCCATAAATAAATAAATATTTTTTTTAAAAAAGACCCTTTAAATGACTTCATGGTTTCATAAATTGTTTATATTTTCACATTTCTAATATTAAATATTAATTAAGTGAATTTGCCCATGTATTTTCAATGTTTATGCACTTGATTAAATCCTTTCTATGGGTTTCTTATGACACAGAAACACTGCACAACCCAGAGTTTTACTTGAGGAAGAGAAAAGAGAAGGGAAAAAAACAACCACATTTGCCCCAAAATTTTTTCAGTTCTCTGATAAGCAATTTAATCCCACAAGACCCATGATCCTAAATAGTAGCTTCACTGTGAATAAATGTTTAGTCCACCTTTCAAAACATTAGAAACCAAGTATCAGCTGTAACAGAAACTTCTGGTTAGCCTCACCTCTGATTCCCATCACACCTGTGGAAGATAGTTCCTGGCAGGCCACAACACCCTCACACTGTCAGTGTCACACCTCATGTCTTTCACTGTCCACTGGGAGGCTTCTCCTATACCACAGATGACACGGGGAGCCCACTCAGTATGTGTATATCCGTAGAAGTTCCCAGGAGTGAGTGTCCAAGATTAACACAACAAGTGAGGGTAAGGAACTGGTAGACAACTGCTCCTTCCAATTGGCCCCCACATAGAGAATTCTAAGTGGCATTCTACACAATCCTCGGAAGGTTCTTGGTGGCATCAAGTCCCAGCTGGGCTCAGCAGTGACTCTGAAAACACAAGCTTATCTTATATTATCCTTTTCTGTTTTCCTCGCTCTGCCCAGTACCTCACCCCTGCTCCATGGTGCTGCCATCAAACAAACTACCTAGACACAAGTCCCTGTCTCAGGTTCCTGCTTTCAGGGAGAATCCAAGCCAAGACTGTTTATACCAGGAGTGGGCCTAGAAAGCAGGCCCTTGGAATGGTACTCACGAACCGGATCACTCACAGGCCAGACAGAAATGAGAGCCCATTGCTGGTGAGTTGCGAGTGGCATCTCACCTACTGTGGGGTGAGATGAAGTACAGGTGAAAGTGCTGATTGTGAGCATCTATTCCCAATTTTGCATTCAGTGCCATCATGCAGGTAATTTGAAAACGGCCATGGTGAGGAGTATTCACACCACAAAAATTGGCAAACACTACAAATCAGGGCTTCCCCATTCCCCATCATTCTATCGAGAGGACTGTATGATTGGGAAGGGGCTATGAGACTCCTTCATATACAGAAGTTTGGTCAACACTCCAGTTTTCAGCTTCCTTCTTCCCATACCCCATTTGAAGTGGTACCCAGTACGTTTTCCAGGATTTATGTCATAAATCACCAAATCCCAAGGCTACTCCTGTCCATGGCATAAATCAGCTGCTTCCACTATGGTCAGCCTTTATCCAAGTGCAGGAAGTCTATTTTTAGCAATTAAAAAATCTTTTAATAGTGAGGTTTGGGAAAGTTTCTATATAGTATATTGCGGTTTGCCAGTGCTCAGGTTAAGGATTCCATAAACAGGTAATACATGTTAGTCATATTCTATTTTTTATAAAATTATATCATTTGTACTCTCACAACAATTTATTTTCAAACTTTTTCATACTCGGGGCACATGCTATTTGATAAGACAATGGGTCTACAGTCTCTGCATGAGTCATTTAACTATGTACTCACCTAATAGAAATATGAATTATTATTATATTTTTATTATTATTATTATTATTATAATAATTATTATTATATTGCTTTTATATAGTAAGATCTCCCTGTCTAGTATACTCTAAGGAGGATAGACTTTTATTTCTCCCAGTGTTATCTTTTGTCACACATCAGAGTACCCTGACCAAATCCAGAACAGAACAGTAATGATCAATATTGTAACAGAGCTAAGATAACCAAGGGAGAAAAAATGATAGAGATGGAGATAGAGCTAAAGATAGAGAAGGTAAGAAGAAGAGCTTGCTCCAAAACCAACACTGGAGATCGGTTCTAGGAAATGCAAAAGGCTCAAGAAAGTTAAACCCTTCCCTATGCCACTCCTAACTCCCAAAAACTTAGAGTGTTTAGGTCTTATTGTAGATCCATAAGGTGCACCTTACTCCACAGTGAGTAGAATTATCCTTAGAAGATCTAAAGTAAGTAAAATTACTTTTAGAAAACCCCTAAAACAACTCCCAGTTTCTTCTTACCTTAGGAAGAGAGTCATGTTCAACTATTCCCTCTCCCCTCCTACCCAGTCATCAAATCCTAATGATTCTAAATTCTCTGAACTACTGCAATAGCTTTCTAAATGATTTCTCAACTGTTATCATTCTCAGTATTACTACCTCCACCACACCATAACTCCACCAATCCATTCTCCACTTTAGTATCACAGACTTCTTTCTAAAATTCAGCCTGATTATTTCATGACCCTGCACACAAAGTCTTTGGCGCACTCCCAGAATAAAAATACAAACTCTTTAGTTTGGCATTCAAAGCCCTTTGCCATCTGGGCTTTCCCTATCTTTCCAAATACCAGTCCCTAATTAAAAGCATACAAATATACTAAGGACAAGAAATTTTTCTCTCTCTGAGTGGTTATCTTTCAGTGGTAAAAGCATATAGATAGCTAGAGGACTTGCCAGTCTCTACACAAACCATGCTCTTCTCTCTGCAGTGAGCTTCCCTCAAAACACCTTCCAACCAATCCTTAAGACTGTCCGTTTCCCCACACCCTAACCAGCCCCCTGAATTACCAAACATTTTATTTCTGCCAATACGGTGGATGAAAAGTGGTCTCTTTTGAGACCACTTTTAGTGGTTTGCATTTAGTTTGAAATACAAACTAAAATTTGTATTTCTTTAATTGTGAGTAATATTAATATTAGTAATCGTTTCATTTGTAGTCAAGCCATCTGTATATCATTTCCCATATATGGCCTGTTGTGCTGTTATTTTTCCACTGAATGCTTTCATATTTAACTGTAAGATAACTTTATATATTAAGGAAATTAGTTCATCTCACACAGTTGTTGCCAATCTTTTCCTACCAATCTGTCACCCATTCTTTGATTTTTCTTAGGTATTTCTTACTAAGCAGAAATTTACATTTTCCTTGCAATCATAATAGACAAATCTTTGCCCCTGTTGGATCTGGGTTTTGTTTCTTACTTGAAATAACATTTCCTACTCCAAGATGATGAAGAAGATGATAATGATAACAATGTGAACTATCCAATCATCTAATACTTCTAATTTATGAATGTACTCATATCTTCTTCCAGTATTTCTAGTTTTGTATGTTTAAATTTGATCCATCTGCAATTGATTCTGATGAAAGAAAAGAGGCAGATGGGGCTTCCCTGGTGGCTCAATGGTTAAGAATTCGCCTGCCAATGCAGGGGACGCGGGTTCGAGCCCTGGTCCAGGAAGATCCCACATGTCGCAGAGCAACTAAGCCTGTGTGCCACAACTACTGAGCCTGAGCTCTAGAGCCCACAAGCCACAACTACTGAGCCCACGTGCCACAACTACTGAAGCCTCTGCACCTAGAGCCCGTGCTCCGCAATAAGAGAAGCCACGACACTAAGAAGCCCTCGCACAGTAACAAAGAGTAGCCCCCCGCTAACCGCAACTAGAGAAAGCCCACGCACAGCAACGAAGACCCAGCACAGCCATAAATAAATAAATAAATTTATTAAAAAAAAAGAAAAGAGGCAGAACCCAATTTTTCTTCCTCCAAATGAATAGTTAGGTGTCCCAACATCATTTTCTGAACAATTCATCTTTTCCTCATTAATTTTAAATGAATTTGATTGCACACTCATTTCCTATATATATAAAGGTCTATTTGGGGGGGGTTCTATTCTGTTGATTCATAGGCCAGCATTAAAGTTTTTCAAATACTGTAGCTCTATAAAAGTTCCTTTTATATCTCCCCCATTTGAATATGTTAGGACTGGTCACTCATTATTACTCTTCCTTTTCACAATTTTATCAGCTATTCATACATATTTATTTTTCAGATGCCCTTTAGAATCAGCTTATTCAGGTCCCCAAAAATCCTACTAATACTTCAAGATTGCACTACATATATGGAACAATTTAGGAAAAACTGAACTCCACAAGAACAAGGACTGTCTTTCCATTTGCACGTCATCTTTTATTCACCTCAGTAGAGTTTTAGAGTTTTCTTCCTATTTGTGCTCTACATTTCTCATTAAATTCATTCCCATTTATTTTCTCTTTTGTTATTATAGATTTGATTTTGATCTTTCTTCCTTTCACCCTTAGGTAAAAGAAGATTGAGCAAATCACATTCCCCTCAGTTTACAATTGTCACTATTGGTCTATGCAAGGCCCCCTTTTGTTACTGTATTCTTTTATACCTTGAGCCCCGCCTCTTTCCCCACATCTTCAGAAGCAACTATTCTAATATGCCCAAAGTGCATCTTTATGTTTGTATTTGTTCAGGGAAGTGTGTGTTGTTGTGTGTCCATATATTTGTAATTCACATAAATGGTAATAGTGTTATATATCTCATTCTGTTTCATTTTTCCACTCAGCACCATGATTTTACAATTCATTCATGTATATGTGTTTCTCACTTCTAATTACTGTATAAATCTCCATGCTTTGCATACACCATAATTAACCTATTTACTTTCCTTTTTTTCTAAGTTAGATTATCCTTTTATTAAAGACTGAGAAGTACATATTTTACAAAGACTTCCATCAAAAAATCTTAAAATGTATTAAATGTGTAATGTTGTTTGAAGGGAAAAGTTATATAGAATGTTGATTGACAAGATTATTTTTTTTAACATCTTTCATGGACTATAATCGCTTTACAATGGTGTGTTAATTCCTGCTTTATAACAAAGTGAATCAGTTATACATATACATATGTCCCCATATCTCTTCCCTCTTGCATCTCCCTCCCTCCCACACTCCCTGTCCCACCCCTCTAGGTGGTCACAAAGCATGTAGCTGATCTCCCTGTGCTATGCGGCTGCTTCCCACTAGCTATCTATTTTACGTTTGGAAGTGTATATATGTCCATGCCACTCTCTCACTTTCTCCCAGCTTACCGTTCCCCCTCCCCATATCCTCAAGTCCATTCTCTAGTAGGTCTGTGTCTTTATTCCCGTCTTGCCCCTAGGTTCTTCATGACCTATTTTTTTTTTTTTTAGATTCCATATATATGTGTTAGCATACAGTATTTTTTCTCTTTCTGACTTACTTTACTCTCTGTGACAGATTATAGGTCCATCCACCTTACTTCACTCTCTATGAGAGATTATAGGTCCATCCACCTCACTACAAATAACTCAATTTCGTTTCTTTTTATGGTTAATATTCCATTGTATATATGTGCCACACCTTCTTTATCCATTCATCTGTTGATGGACATTTAGATCGCTTCCATGTCCTGGCTATTGTAAATAGTGCTGCAATGAACATTGGGGTGCATGTGTCTTTTTGAATTATGGTTTTCTCAGCGTATATGCCCAGTAGTGAGATTCCTGGGTCATATGGTAGTTCTACTTTTAGTTTTTTAAGGAACCTCCATACTGTTCTCCATAGTGGTTGTATCAATTTACATTCTCACCAACAGTGCAAGAGGGTACCCTTTTCTCCACATCCTCTCCAGCATTTATTGTTTGTACATTTTTTGATGATGGTCATTCTGAACGGTGTGAAATGATATCTCATTGTAGTTTGGATTTGCATTAGTTTTGATTTGCATTTCTCTAATGATTAATGATGTTGAGCATCCTTTCATGGGTTTGTTGGCAATCTGTATTTCTTCTTTGGAGAAATGTCTATTTAGGTCTTCTGCCCATTTTTGGATTAGGTCGTTTGTTTTTTTGATATTGAGCTGCATGAGGTGGATGGACCTATAATCTCTCATAGAGAGTGAAGTAAGGTGGATGGACCTATAATTAATTTGGAGATTAATCCTTTGTCAGTTGCTTCATTTGCAAATATTTTCTCCCATTCTGAGGGTTGTCTTTTCGTCCTGTTTATGGTTTCCTTTGCTGGGCAAAACCTCTGAAGTTTCATTAGGTCCCATTTGTTTATTTTTGTTTTTATTTCCATTTCTCTAGGAGGTGGGTCAAAAAGGATCTTGCTGTGATTTATGTCATAGAGTGTTTTGCCTATGTTTTCCTCTAAGAGTTTGATAGTGTCTGGCCTTACATTTAGGTCTTTAATCCATTTTGAGTTTATTTTTGTGTATGGTGTTAGGCAGTGTTCTAATTTTATTCTTTTACATGTAGCTGCCCAGTTTTCCCAGCACCACTTATTGAAGAGGCTGTCTTTTCTCCACTATATAGTCTTCCTCCTTTATGAAAGATAAAGTGACCATATGTGCATGGGTTTATCTCTGGGCTTTCTATCCTGTTCCATTGATCTATATTTCTGTTTTTGTGGCAGCACCATACTGTCTTGATTACTGTAGCTTTGTAGTATAGTCTGAGGTCAGGGAGCCTGATTCCTCCAGCTCAGTTTTTCTCTCTCAATATTGCTTTGGCTATTCGGGGTCTTTTGTGTTGCCATACAGATTGTGAAATTTTTTGTTCTACTTCTGTGAAAAATGCCAGTGGTAGTTTGATAGGGATTGCACTGAACCTGTAGATTGCTTTGGGTAGTATAGTCATTTTCACAATGTTGATTCCTCCAATCCAAGAACACAGTATATCTCTCCATCTATTTGTATCATCTTTAATTTCTTTCATCAGTGTCTTATACTTTTCTGCATACAGTTCTTCTGCATACAGGAATAAACCTTAAGTAGGTTTATTCATAGATATTTTATTCTTTTGCTCACAATGGTAAATGGGGTGTTTTCTTAATTTCACTTTCAGATTTTTCATCATTAGTGTATAAGAATACAAGAGATTTCTGTGCATTAATTTTGTATCCTGCTACTTTAACAAATTCATTGATTAGCTCTAGTAGTTTTCTGGTAGCATCTTTAGGGGTTTTCTGGTAGCATCTTTAGGATTCTCTATGTATAGTATCATGTCATCTGCAAACTGTGACAGCTTTACTTCTTCTTTTCCAATTTGGATTCCTTTTATTTCTTTTTCTTCTCTCATTGCTGTGGCTAAAACTTCCAAAACTATGTTGAATAATAGTGGTGAGAGTGGGCAACCTTGTCTTGTTCTTGATCTTAGTGAAAATGTTTTCAGTTTTTCACCATTGAGGACGATGTTGGCTGTGGGTTTGTCATATATGGCCTTTACTATGTTGAGGAAAGTTCCCATTGTGCCTATTTTCTGGAGGGTTTTTATCACAAATGGGTGTTGAATTTTGTCAAAAGCTTTCTCTGCATCTATTGAGATGATCATATGGTTTTTCTCCTTCAATTTGTTAATATGGTGTATCACATTGATGGATTTGCATATATTGAGGAATCCTTGCATTCCAGGGATAAACCCCACTTGATCATGGTGTATGATTCCTTTAATGTGCTGTTGGATTCTGTTTGCTAGTATTTTGTTGAGGATTTTTGCATCTACCTTCATCAGTGATACTGGCCTATAGTTTTCTTTCTTTGTGACATCTTTGTCTGGTTTTGGTATCAGGGTGATGGTGGCCTTGTAGAAGGAGTTTGGGAGTGTTCCTCCCTCTGCTATATTTTGGAAGAGTTTGAGAAGGATAGGTGTTAACTCTTCTCGAAATGTTTGATAGAATTCACCTGTGAAGCCATCTGGCCCTGGGCTTTTGTTTGTTAAGTCTGGCTAATGGTTTATCAATTTTGTTTACCTTCTCAAAGAACCAGTTTTTAGTTTTATTGATCTTTGCTACCATTTCCTTCATTTCTTTTTCATTTATTTCTGATCTGATCTTTATGATTTCTTTTCTTCTGCTAACTTTGGGGGTTTTTTGTTCTTTCTTTCTCTAATTGCTTTAGGTGTAAGGTTAGGTTGTTTATTTGAGAGGTTTCTTGCTTCTTAAGGTAGGATTCCATTGCTATAAACTTCCCTCTTAGAACTGCTTTTGCTGCATTCCATAGGTTTTGAGTCATCGTGTTTTCAAAGTCATTTGTTTCTAGGTACTTTTTGATTTCCTCTTTGATTTCTTCAGTGATCTATTGGTTCTTTACTAGTGTATTGTTTAGCCTCCATGTGTTTGTATTTTTCACAGACTTTTTCCTGTAACTGATATCTACTCTCATAGCATTGTGGTCAGAAAAGATACTTGATACAATTTCAATTTTCTTAAATTTACCAAGGCTTGATTTGTGACCCAAGATATGATCTATCCTGGAGAATGTTCCATGAGTACTTGAGAAGAATGTGTATTCTGTTGTTTTTGGATGGAATGTCCTATAAATATCAATTAAGTCCATCTTGTTTAATGTATCATTTAAAGCTTGTGTTTCCTTATTTATTTCCATTTTGGATGATCTGTCCATTGGTGAAAGAGGGGTGTTAAAGTCCCCTACTACGATTGTGTTACTATCAATTTCCCCTTTTATGGCTGTTAGTATTTGCCTTATGTATTGAGGTGCTCCTATGTTGGGTGCATAAATATTTACAATTGTTATACCTTCTTCTTGGATTGATCCCTTGATCACTATGTAGCGTCCTTTTTTGTTTCTTATAATAGTCTTTGTTTTAAAGTTTATTTTGTCTTATATGAGAATTGCTACTCCAGCTTTCTTTTGATTTCCATTTGCATGGAATATCTTTTTCCACCCTTCACTTTCAGTCTGTATGTGTCCCTAGGTCTGAAGTGGGTCTCTTGTAGACAGCATATATATGGGTCTTGTGTTTGTATCCATTCAGCCAGTCTATGTCTTTTGGTTGGAGCATTTAATCCATTTACATTTAAGGTAATTATCAATATGTATGTTCCTATTACCATTTTCTTAATTTTGGGGGGTTTGTTATTGTAGGTCTTTTCCTTTTCTTGTGTTTCCTGCCTAGAGAAGTTCCTTTAGCATTTGTTGTAAAGCTGGTTTGGTGGTGCTGAACTCTCTTAGCTTTTGCTTGTCTGTAAATTTTTTACTTGCTCCATCAAATCTGAATGAGATCCTTGCTGGGTAGAGTAATCTTGGTTGTAGGCTTTTCTCCTTCATCACTTTAAATATGTCCTGCCACTCTCTTCTGGCTTGCAGAGTTTCTGCTGAAAGATCAGCTGTTAACCTTATGGGGATTCCCTTGAGAGTTACTTATTGTTTTTCCCTTGCTGCTTTTAATATGTTTTCTTTGTATTTAATTTTGATAGCTTGACTAATATGTGTCTTGGTGTGTTTCTCCTTGGATTTATCCTGTATGGGACTCTCTGTGCTTCCTGGACTTCATTAACTATTTCCTTTCCCATATTAGGGAAGTTTTCAACTATAATCTCTTCAAATATTTTCTCAGTCCATTTCTTTTTCTTTTCTTCTTCTGGAACCCCTATAATTCGAATGTTGGTGCGCTTAATGTTGTCCCAGAGGTCTCTGAGACTGTCCTCAATTCTTTTCATTCTTTTTCTTTTTTCTGCTCTGCAGTAGTTATTTCCACTATTTTATCTTCCAGGTCAGTTATCCGTTCTTCTGCCTCAGCCATTCTGCTATTGATCCCTTCTAGAGTATTTTTAGTTTTATTTATTGTGTTGTTCATCACTGTTTGTTTGCTCTTTAGTTCTTCTAGGTCCTTGTTAAACTTTTCTTGTATTTTCTCTATTGTATTTCTTTACTATCATTTTTCTGAATTCTTTTTCAGGTAGACTGCCTATTTCCTCTTCATTTGTTAGGTCTGGTGGGGTTTTGCCTTTCTCCTTCATCTTCTGTGTGTTTCTCTGTCTTCTCATTTTGCTTAACTTACTGTGTTTGGGGTCTCCTTTACCCAGGCTGCAGGTTCGTAGTTCCTGTTGTTTTTAGTGTCTGTCCCCAGTGGCTAAGGTTGGTTCAGTGGGTTGTGTAGGCTTCCTGGTGGAGGGGACTAGTGCCTGTGTTCTGGTGGATGAGGCTGGATCTTGTCTTCATGGTGGGAAGGTCCACGTCTGGTGGTGTGTTTTGGGGATGTGGCCTTATTATGATTTTAGGCAGTCTCTCTGCTAATGGATGGGGTTGTGTTCCTGTCTTGCTAGTTGTTTGGCATATAACCTATTTACTTTCATAGTGATGGACACTAGGCTTATCTTCAATTCCCCACAATAAAAACACTACAACAAACACTACTGTAGGGACTTCCCTGGTGGCTCAGTGGTTAAGAATCTGCCTGCCAATGCTGGTGATACAGGTTTGATCCGAGAAGATACCACATGTCACAGAGCAACTAAGCCCATGAGCCACAACTACTGAGCCCGCATGCCACAACTACTGGAGCCCACGCACCTAGAGCCCATGCTCCACAACAAGAGAAGCCACCGCAATGGGAAGCCCGCACTACAACAAAGAGTAGCCCCTACTCATCGCAACTAGAGAAAATCCCACAGGCAGCAACAAAGACCCAACACAACCAAAAATAAAATAATTAATAAATTAATAAATAAAACACTCCTGTAGTAATAGTTAGGATAATGTTACTTACTGTAACAAACTAACCCATAATTTTAGTGCTGTCTCTTGGCTCCAAATCTACTATTGCTTTTTGATAGTGGAGCTGGAGCTCAGCACTCTCTCCTTTGCTAGCTAGTTTACTGTTAGTTTCTTCTAAGGACACTAGAAGGAAAGAGAGTAGATGGAATTTGCTTCTTCCTATTTCCTTGCTATTCATAAAGCTTAACCCAGCAACGTTTCTTCATCCCATGAACTACCAATAGCTGTTCCAGTGTCAGCTCCTTCACAGACCCAGAAGTGACCTGTCTGTATGCCCTCATCCTGACAGTACCCTCTCCTCAGACAACTGAGTCCCAGCTCCACTGGACACTGCTCTATGCTTGAAGATTCTAAGAACCCTAATTCTTGCATTTGTTCTCCCAAGGGTGATAGCTGTTTCCTGTATTCCCTCTGGTTTCCTGGTTTTCAGCCCTCCAACACCTATTTAGCCATTTCCCAAAAGTGAATTAGTTTTACTAAACCTCCCAGAATGGTTTTTGATTTCTTGTCTAGACTCTGATATACATATACAGTTGATTCTCATTAATTATTCTATAAAGTCACCATAAACACTGAATTAGTGACTACTGAACCATTGCTCCTACAAGAAATACAGTTTCTGTGAGTCTGTGGTCACAATATTTCCCCTACAATCAATACTTAGCCTTGTTTTATGTGTGTTTCTGTTTAAAAACATCTTATTTAATATATTCTTAATTCATGAACATTGAACTCTTGGCCAACAGCCCTATAACTCATGTCTGAACAAAGCTTATGTAACATAAATATTTTCTCCATAAAGAACATCACAGCCTCCTTGCACTTTAGAACACTAGAGAGCACTTCAGCACTATACATATGCAGGAGTCATTTTAGACAGTGAAATCACTATCAGAAAGCACAAAAATGCAGAAAATATGGCATTAAACAGACTACAAAAAATGACATATTTTGGGCTTCCCTGGTGGCGCAGTGGTTAAGAATCCGCCTGCCAACACAGGGGACACAGGTTCAAGCCCTGGTCCGGGAAGATCCCACATGCCGCAGAGCAACTAAGCCCATGAGCCACAACTACTGAGCCTGCGCTCTAGAGCCCATGAGCCATGGCTACTGAGCCCACGTGCTGCAACTACTGAAGCCCGTGCGCCTAGAGCCTGTGCTCCACAAGAGAAGCCACCGCAACAAGAAGCCGGCACACCACAACGAAGAGTAGCCCCCGCTCGCCACAATCAGAGAAAGCCCATGCACGGCAACAAAGACCCAATACAGCCTAAATAAATAAATAAATAAATGTATTTTAAAAAGAAAAGGACACAGGTTTACAGTATGAAAGCTGAAACAAGGAGACACAGCATCGGCTTTTTCAGCTGGGAACACACTCTTGCTTATCAGGTGACTCAACGTCCACTCTGTGCACATTGGTGAATGACTACGAAAGCACTATGCATATTGATTTGAGGCTTACAAACAAATTTTAGCATGTAGGTGAATTCAGAAATACGGAACCTGTGAATAGTAAAAACCAACTATACACATGGCATGTCTCCAAAATCTCTAAGCTGTTTCATTGGTCTATGTGTAATAGTAGGGTTTTCTAATATGTCTTAATATGTCTTAATATCCAGAATGATAAGTGCCCCCCTTTGCTCTTCTTTTTTAAGGCTAGCTTAGCTATTCTTGTACCTTTATTATTCCACATAAATTTTAGAATAAATGTATCAAATTCTTTAAAAAATCCAACTGTAATTTTAATTGGAATTGCAACTAATTTATACATTAAGGGAAAACTGACATATTTATTAACATGTTCCATCCAGTACGGGATACACCTCCATTTATTCAGCTTGTCTTGTCTTAGGGTTTCAAAGTTTTTGCCACAGAGATTTTGTGTATTCCTAGATATGTTAAAGATATTGTTATGTTATGAATGGATCTTTTTATTATATTTTCTAGTTGGTTGTGATGGGTATAGAGAAATACTATTAATTTTGTAAGCTGATCTCATATCTGGCAATCTCTCAGAACTTTCCTTAGTTTTACATTTCTCGGTTGATTCCTATGTCATCTACAAATGACACCAGTGGTCCTTTTATACCCCGCTCTCTGTTCCCTCAGACATACCAGCCTGGGCCCCTCTGAACTTGTTTCTTTTATTCAATGCCCAGCTCAGTCAAACATTGTCTTTGACAAGTCTTACCTAATTGCCTGGCCTCATCTACAACTATCAATCAGTGCTCCTTGTTCCCCACCTAAGTTAAATGCCAAGTTAAATGTGCCAACCACATGCTTCTATACCACCTTCTACATACCTCTATTATACAACTCAGCACTTTGTATCAAAATTACTTGTGAACATATTTCTCCACAAAAGAATGAACTCTACCATATCTTACCCATGCTTATCAGACTAGCACCAAGCATGGTACCTAATACATAATACTCACTCAATAAATGGTTGCTAAGTAAATGAATAAATTTAATAGGTCAAAGTGTTGCACTCTGCTCACTCTGCACATGGAGAGAACAGATAACTATAATCACTTACATGAGTAACTCATGATAAACAGCTTTCTTGGAGTCAACACACATTTGCCCAAAATCCCAAAAATTATACAAAATAAGAATAAAGCCCAATCATGATTCTTTTTTTTTTTTTTTTGGCCGCACTGCGCAGCTTGTGGGATTTTAGTTCCTCAATCAGAAATCGAACTTAGGCCCTCAGCAGTGAGAACATGGAGTTCTAACCACTGGACCAACAGGGAATTCCCTTCTTTATTTTTCAGTTTAGTATTTTAAGTTATGATGTCTAAGAACTAAGCACATTCGCAGATTACAAGGAAAATATTAAATGAGCTTATAATTAATAGTACACTAATATATGCTTTTCTCCACAAATTTCTAGGAAATCTGTAATATTATAAAGACAATAAAAATTAAATTACCAGGGCTTCCCTGGTGGCGCAGTGATTGAGAGTCCGCCTGCCGATGCAGGGGACGCGGGTTCGTGCCCCGGTCCAGGAGGATCCTGCATGCCAAAGAGCGGCTGGGCCCGTGGGCCATGGCCACTGAGCCTGCGCATCCGGAGCCTGTACTCCGCGGCAGGAGAGGCCACAGCAGTGAGACGCCCGCGTACCGCAAAAAAATAAAATAAAATAAAATTACCAAAGATAATTTTGTCTGAAAGACAGTTTTTTATACGTTTGAGTTTTAAAAAAAGAAAAATTAAACAGGAATCTGAGATAATGCCTTCTTAAAACATCTTTTCCATAAAATTTTAAAGTTTAAATGTAAATGTAGGGAAAAGTAGAGCCAGTTTTCCATTAACATGAAATATAAACAATTTAAGCATTATTAGTCACAAAAATGAAGAGCTAAAACCAGGAATCTCAGCAACTGTACAAAGATGGCTCTAGAGTTAAACAAACACTAATAGCACCTCTAAAAGTAATATCTAACAGTTATTGAAGATGTATTATGTCAGACATTATACTAGCACTTTAGATATAAAGTAATGCTCACATCTATAAATTATAATTTAGATATAATGTAATGCTCACATTTCTAAATTAGATACTGTTAGATTATTAGGCTGTTAGATTAGCTAGTCTAAGCTCAAAGGTATTTGTTTGCCAAAGACAGAAAGCTAATAAGTGGAGAGATGGTTTATCTGATTCCACAGGCCCTCTATTAACCCCTAAACTCAAGTAAGCAAGCACCTCTATGCTGAGATTAAAGGCAAGGAAAAGGAAAATACCTTCTTCAATTATTTATCATAGTCTCCAAATTCCTGCCTTTAAAGGCTTTAAGATAGGACCTGAAAACACTGTGAAAATATTTAATGGAAGAAGTGAATCAAAAAGGACCAGACCAGAAGAATGAGACACTGAGCAGCAAAAGGGTCAGTAAACTGAGGAGATGGGAAGTACACACTCCTAAAAGGAGGTCACAAAAGGAAAAGACGTGAAATGAAAAACACAAAATTGTAATTAATTATCATTTTTAAACACCAAAAATTGCCTGCTTCACAGTTTTACCAAATTTGTCTATGCCTCTTTGACAACATGAGAAGATATTAGTAAGTATATTCAAAAATAATACTGCAGGCAAGGAACTGCTCCCTCCTCTCTCCTTCTAAAAAGATAACCTTCCACAGTACAAATGTGGAAAATAAACAGAATGAAATTATGAACTTTTAAGCAGCAACATACTTTTAATGACATTTACGAAGTACTTTTATGGAATAATGCTTATTCCATAATGTTAAGTCCAAAAAAGACCAATGTTTAAAACTGTATAGATCGTATTTTCTAAAATTTGTAGAAGTATACAATCTGTATATTTGATTGACAGAATAAGACAACAAATTTGGCTTAACTGCTACCCACAACTAACCAAAGCTGGCGAGAATCTGCTTTCCAGAGAGAACGTTGCTTCCTTTGAAGCTTCCTTATTAATTTCTAAATCTCATTTACAAAATAAACAAACAGCTGTTAATAAGAAAAGCAGGAATTTGAAGGCAATCTAATTTTTAAAAATAGAGTTTTAGGAGAAAATGAAAAGATAAAAGCAGTCTCCCTACTCCCTTCCCTACTCCACCCCCCCTTCCCTACTCCCTTTTCTTCTACTCCCCACCCCCACCCCAACCAATGGTACCAGAAATTATTCTCCATGAAATGCCACCCACTTTAAGCCCTGTTCAAAGGAGAATCTCCATCATGGAATGACAATGATGATCATCCTATAGCATGTGACAAATGAGAGTATAATGTGCTGGTTTAAAAAAAAAAAAAAAAAAAGCAGAAACATTTACAGATCCATTAACTTATTTGTTAAACGAACCATTTCTTTATGAGATATGCCTACTCTGTAGCCTACGTTTTCAAAGTCCTGTAGCAGTACACTTCTAAATATACTAAAACAAAAAACAATAAAGACAATGGTAATCTAATTTTTGAATACTATGTTCTAGTTTAATTTCTACATTGCTAGATTCAAAGAACACAATAGGAAGAAAGGACATTAATATTCTTTTATGATTTTCTGATAAGAAAATATAAACTGTGTACAGTACAGTTCTGAAGGAACTGAATGGTCAGAATATAATAAATTGGCTGGTTTCCACAGTGGCTGATATATTAAGCTAAATTTTGAAGCCAATGTACAAGTTTATGTCCTAAGAAAAGAATCAGTATCAAGATTTGGTAATCTTTTGGGGATGATAAAACTGTTTTGGAACTGGATAGTGGTGATGGTTGCACAACACTGTGAGTGTACTAAGTACACTGAATTGTTCACTTTAAAATGGTTGATTTTTGTTTTGTCAATTTCACGTCAATTAAAAAAATATGTAAAAGCAAAACCAAAACTCAGCACAACTTTCACAATTTCCAAGCCCTTTTAAGATTCTTTCTCCTGGCATATTAGAAGACGAAAAAAACTTTTAAAAGGAAAATGTTAGCTTTCTTATGTATAACCCTATGGCCAAATAATCTTGAATGCTAACCTCGCAAAAGTATTTAATTTGATTGGTGTCTCCCACCCACCTGCTTCTTCATCTACTCTCCCTTATCTCTTGGAGGGACAGTCCCAGTCTGACTTCGCACAGTATTCATAATTCTAGAGAAATTTTCAAAAATTTCTGAGTAAAACTTTACGCATATATCTGAGTGGTACATAGTCTTAGAAAAGAAAGTGTCATAAAATCTCAAAAATCATAATTTTTACAACCATTGTTTACTTTATCTTCTTGATGAGTAAAAACCTTATGTTACTAATTTCACCCAAACTGAGAAGCCACTTTATGTGTTCTAAGCACTTATTATTGATACAACTTCCTAATTAAAAATGTACTCTGCTTTAAGATAAAAATAAATAAATAAATAAGAGCCCATCAGTGATACAATGGCCTTACTTATTACATATTTACTCGAATAATAAGCCAACAACACAAAATTTGGGCAGCACTTTTGTAATTGAGATATTCTCACAGAGTATAAAATTAGATAAAATTTCTTCTAACTTACTTATAACTTACTTCTAACTTCTAACTTCTAACTTATAACTTATAACTTATAACTTATAACTTACTTCTCTCTCACATGTTAGTTTCTCATTATCTTTTCATTTGTCCATGTAACTCTATAAGACCTGAGTATTAAAACTGTGCATTGTAACTTATAAAGAAAATATTAAGAAATAAGTTAAGGATGACAAATTGATCACACCCTTATCTTCTCTCCCTCTCAAGACTCCATTAAAATTGTACAGTTGAGCAAACAAGTCCAGCTCCTAAATGATCAGACAGCAAACACACCAAACCTGGGAGAGTGTTTATGGGAGAAACGCACCAAGATGGGAACAATAGTGGGTTCACAGTCCCCTGTTGCCTATTACATAGCTAAAAATATAAATGTTTAGCTATGTAATACAGATACTTGCTCAAAAATAAAAAATAATAATGCAGTAGAAATTGTAATGAGTTACACATGTACCTGTATTACATATATTTATTTAAATTTTTAATTTAAAAATCAGTAAAATTCAGTTTTGAAAAAGCTGAGATTAAAAAATGAACTGGCCCACATAAATTTTCTATGACAAGTTGCTATTATACTTCCAGTTCAAAAGATTTGATTTTTCCTGAAAGGGTACCAAGTCAAATCATGATAAATCTATTTGAATGTGTCAAAGGCATTTCAAATATAATATACATCTACAGTGGAATTCTGTATCCCTCAACACTCACCCTCAACCTGCTCTCCATTCCTGAGATCACATCCATATCCCACCTCAGTGCCTTTATTCAACATTTAGGGAAGAGGCTGTTCTCTGCTTGGAGAAGGGCCACAAGGAGGACTTCTGGTGATGTGTATTCTCTACTATTGCTAGAAACAATTCAGTACTGGCCCTAAACTTGTACTTGCCCCTTAGCAAAGGAAGAGTTGGACTCACCTTCCTTGAAAAGTACCTACTGGACACACCTTCCTTAGAAAGTAGTTTAGCAACATAATTTTTTTTCTTTTTGAATTTTATTTATTTTTTTAAACAGCAGGCTCTTATTAGTTATCCATTTTATACATTAGTGTATATATGTCAATCCCAATCTCACAATTCATCACATCACCACCACCACCCCCTTGATGTCCTTGCATTTGTTCTCTACATCTGTGTCTCAATTTCTGCCCTGCAAACCAGTTCATCTGTACCATTTTTCTAGGTTCCACATATATGTGTTAATATACGATATTTGTTTCTCTCTTTCTGACTTATTTCGTTCTGTATGAGTCTCTATATTCATCCACATCTCTACAAATGACCCAGTTTCGTTCCTTTTTATGGATGAGTAATATTCCATTGTATATATGTACCACTTCTTCTTTATCTATTCATCTGTCAATGGGCATTTAGATTGCTTCCATGACCTAGCTATTGTAAACAGTGCTGCGATGAACACTGGGGTGCTTATGTCTTTCTGAATTATGGTTTTCCCTGGGTATATGCCCAGTTGTGGGATTGCTGAGTCATATGATAATTCTATTTTGTTTTTTAAGGAACCTCCATACTGTTCTCCATAGTTGCTATATCAATTTACATTCCCACCAACAGTGCAAGAGGGTTCGCTTTTCTCCACACCCTCTATAGCATTTGTTGTTTGTAGATTTTCTGATGATACCCATTCTAACTGGTGTGAGGTGATACCTCATTGTAGTTTTGATTTGCATTTCTCTAATAATTGGTGATGTTGAGCAGCTTTTCATGTCCTTCTTGGCCATCTGTATGTCTTCTTTGGAGAAATGTCTATTTAGGTCTTCTGCCCATTCTTGGATTGGGTTGTTTGTTTTTTCAATATTGAGCTGTTTATATATTTTGGAGATTAATCCTTTGTCCATTGATTCGTTTGCAAGTATTTTCTCCCATTCTGAGGGCTGTCTTTTCATCTTGTTTGTAGTTTCCTTTGCTTTGCAAAAGCTTTGAAGTTTCATTAGGTCCCATTTGTTTATTTTTGTTTTTATTTCCATTAATCTAGGAAGTGGACCCAAAAAATCTGGTTGTGATTTATGTCAAAGAGTGTTCTTCCTATGTTTTCCTCTAAGAGTTTTATAGTGTCTTACATTTAGATCTCTAATCCATTTTGAGTTTATTTTTGTGCTTTGTGTTAGGAATTGTTCTAATTTCATTCTTTTACATGTGGCTGTCCAGTATTCCCAGCACCACTTATTGAAGACACTGTCTTTTCTCCATTGTATATCCTTGCCTCTTTGTCATAGATTAGTTGACCATAGGTACGTGCGTTTATCTCTGGGCTTTCTATTCTGTTCCATTGATATATATGTTTTTGTGCCAGTACCATATTGTCTTGATTACTGTAGCTTTATACTATAGTCTGAAGTCAGGGAGTCTGGTTCCTCCAACTCCGTTTTTTTCCCTCAAGACTGCTTTAGCTATTTGGGGTCTTTTATGTCTCCATACAAATTTTAAGATTTTTTGTTCTAGTTCCGTAAAAAATGCCACTGGTAATTTAATAGGGATTGTATTGAATTTGTAGATTGCTTTGGGTAGTATAGTCATTTTCACAATATTGATTCTTCCAATCCAAGAACATGGTATATCTCTCCATCGATTTGTATCATCTTTAATTTCTGTCATCAGTGTCTTATAGTTTTCTGCATACAGGTCTTATGTCTACCTAGGTAGGTTTATTCCTAAGTATTTTATTCTTTTTGTTGCAATGGTAAATGGCAGTGTTTCCTTAATTTCTCTTTCAGATTTTTCATCCTTAGTGTATAGGAATGCAAGAGATTTCTGTGCATTAATTTTGTATTCTGCAACTTTACCAAATTCATTGATTAGCTCTAGTAGTTTTCTGGTGGCATCTTTAGGATTCTCTATGTATAGTATCATGTCATCTGCAAAGAGTGACAGTGTTACTTCTTCTTTTCCAATTTGTATTCCTTGTATTTCTTTTGCTTCTCTGATTGCCGTAGCTAGGACTTCCAAAACTATGTTGAATAAGAGTGGTGAGAGTGGACATCCTTGTCTTGTTGCAGATCTTAGAGGAAATGGTTTCAGTTTTTCACCACTGAGAATGATGTTCACTGTGGGTTTGTCATATATGGCCTTTAATATGTTTAGGTAACTTCCCTCTATGCCTACTTTCTGGAGGGTTTTTATCATAAATGGTGATGAATTTTGTCAAAAGCTTTTTCTGCATCTATTGAGATGATCGTAAGGTTTTTATTCTTCAATTTGTTAATATGGTGTATCACATTGATTGATAGGCATATATTGAAGAATCCTTGCATCCCTGGGATCAATCCCACTTCATCATGGTGTATGATCTTTTTAACGTGTTGTTGGATTCTGTTTGCTAGTATTTTGTTGAGGATTTTTGCACCTATATTCACCAGTGATATTGGTCTGGAATTTTCTTTTTTTGTACTATCTTTATCTGGTTTTGATATCAGGGTGATGGTGGCCTCACAGAATGAGTTTGGGGGTGTTCCTTCCTCTGCAATCTTTTGGAAGAGCTTGAGAAGGATGGGTGTTAGCTCTTCTCGAAATGTTTGATAGAATTTGCCTGTGAAGCCATCTGGCCCTGGACTTTTGTTTCTTGGAAGATTTTTAATCACAGTTTCAATTTCATTACTTGTGATTGGTCTGTTCATATTTTCTATTTCTTCCAGGTTCAGTCTTGGAAGGTCATACCTTTCTAAGAATTTGTCCATTTTTTCCAGTTTGTCCATTTTATTGGCATAGAGTTGTTTGTAGTAGTCTCAGGATGCTTTGTATTTCTGTGGTGACTGTTGTAACTTCTCCTTTTTCATTTCTAATTTTATTGATTTGAGTTCTCTCCCTCTTTTTCTTGATGAGTCTGGCTAATGGTTTGTCAATTTTGTTTATCTTCTCAAAGAACCAGCTTTTAGTTTTATGGATCTTTGCTATTGTTTTCTTTGTTTCTATTTCATTTGTTTCTGCTCTGATCTTTATGATTTCTTTCCTTCTGCTAACTTTTGGTTTTGTTTGTTCTTCTTTCTCTAGTTCCTTTAGGTGTAAGGTTAGATTGTTTATTTGAGATTTTTCTTGTTTCTTGAGGTAGGCTTGTAATGCTATAAACTTCCCTCTTAGAACTGCTTTTGCTGCATCCCATAGGTTTTGGATCGTCGTGTTTTCATTGGCATTTGTCTCTATGTATTTTTTGATTTCCCCCTTGACTTCTTCAGTGATCTCTTGGTTATTTAGTAATGTATTATTTAGCCTCCATGTGTTTGTATTTTTTACCTTTTTTTCCCGTAATTCATTTCTAATCTCATAGCATTGTGGTCAGAAAAGATGATTAATAGGATTTCAATTTTTTTAACTCTACTGAGGCTTCATTTGTGACCCAAGATGTGATCTACCCTAGAGAATGTTCCATGCACACTTGAGAAGAAAATGTAACCTGCTGTTTTTGGGTGGAATGTCCTGTAAATATCAATTAAATCTATCTGGTCTATTGTGTCATTTAAAGCTTGTGTTTCCTCATTAATTTTCTGTTTGGATGATCTGTCCATTGGTGCGAGGTGTTAAAGTCCCCCATTAGTGTTGTGTTACTGTTGATTTCCTATTTTATAGCTGTTAGCAGTTGCCTTATATATTGAGGTGCTCCTATGTTGGATGCATATATATTTATAATTGTTATATCTTCTTCTTGGATTGATCCCTTGATCATTATGTACTGTCCTTCCTTCTCCCTTGTAACACTCTTTATTTTAAAGTCTATTTTATCTGATATGAGTATTGCTACTACAGCTTTCTTTTGATTTCCATTTGCATGGAATATCTTTTTCCACCCCTCACTTTCAGTCTGTATGTGGCCCTAAGTCTGAAGTGGGTCTCTTGTAGACAGCATACATATGGGTCTTGTTTTTCTATCCATTCAGCAAGCATGTGTCTTTTGGTTGGAGCAGCTAATGCATTCACGTTTAAGGTAATTATCGATATGTATGTTTCTATGACCATTTTCTTAATTGTTTTGAGTTTGATTTTGTAGGTCCTTTTCTTCTCGTGTTTCCCACTTACAGAAGTTCCTTTAACATTTGTTGTAGAGCTGGTTTAGTGGTGCTGAATTCTCTTAGCTTTTGCTTGTCTGTAAAGCTTTTGATTTCTCTGTTGAATCCGAATGAGATCCTTGCCAGCTAGAGTAATCTTGGTTGTAGCTTCTTCCCTTTCATCACTTTAAATATGTCATGCCACTCCCTTCTGGCTTGTAGAGCTTCTGCTGAGAAATCAGCTGTTAACCTTATGGGAGTTCCCTGTATGTCATTTGTCATTTTTCCCTTGCTGCTTTCAATAATTTTTCTTTTTCTTTAATTTTTGCCAATTTAATTACTATGTGTCTCGGCATGTTTCTCCTTGGGTTTATCCTGTATGGGACTCTCTGTGCCCCCTGGACTGGGGTGGCTATTTCCTTTCCCATGTTAGGGAAGTTGTCAACTATAATCTTTTCAAATATCTTCTCGGGTCCTTTCTCTCTCTCTTCTCCTTCTGGGACCTTGACAGGACTGGGGGAAAGACAGCAGAAGCAAGAAGTCCTGTAGGCTGTGGGACAAAAACCACATTCACAGAAAGATAGAGAGGATGAAAAGGCAGAGGGCTATGTACCAGATAGCCCTCTGGTACATAGAGGGCTATCTATGTACCAGAGGGCTATCTGTAATGTGAATGTGGTTGCGTTTAATGTTGTCCCAGAGGTCTCATAGGCTGTCTTCATTTCTTTACATTCTTTTTTCTTTATTCTGTTCCACGGCAGTGAATTCCACCATTCTGTCTTCCAGGTCACTTATTTGTTCTTCTGCCTCAGTTATTCTGCTATTGATTCCTTCTAGTGTAACTTTCATTTCAGTTATTGTATTGTTCTTCTCTGTTTGTTTGTCCTTTAATTCTTCTAGGTCTTTGTTAAACATTTCTTGCATCTTCTCGATCTTTGCCTCCATTTTTTTTCTGAGGTCCTGGATCATCTTCACTGTCATTATTCTGAATTCTTTTTCTGGAAGCTTGCCTATTTCCACTTCATTTAGTTGTTTTTCTGGAGTTTCATCTTGTTCCTTCATCTGGTACATAGCCCTCTGCCTTTTCATCCTATCTTTCTGTGAATGTGGTTTTTGTTCCACAGCCTACAGGACTTCTTGCTTCTGCTGTCTGCCCTCTGCTGAATGAGGCTATCTAAGAGGCTCGTGCAAGTTTCCTGATGGAAGGGACTGGTGGTGGGTAGAGCTGGCTGTTGCTCTGGTGGGCAAAACTCAGTAAAACTTTAATCCGCTTCTCCTCTGATGGGTGGGGCTGGGTTCCCTCCCTGTTGCTTGTTTGGCCTGATGTGACCCAACACTGAGCCTACCCGGGTTCTTTGGTGGAGCTAATGGTGGACTCTGGGAGGGCTCACGCCAAGGAGTACCTCCCAGAAGTTCTGCTGCTAGTGTCCTTGTCTTCACGGCGAGACAAAGCTACCCCATGCCTCTTCAGGAGACCCTCCAACACTAGCAGGTAGGTTTAGTTCAGTCTCCTGTGGGGTCACTGCTTCTTCCCCTGGGTCCCGATGCGCACACTACTTTGTGTGTGCCCTCCAAGAGTGGAGTCTCTCTTTCCCCCAGTCCTGTCAAAGTCCTGCAATCAAATCCCGCTAGCCTTCAAAGTCTGATTCTCTAGGAATTCCTCCTCCCATTGCTGGACCCCCAGGTTGGCAAGCCTGACGTGGGGCTCAGAACCTTCAATCCAGTGGGTGGACTTCTGTGGTATAAGTGTTCTCCAGTTCGTGAGTCACCCACCCAGCAGTTATGGGATTTGATTTTATTGTGATTGCGCCATTCCTACCATCTCATTGTGGCTTCTCCTTTGTCTTTGGATGTGGGGTATCTTTTCTGGTGAGTTCCAGTGTCTTCCTGTCGATGATTGTTCAGCAGTTAGTTGTGATTCCAGTGCTCTCGCAAGAGGGAGTGAGAGCACCTCCTTCTACTCCACCATCCAGAACCAATCTCAGCAACATCTTTCATTACTGGAGCATGTTGCCCACAAATACCCCATGATTACCCTTCCCATCACTCCAAGTGTTTTACTCCTTCCTACCATATTTACTTTTCTTCCTGAGAGCCATTCAGGAAAACACCTTCTCCATCCCATTACTTGCCATTGATGTTTTAGTAACACTTATAAGTGAACATTCTGGGAGCTCCCTCATGGCCAGAACCTAAATTTGACACTGGCCTTAAGAGATTAAAAAACAAAAGCAGAAGCCACAGTCCCTATCCTTCAGACTAAAAGTTTCCCTTTCCATGAAAAGGCTGCATCTGGACCATTAAGAAGGAGACAGATTTTCAGAAAACACTTACCCTCCACCAGGGAATTTATTTTGTCTCAGAACAACCACACTAGGATTGTTTTTATTATATCCAGCCTAAACTCTTCCAGGAGCAGTTTCAGCTCCTTCTATCATTTATGTAATACCCACTTATAGACTTGAGATCTTATTAAATAACTCTTTCCCTTTCTCTTTTTCTGGCCAGTCAATTAAACTTCCTTTAACCTTTGTTCAGATATTAATGCTACATTTTAATTAATTCAAATTAATTGTCTTTTTTAAAACAATATTAACCTAAGAACTGTGTGAAGATGGACCACGACTATGGTCAGAATCACTGTGCAGATGGGACTGAAACATCAACAATCATATAACGTGTGCTGAATCTGGAAGCGAGAGTTGAAGAATCTGCTGTTGCTGGGAATTCAAATCAAACAGATAAAAATGTATTGAGTGCTTACCTAGGACAAGCCTCCAGTAAGGACACATACAAAGAAACATAAGACTCAAAAACATATCTGATCCTGAAAGGGTGAATAATCTAGCAGAAGAAAATAATATGAAGGATTTTACCTATTGCATAAAGGAGAATTCACTTAATTAATCAAAACAACAAGAAGATACTTTTTATTGTTTATTATCAAAATTTAGCAGAATGATAAGAGTGTGGGCACAAGAAAGTCAAGAGTGCAGAGAAACACACACTAAGACACTTTTGGTGTGAAAACAAATTGGGAAAACATCTCTGAAGGGCAATTTGACAACAAGTACCAATACCTTTTTAAAAATACATACTTTTGACCAGAAATTGCATATCTAGGGATTTTTCCCAAATAACCAGTCTAGTATTTAAAGATGCATGTGTACAAGGAAGGAAGCAACATGGCTTGCAACCATGAATAACTACAAATAATCTAAATGTCCTACGATATGGACATTAAAGTGATGATGTAGCTGGCTAACCATATCAACATGGAAATATCTTTAAGGTAGGGTAAATGGAAAAATGTAGCTTTATTAAAAGTACGTAGTATTTCTCCAAGTAATATGTATCACTGTTTCTAAAGACAAGCAATGTCCCCCCCCAAAAAATTAAAACTTAAGTTAAAATTTAAAAAATTTAAAACAATAAATAAAGACGAGCAATGTCCCCACACATTCTAATATGAAAGGCCTAGAACAAGGCCTGGAAATGTGAATTTTCAACATGCTCCCCCATGCACACACAGATACATACATGCACACATTCACCTGGGTAATCCTGGTGCAGGTGTTCTGCAGAGGGCCCTCTGAAAAATGGTGCATTAACATATCTCAAATTTGGGAAAGAGTGTATGTGCAAAATAGAAACACGATAATATAAGAATCTACAGTCTGGAACTGATGTTGAATTAGGAAGAGTAAGAGACAAAACAATAAGAAAATGAAATATAATACATCCAGTCGGACTATCATGCAACCATTAAAACAAAAACCACGGTGACACAAACAGAGAATATGATATATTTTTAAGTTATGTTAACACCAAAAAAAGGAACCCCACAAAAATCTAGTTCAAAAATGGGCAAAGGAATCTGTGACAACACAGATGGCCCTTGAGGGCATAATGTTAAGTAATGTCTTTCTCAGACAGAGAAAGACAAATACTGTATGATATCACTAATATGTGGAATATTTTTAAAGCTGTATTCATGAAAATAGAGACTAGAATAGTTGTTACCAGGGGCTGGGGGTAGGGAAATTGGGGAGATGTTATTTAAGGGAACAAACTTGCAACTAGTAGATAAATAAGTCCTGAAGATCTAATGCACAACATAGTGACTATAGGAAACACACTGTATTACAGATTTCAAAGGGACTAGATCTTAATTTTTCCCACCATAAAAAACGAAATAATAATTACGTGATGTTATAGAGATGTAAGTTAATGCTATGATGGTAATCATATTGCAATATATAAATGTATCAAATCAACACATTGTATACCTTAAACCTACACAATGTTATATATCAATTAATTTTTTGATTTTAAAAAATAGGCATAGGACTTACATAGACATTTCTTCAAAGGAGATACACTAATGGCCCATAAGCACATGGAAATAGCTCAACATCATTAGTCATTAGGGAAACACAAATCTAACCTACAGTGAGATACCACTTCATACCTACTAAGATGCTATAGTTTTTAAAAATGGAAAGTAAGTGTTGGTTAGAATGTAGAAAAATTGGAACCCTCATACATTGCTGATGGGAGTGTAAAATGATGCAGCCACTGGAAAACAGTTTGGCAGTTCCTCAAAGAGTTAAAAATAAAAGTACCCTATGACCCCACAATTCCAATCCTAGGTATCTACCCATGAGAACTTAAAACAGATGTTCAAATGCTTGTACATGAATGCTCATAGCAGCATTATTCATAATTATAGCCAAAAAGTAGAAACAACCCAATGGTGAGTAGATAAACAAAATGCAGTATACCTATTCAATGGAATATTATTCAACCTTAAAAAGAAATGAAGTGATACTTGTACACCAATGTTGACAGCAGCGTTATTCACAACAAGCAAAAGATAGAAACAACCCAAGTATCCATCATTAGACAAATGGATAAACAAAATGTGGTGCTATACACATACAATGGAATATTATTCCGCCAAAAAAGAAAGGAAATTATGATACATGCTGCAAGATGGATAAACCTTGGAAATATTAAGTGAAATAAGCCAGATACAAAAGGATAAATATGGTATGATTCTACTTATACGAGATACCTATACAGACAGAAAGGAAAACAGAGGTTACCAGGGGCTGGAGGGAGGGAAGAATATTTAATAGGTACTGAATTTCCATTTGGAATGATGAAAAAGTTCTGGAAATGGATAGTGGTGATGGTTGTACAACACTGTAATTGTACTCAATGCCCCTCAATTGTACATTTAAAAATAGTTAAAATGGCATATTTTATGTTATGCATATTTTATCACAATTTTTAAAGGCAACACAGTAAATTATTGTCAAAACAAACACACAAAAATAAAGAAATGAAGTAGTGATACGTTGTATAACCACATATGAACCTTGAAAACATCATGCTAAGTGAAAACCTGGACACAAAAATCCACACATCATATGATTCCATTTATATGCAATGTACAGAGCAGGCAAACCCATAGAGGCAGAAAACAGATTAGTGATTGGCAGAGAATGGAGAGAGTGGAGAAGTGGGGAATGAGTGCTTAATGGGTACAGGGTTTCCTTCTAGAATGATGAAAATGTTCTGTAGTAGATAATGGTGATGGTTGCACATCATGAATGTACTGGAAGCCCCTGCAGTGTACACTTTAACGGTTAAAATGGTCAATTTTATGTTACATGAATCTATCTCTATAAAACAAAAGCAGAAAAACCATCAAACACACACAATTAAAACTATGCAAAGGGCTTCCCTGGTGGCGCAGTGGTTAAGAGTCTGCCTGCCAATGCAGGGGACAAGGTTTCAAGCCCTGGTCTGGGAGGATCCCACATGCCGCGGAGCAACTAGCCCTGTGAGCCACAATTACTGAGCCTGCGCATCTGGAGTCTGTGCTCTGCAACAAGAGAGGCCGCCATAGTGAGAGGCCCGCGCACCGCGTTGAGGAGTGGCCCCCACTTGCCGCAGCTAGAGAAAGCCCTCGCACAGAAACGAAGAGCCAACACAGCCATAAATAAATAAATAAAATTTTTTTTTAAAAAGGCAAAATTCCTTTAAAAAAAAAAACTATGCAAAAACATATGTAAGTATAAGGAGAAAGACAAAGTAGAAATACAAAACAAAAAAAAGGCTTAGGTGGGTCAGGTTGAGTTTTTTCTATTTTTTCAAACTTTTTATCAACATTATTATATTGTTTTCATAATAAAAAGAGAACTATCAAGTATCAAGTACCTACTAAAAAATTAAGCACTGTACTAGGCATTTTCATGAATCATGAGTACTCTCCCACATGCTGGGTGAACAGGAAACATTTGATAGAAACATGGAAGGGAGAGCAAAGGAATCTAGTTATGGGGTGGGGGGACTGAATTCATTAGTTATGTATTGCTATTCAACAAAAACTCCCAAAACATGGCTTTAGGAGACATGTTTGTATATTTAATGTGTGAGCATAGATGAACTCCCTAAGGTCAACACTTGATTTTCCTATATAATTTAATAGCCCCAAAGAGAAATCAGAATTAATAACAGACAGCATTCTTTTATAAAGAAGCAGGACAGTGTTATAGTTATAATTCCTTAAAGTTATAAGAAAACTGGTCTGTGAGTCTAGTTGTTTCCCAGTCAATTTTAACCATAATCCAATGATCATACCTGTATTTTGATATAATTCTTAAAATTATTTTTATGATCTCTGTTTATAATTTCAGTTGTCTTTATAAATAAACCACCTGGAAACCCCAGAACCATCAATTCTATAGATAGAACCAGTCCAGGGAGTTTTATAAGGCATCAATTCAGTTCTTATAAATAAGCTGGGTATAAGATCTCATCCTTAATAAATGTATTCTGCCCTTTTGATATTTAACTGGGCAGTAGATTAGGATGTCTTTGGTAGGTCCGGATCTCTGCTGTTCCAAAATCAGTGGATACTACCTTGGAGAACTCAAGGCTGAATATCACACCGGCATCATATCCTTTAAGGAAAGAGGATTCCATCAATCTTGACTGTATTTCTTAATTGGTCATGGCATTAGAGGACTGATTAGGTAGGAAAATCCTATAAATAAGCTGCTCTAGTCCTGACTAGGATAAATCTCCAGTCTTCTTAAAACATGTATGTATAAACAATATAATGACCAAAAAGCTATCCACAACTAATTGCTTAGACTTCAAAAGTACAGTCATTTGCAATGTTGTAATTCCATGATAATCATTTCCATAGCTTTTCATGATGCCTGTAATTTAACAATTAAACCTTCATGAGGGTTTTGTTGCCAATAACTTAGTAATTTTTTTTGTCTAACCTGAACTAAGCCCCTTATATATGTTGTAACAAATGTGCAGCTAGAGTTATTCTCCAATCAATATAGAATTAAAATCAAGAATTGTCAATGGTGGCTAAGGCTCTCAAACTCTGCAGTTGTTGCCTACTCTACTCCTTTCAAATCAAGTACAAAAGCATACAAGGCAGCTAAGTTTAAATTTCCACACTCTGATCACCTCTCACTGGTTACTATGTGAGTGTGTTGTGTAGGGTACCCATAAAAATACAATCGTGTAATGGCAAGAACAGGGATTCTGAGAGACTCTGACTGGCCCAGCTTGAGTTGTGTGGTGGGCAGGATTCAAAGATAGCCCCCAAGATCCCTGCCCATCCTGTACACAGCCTATAGAATCCTCCTCACTTGAGCAGGATTTGTGATATGATGAATAGTCACCGCTGTGATTACATCATATTATATAAAACTCTACTGTAATAGACTAGAGAGCAATTCTCCTGCTGCCTTGAAGAAGCCAACTACCATGCTGTAGAGAGGACCACATGGCAAGGTACAATGGGAAGCCTCTAGGAACTCAAAAAGGTCCTCCACTGACAGCCAACAAGTCCTGCAACCACAAGAACTGAATTCTGGTAACAAGCAGTGATCTTCGAAGAGAGCCCCAAGCCTTACATGAGACCAAAGTCCCAGTCAGCCCCTTGAAAACTGGTAAAAGACCCTGAGCAGAGGACACAGTCAACCCACGACAACACTCCTGAACCACAGAAACTGTAAGATAATAAATTCATGTTGTTTTATGCCACTAAGTTTGTGGTAATTTATTATGCAACAACAGAAAACCAATATAAGTCACATGCCCACCCCTTACCTAGAGCAGGGTGGGATACCTTGATAAACAGGCGAAGTAAGTTTGCATCCAGTGGGGAGGGGTGGTCCTCCTTAAGTGCAATTGAAGTGTCATTACCCGTTGGGAGGATGGATACTGGAAAAAAGAACAAAAATCATCCACCACAATATATTCAGCATCTGACATCTCATAGGCTTTCAACATTCAACTCACAACTCTCCCCTACCGTTGGCTCTCTCTACTGCCATATACACACTTCTAGATCTACATGCCACTGAGCCAGAGACTAACAAAGAATACATGAGGGCAACAAAATCTAGCATGAACACTAGGCTAATATAACGAATTATAGTCTTGAATCTGCACTAATTAGCTATGTGACCTTGGGCAACCACTCATGGGCCACAGTTTCCTATCTGTAAATAAAAGGATTGGACTAGCTTTAATGTTTCTTCCAGCATTAAAATTCTGATTTATTAAAATTCTAGGGGAGGGCTTCCCTGGTGGCACAGTGGTTGAGAGAGTCTGCCTGCCGATGCAGGGGACACGGGTTTGTGCCCCAGTCCGGGAAGATCCCACATGCCGCGGAGTGGCTGGGCCCGTGAGCCACGGCCGCTGAGCCTGCGCGTCCAGAGCCTGTGCTCCGCAACGGGAGAGGCCACAACAGTGAGAGGCCTGCGTACCGCAAAAAAAAAAAAAAAAGGCAATTTGATTTTTTTAAAAGCCTACAATAACTCAAATAAGCTGAAAGTTAAATGTTAAATCTAGGCATTTCACTTTTGAAATGCTGCAAAGAAAAATTAATCACAATTGTTCTTAACAAATACACATTAACTTTGTAATATATTCTTTTCCTTTGCTGTCTTCCTTTCCCCTCACCAAAAAAAAAAAAAAAAAAAAAAAAAAAAACCTCAGTAGAATTTCTGATTGAACTATTTTAACCATAATCAATTCCCATTACTGTCAAGCTTTTAGGCAAGTGAAGAAAATTCTTAAAAGAGGAAGGGGAAGTTAAGGAAAAGTAATAGAACTTTCCGTTAAATATTATCCTTCAACTGCACAGAAGATAGGAATTTTTAAAAGACTTCAAGATACAACTAATAAAATATTAAGATTAAATTATAGGTTATCGCAGCACACATAGATTCTACGAGATAAAAAGAAAAAAGACAAAACTTTACTTCTTCTTGGATAGTATCCTATTGGAAAAGTGCAAGTAATGTTCATATAGATAAAATTTATGCCTGGGAATGTCAGGAATAACATTGCTCCCATATAATATTCATAGAGAAATGGAGACCACCCGTGTAGCTCTCCCAAATTAAAAACAAAAAGAGAAAATTTCTAAAAGCAAAATCTCAAATTAGATAAAACTTATTCTTACAATTCCCAGGTATTTTGCTCTCCTTCCACAATTAAATGGATCTAGACACTTAGCACCTTTATTTAGTTAAGAGAAACGGTACTTAAAAGTCTCAGGAAAATTCACCCAAATATCAAGCGAGGTCACTTAACATCTGGCCTTCCCAAGGGCAAGGATTTGCCTTCCTGCCTTAATATGAAATGTAACATTATGAGAAAGATGAAGTTCCCCTGAACAGTTACAAATACTTAAAATAGTAAAAGGCCCCTACTGTTTTCTGGAAATCTTCCATCAACAAACAACTTGCTGCTCTCGGGGCGCCACGTGCTACGGAGCTGCGCGTGCGCCCTGGTTATCACCAGCGCCAATTCTCGTGCCTCGTTCCCCGCCTCATTCTCTGAGGTGAGCGACCATAGTACAGACCTACCCGGTTCTGAGAACTTTAACGAAATAACGTAAATAAAGCACCTAGCACAGTAGCTACACTTAACAAGGGAGGAAATTAATGGCATTTAAAGGTAAAATGCAGACCTAATGCACAGAACTTTGTTCTCAAACCACCTGCAAGTCTCCCCATCACTTGAGAAAGCTTGGGAAACACTCGGGACACGATTTCTTCCAGTAGGGCTCAGCAACGAGGGAGTCATTGTGGGGAGAAGAATGAAAGATGACTGAATGAGCAGGAGCCTGCGAGAAGCGAGCCCACAGGCAGCGGTCGACTCCTCACGCCTTCACTCACACCTCCCTCTCAGAGGAGAGCTCGACGCGACCTACGCGGCAAACGCAGCCGGCGACGCAGAAACTTTCCAGGGCGCGGGCCCGGAGCACTGAGCGAGACGAATCTTTGTTTCACAGTTTTCTCGGTGACGTAGTGAGGAAGCGGGAGAGCAAAAACCAGGTCAGAGACCAGAAGCCAAGCAGGGTTGCGACTTTCGATTTTCCGAGCGCAGGGAAGGGCTTCTAAGACTCGCCTTTAAAGGCGTTTACTTAAACTACTTAAGGGAGTTTCTATTATTTCCTCGCGTTCACGGGGTAATTCCCGCAATTTGGGCAGTCAGCCTCAGCCACCTCTCACACAGCAGAGCTCGCGGAAGTTGTAAGCCCCGCCCACTCGTGAGGCTGGTGCGCATGTGCCCAGTTGTTTTAACACTAAAGGATTTCCGCCTTCACGTCTTCACCGTGGCAGCGATGGCCGAGTGGTTAAGGCGTTGGACTTGAAATCCAATGGGGTCTCCCCGCGCAGGTTCGAACCCTGCTCGCTGCGAAAAAGGAAGAAGCTTTTTTACCCACTTCCAACAGATGCTGTCATACGATAATCCGTACTCTTCCGGCTGTATTTCCCCTATCTGCCCGCTAAATGGCCCGACTGCAGAGAAGTTAAATGTCTCAAAGAAAAGCCAGTAAATGTCAGTGCTGTAAACATACGCTGTTTACACTAGTGGGAATAGCCTTTATTCCCTTTATACTAAATAGTAACTAACGGTTTTAGAATCTTGTTCCTTGTTCACAAAATAAAAATAAAATGAAGATAAATATTGCCGGGAATTTTCAGGCTATCACAGCCAGAACAAGATATCATCTCATTAAAACTGATGGCAAGGCTAATGCGACCTCTCCTTCCATCCCAGAATCACCTTCAACGGTTCCCCCACCACATCCAAAAGTGGTGTGAAATGGGAGATAATAAAAACTTTTAAAAGTTCAACTTCTAAAGTATGATAGGTAGATCCACATGATGGAACACTGCATGTAGCCACTAAAATGGTATTAATGACATGGGAAGACTTTCCCAATACATTGCTAAATGCAAAAAGTCGAACAGGTTGGAAAACAGTATATATTATGATCACATTTTTGTTAAACAATTCAGTTATATAACCGTTTATGTGGCAACAATGGCAGAAAAAAAGAGATAGTGAATGGGGGCTGGAAAGAAAGAACCAAAATGTTAGCAGTAATTATTATCTCTGGGTGGTGGGATTTGGGGGTTTTAATTTTCTTAACAGATAGTTTCTTGCTTAACTGAGTTTTCTAAAATGTGTATATTGATCCAGTATTTTTTTTAGTAATAAAAGGAAATCATGAGGTTAGTCTGAGACCCTGCACATCCCCTTTCTGCTCCCTTCGCCCACTTTCACAATCTCCCTCCCACTCCATGCTTTCCAGGTGTTCTTATGGAGCTCCCTAACACCTTAAGGCTATGGATAGCTTTCTGTGGTACCTGAAGTAGATTCCATCCACACAGCCCCCATCCCATTTGAGACTTGACTGAGCATACACATTCACCACATTCACATCTTCAGTCCCTCCTCTCTGCCCAATCCCCTCCTCTTCTGCCCCCATTCAAGCCACTTATAAATGACTGTACTAGTTTCCTAGCTGATTTCCTTCCCTCTTTCAGTCAGGATCACATTCAGCAGTAATTAACAAAAAAATCTAACTCTAGTGACTTAAATACATAAGGGGTTTGTCTCAAGAAATCTGGGAATAGGCAATTCTCAGATGGAACAGGGAACAGGGCTCTTTCCAGCTTTCTGCTTGCCATTTTTAATGCATAGGCCTCATCCCCTGCTTGTTGTCTCATTGTCCTAAGATGGTTGCCAAATCTCCAGACCTCACATCAGTATTCAGCTAGAAAGGGGAGAGACAATACCCCTCAGTTTATATGTCATTTACATGCACTGTGTAACATGGCTACCACTAGCTACAAGGAATTCTAGTGAAGTAAGTGTTTTTAGCTGAGTGTATTGCTACCTAAGTTAAAATTAGAATTCCACTGTTAAGGAAAAAAGATGGATGGGTACTGAGTGGGCAACCAAATGTATCTTCCACACTCTTCTAACAGGAAAGTCAAAAGGCCTTCAAAACAAGTCCCCTGTCAACCTTCCCAGCCTTCCCTTTCTTCTCTCCCATCTCCTTTTATTAGAAGGCCTCCCAGCACTGTATGATGGCTCATGCCTTTGAACCTTGTTACATGTTCACATACAATTACCTATACGTAATCCTTCTTTTGCCTTAACACTTTCTCCCTTCCTTTGGAGAAGAGGACTGCCTATCATTTGAATTCCCTTCCTAGTTAGAGGACTGGCTCTCTTTTCGAATCTACATGTAAGACTCTAATTCATCTTTGCTCCCCCTTCCCCCATCTCCATCACAGAAGCTGAAAAAAGCCACTTATTAGCTTCCCAGACTCCCTTGCCACTAGGGAGGCAGCATGTGACCTAGGCCCAACCAATCAGATGTGCCCACCCGCAACTTTCAATCAGAGAGATTAATGCAAAGAAGCAGGGAGGGTAAGGATCCAACCTGGTGGTGAGCAGAGGCCATAGTAGCAGCTGCAGGGATTGCTAAGGGCAGCAGCACCAGGGCTGCAATTGGGGTTTACAGTTGTTCAGCAGCGGCGACAGTAGTGTTTATACCCAACTTGCTCTGTGGCGTCATTCTGCCTTGATCTTGGGCTTTGCCTAGCCTAACTTACTCCTGTCCCATTTTCCAAAAGTGGCTTTAGCCCTCCTGGCAATTCTGTGAACTATTTAATATCCTTCCAGTAAGTATTCTGCTTAAATCAGCCCCAGTCAATTTATTTTCTTCCAAATATCAGATATAGCTTCCCTCTTCACCCCACTATCACCTGCTGGGAAAATTCATGTTCTTTCTTCCACCTTCTGAGTAAAGCATTCCTGCAATTTCCAGGGTTGACCCAGAAGCCCCATTTTTATTCTTTTATTCTTGCTACTTATTATAGCAAGGCTCACATTGATCTATTTCTGCCTGTTTGCCTCTCTTCCCGCTAAATAGTAAATTTCCTGCAAACATAAAAAGGGACCATGTCTCTTATCTTTGTACCCCTGCCTCACACAGAAAAAGTACTCGATAAATCTTTAACGAAGGAATGAATAAATACCTGAATCTGCACACAAATCCACACTCAATCCCTAGAATACCCCAAAAAAATGGGCAAGGGAGGAAGCCAACTTGCTATCCTCCTTTTGAAAGTCACTAACCTTTGCCCTTAGCATGAGTTAATTCAATATACAATATCCTCTTCTCCTTCCCTTTCCATTGCCTTCCCTTTCCTTATTTTTTCCTTGCGTTCTTTTTATTTGTCTTCTGTTCCCTTGTCTTCTAGCACTGAAAGGGCAGATTGAACCAGGAGGTAAGTGCATACAGACCTCCATCTCTCTGGTCACCCCCCATGCCCATCTCCCTGAGAGTGGTTCACTTTCACCCTGGCCGCCGTGTAACCTGAATGTCAGCTCTCTCCATGGGGAGCAAAGGAACATCCACCAAAGACTTTAGAGAGGAGATATGGAAGAGGTTCTGCAGTGCACTCCTCAGAGGACACAACCTCAACATTTCTCTTCATCCAAGTCCCCCAGCCCCTTCGCTCTCCTGTGCATCCCCTGGAGCCTGCCTTTTCCAGCCCAGCTGCACATGGTGCATGACCTTGAGGATTTTCCCTCAAGACCCCAGCTTTTTCATTCTTTTAGAATACAGAGTAATTCAGCCGTGTCCCTGTGCATTGGCATCAGTGTGCCCAGCAATCAAAGAGCTACCCTTAGAAGGCAGAGGAGGTTATAAATGTGATACCAAAGTCTCCTGCCCCACCAAATATTTCTCTACCCACTTCTATTAATACAGGATTAATCCTGCAACTTCCCAATCAGGGTTCAAAAAGATTTTCAGTGTAGATGGACCGAAGGGAAATTTTTGTAAATTGTAATCAGTTGATCTGAAGGCAAATACTGAACTCATAACCATCCCTCCCTTCCAAATCCAAGTCCTTCTCCATGTTCTTCCAGTTTGTAGCATCTCCTGCCACAGAGCAGGACACACCCACTTGGAATCATCCTGATACTTGCTATTCCTCACCTCATTTCCTATCCAACCCAAGTGCCACTGAGTTTACCCCTAAATATTCTCAGAATCCACTTTGTTCCAAATCTACCACCACCACCCAGTCTAAATCAACATCACCTCTCATGTCACACTTGTTTTAAGATAACACTTCTTTCATAAGTAGTCCTTCACATCGGCTGTTATGCCTTCACAAGCCCCCCATGCCCACCTTTGGAGGAACTGCTCCCCAGCGTGCCCATGTCCCCAAGAACATGGTCTTAGGCTCTCTCTAAATGCTAGAATGCAAACAACTAACGATGATACCTAAGTCTTAGCTCCTGCAGGGGTTAGAGTGACAGAACCTCTGACACTGGAATTTTCAGACAAAACAGATGACTTTTTTCTGTCTGAAGCACTGATGGAGAAAACTTAGAACTTTCAGCTCTTGTTCTAATGACTACTTTTCTTCCCAACCTACATGAAGTTAATCAGACAAGCTCACCCAAGCTAGTAAACTGGATGTCGCAGGAATTTAGTTATTTCTTTTTCCTTCCCACTCTCTCCCACTTCTACTCATTAGTCCTAGGTCTGGGGACACTCTTTCATGGACTGGATTCTGAGGCCTAAAAGAGTGGATGGGATGGACTTAGATTTACCTTAGTTGCTTTGCCTGGTACTGGGCTGCCAGGGGAGGCATGAGTGAGCAAGGTCAGGTCTCCATTGGTATCTCTAGGCCATTCCGAAGACTCCAGTGACAGAGAACATGGCCCATGGGCTTCATGCTCTTGAAGCTTTCTGCTGCCTGAGGTCAGGGAAGGAGAAGAGTCAGGGATTGGTAAGATTCTCACTGAGGTACTGAGGTAGGGCACAGCCCCCGCCTGGTCAGTTCATCAATCCCAGGTCCCATTCCAGGGATCTCAGAGCCCTTTGTTCTTTCATATCACATTTATTCCCAAACACTTTTGGGGGATATGTTTCCCTCCCAAACATATTCATTTGAGACAAGATTCTCAGAGTATTTGTCCAGCAAGGGACTTTTAGACATATTTCACCTGACACCACATAAGATAAGTATACACAGTGTCCATCCAAAAAGTATTTATCTTCCAGATATTAAGATACATACATCAGTGGAGAAAGACTGTCAGTGTTTTGAAATAACATGTATTAGGATGTTGGAGCACAGAAATGCCACACTTTTTGGTACACACCTCTACTACAGAGATCAGCAAACATTTTCTGTGAAAGGTCAGCTAGTAGATATTTCAGGCTTTGCAGGTCATGTGGTTTCTGTTGCAACTACTCAACTTTGCCTTTGTAACATGAAAGAAGCCATAAACAAATGAGTGTGGCCAAGTTCCAACAAAACTTTATTTACACAAGCAGGCAGAAGGCTGGATTTGGCCCACAGGCTGTAGTTCACCCATCCCTGTTCTACAGGACTCTTCCCAGTATAATAAAAAAAAAGTTTTTCCAAGTTATAATTGTTAAGATACAATTATTTGGGACATTGTTAAGAGGCTGGTTAACATTTTACTCGTTCTTTCCAGTTTATATGTATCTATGATATCTTACAATTTCCATTAACATAAAGATATCAAGAAAGGACATCAGTAATATATGCATGAGACAAAAGTGGGAATGAATGCTTTCTAAGATCATTTCCTCTCAATACATCAGAATGACCCAGAACCTTCACAGCAAAGTGAATCAGTTATACATATACATATATCCACTCTTCTTTAGATTCTTTTTCTATATAGGTCATTATAGAGTATTGAGTAGAGTTCCCTGTGCTATACAGTAGGTCCTTTTTCGTTTTCTATTTTCTATATAGTAGTGTTATATGTCAATCCCAGTCTCCCAGTTTATCCCTCTCCCCTGCCCTTTCCCCTCTGGTAACCATAAGTTTGTTTTTTACATCTGTGCCAAATCCTTATTGATGACCATTAAAGTTGTTTCCAATCTTTTGATTTTACCAAAGAAAAAAAGAAAAAAGTGCTTCGAAGAAAATCTTGTATATATGACATTTTCTAAAGGAGGGATCTTAATCCCAGTTATCCATTTTCATGTACAATTGAGAGAAAGCGATCAGCCCTTTGTGCAAGTAACAGGAACTGGCTTCAAGAAATCAAACAGTTCTAAAAACATAGTCTAACCTCAATAAAGCTGAAAAATAAATTTAAAAAAAAAGGTATAGTCTACACAAATACCCTAGAAAGAAAGGGGAAGCCTCCACTCTGCTAATCTATTCCATTTCCAGGGGAAAGGAAGGGCTAGAAGTAAAAGTACTCATTTATCTTCTGACATCTCAAATGAGTCAATTCTTGGAAATTTTCCCTTCCCTTCCCCCTTCTGTCTCCCCTCTCCTCTGCTTAGCTCCATATTGTACCCAGTAATTACTGGGCTTCCTGGAATTTTTATTAACAATTCAAGATGCTCCAAGAGTAATTTCTGTGACCACAGTCTCTGCTAACTCAGTGCTCTCTGGGGACAGTGCTCACTGCCTCTGGCTCATAAAAAGGACAACAAAGTCTGGAGTTACGAAGAATGCAGGTCTGAACCTTCCCTGCAGAATGACCATGGTTATTTGTAAGGCAAGGGAGTGATGAGAGGTCCACCAGACCCACTCTCAGCTCCTGTTTCTACTTGTAGAAACTTTCAGGGGTAAGATGGATGACTTGAGGAATTTTTTTCAGTACCTACATTAATATCATGGCACAGTCCCAACTACTTTGCAAGACTGACTTGAGGGTGGATTCACTGTAGAAACAAATTTATTTCTTAAATGATGGCAAAGAGGTTCAGAGACACTCTTATCTATTGCTTTTCCTGTTCTTGCTTTGGCCATGAAAATTTGCCAATATATCGTTCAAATCCCCTTGTGACAATTTGATTTTGCTTCTCGTTCATCCAGCCTTGAAAAATGACCACAGCTCAGGCAGATTGATGCTTCCCGGCCACTCGTTTCTAACATGTATTAATACATCAGCACCACCTTCGAGTAGTACATCTTTCTAAATTATTCTTTGTTTTTATCCCCAATGCTTTTTAAGCTTCGTTAAAAAAATAAACCTCTAACCATTTTTCTCAAGATTGTCTCTATAAAACACCCAACCTGCCACTGACTAGGCTATATCTTCATATTTCAATTTTTTAGTTGCTCTTTTTTATTATCTGTTACTATTACTATAGCATTCTCACTGAGGGGAACATTTGGCTATTGAGGAAATAAGGGGAGGTTTTCATCTGTCAAAAACCAAAATTCGGGCTTCCCTGGTGGCGCAGGTGGTTGAGAGTCCGCCTGCCAATGCAGGGGACACGGGTTCGTGCCCCGGTCCGCGAAGATCCCACGTGCCGCGGAGCGGCTGGGCCCGTGAGCCATGGCCACTGAGCCTGCGCGTCTGAAGCCTGTGCTCCGCAACCGGAGGGGCCGCAGCAGTGGGAGGCCCGCGCACCGCAAAAAAAAAAAAAATTCAACTGTGTAAATTTGAAGATCTAAGTGGCTTTCTTCAACAATTCTTGAATCAGGCGGCATCCCATCTAGTAAATAGAAAGGCTCTGAGACGTTGTACAAAAATGGAAGGTTTTTACAGGCAGAATGGGGTGGGACAAAAAGGTAATAGCAAAAGAAAAGATTGTTTCAGTCCAGGCTGACTTCTTTGGGGGGAAGGGAACGGTAGGAGTCTTTGTCACACAGGTTACCTCAGTAGGGCTGATGAGGAAATTTCAGATTGACTGTTCAAAAGGACACATTTCTGGGAGGAGTTGAATCTGCAATTAAGTCTTGCTGTTTCAGGGACAAATGACTTCATTTGGAGCCTTTTTTTTTTTTTTTTTTTTTTTTGCGGTACACGGGCCTCTCACTGTTGTGGCCTCTCCCGTTGCGGAGCACAGGCTCCGGACACGCAAGCTCAGCGGCCATGGCTCATGGGCCCAGCCGCTCCGCGGCACGTGGGATCTTCGCGGACCGGGGCACGAACCCGTGTCCCCTGCATCGGCAGGCGGACTCTCAACCACTGCGCCATCAGGGAAGCCCAAGGGGCCTCTTTTTTTTTAACACATCTTTTCTGCTAAAGCCCACCACATAGCTATAACATTTCCTAGTTATGACTCTTCTGCAATGTCACAGGTTCTGGTGGGTATTATATTTGAAAAAAATGATAAAAGTATCAAAATGCTTATATCTGTTCTAAAATGTAGGTTTCATTATTCAGGTATGGTGAGGACAACAGATCCGGAGATTACCACTGAAAAGATAATTTGTTAGTTGCAGTGTTGACTGAAAAGAAATGCACAAGGTGAGAGTTGTGAATTGTTTTATTGGGGGCCAAATGAGGACTCTGGCCTGGGAGACAGCCTCTCAGAGAGCTCTGAGGTACGGCTCCAAAGAGGGCAAGGGGAAGATCAATATTATATATGAGTTTAGTGAAGGGAGATACGTGTAGTCAAGCACACATCTAAGCAGAAGGTTGCTGCTAATTATGAGGAGCAAATGTCTCCATTAATGATTTTAGTGCTTTTCTAGATATGAGAAGATGCAAGAAATTGGGCTCATAAAATCTGAAAATATCTAACTATCTGAATGCCTGTTCTGCCAGTTTTTCCCAGAGCACAGAGTGCCTCATTCCTGAACTCCTTTCAGGGTATGTTGAAGCTCAGCAACTGCAGTGGCTTATGACCTAATCCTTGGAAAAGCAGATGGCAAGTGACGATTTTTAGTTGGCAACAGTTACCAAAGGGAGGAGTCATACCAAGCCATTGGGGATGGGGGTGGGGCAATGCTGGGAAGCTCTGGGTCTGTCCAGAGTAGAGGAAGCAAGGGGGAAATGTGGGCTAGTCTCTACTTTGATTTCTGTGAGAAGGAGCTGGTGAGGCAGGGTAAATAGGTTTAGGATTGGCTAGTTTGAATGATTTCAGCAGGCTCCTGGGTGTATAAGGGTTGTTCCTAGTTGCCTGGTATCTGGCCCTGGAGTGATGAAGACCTGGGAATAGTGGCCCTGAGGTGGTAGGGGTGTGGGCTGAGGGTTGGTTCATTTGCATGAACTGCAGGTGAGAGGCATGCCTGCAGGTGAGATGCTTACTGTCTCCAGGAATTGGCTAGCCTGGGAGGGACAGTCTCTCCAGGGTTAGTAAGGCCCTAGATGTCAAAGCCTCAGAAATACAGAAAATAAAAGGGCATGCTTAATAGACTATCGGTAAGTATCTCAGCAAGAAACAGAAGGCACACTCAATTTATGGCAATTCTATATGGGTTTAGTAAAAAAGACTATTTTCAAAGGTATGGAGAGGGTATAGAAAACCCACAAGGGACAGCAAAGTGGTGCAAACAAAGAATGTCCCTTGCCATCCCGTTCTACAAGGATTAAGTCAGTAGCCACTGCAGTCACTGACCTACAAGGACACCCTGAAAGGAATTCAGGACTCAGGACAGGATGAGGCACTCTGTGCTTTGGGAAAACAGGCAAAACAGGCCCTTAGATAGTTATATTTCAGGAAAAAATTTTATGAACCCGGATTCTTGCATCTTCCCATACTTAGAAAAGCACAAAAATAATTAACTGAGATATCTGTTCCCCATGACTAGCAGCAACCTTCTACTGAGATGTGTGCTGAGTTGTCCCTACTCCTTAGCCAAAATCACATATATACTGGCCTCTCCCCTTACCTCTTCAGAGCAGTTCCTCAGAGCTCTCTGAGAGGTTGTCCCCCAGGCTGTAGTCCTCAGTAAGTCCCCAAGTAAAACTGAAACTCACAGTTCTCACGTTGTGCCTTTTATAAGGAGGCGGAGTGGCCACCGGAACCCAGAAGAGCGTTCTGAGGAGAGGGCTGCTCCAGAGGAGTCGTGCACGGTGATCCTGCAGGGAGAAGGCTGGACTCTTCTCCCTCCCTCTACTCTCTGACTGGGCCTCCCCATTGGCCAAACGCCACTGATCAGTCTCTGCAGCTGAAAACAGGACAGAGAGTGGGTCTGAAGGGGGAAATGGAGATAGCCAGGACCCTGCCTTACATAAAACTTGGAAAACAGAAAATAAAAATAATTATTCATAACTGAGCACCTTAACACACCAACTTTATCACTTTATCTATTTCTTTCCTATTCTATGTGTATATAGTTTAATACATAGTTGCATTTAAAATTAAATCACTGACTATTTCAAACACAGACAGATACACAGGAAATAATACAGTATTAAAAAACAAAATTCAACTGAGTAGATTTTAAAGATTTAATTGGCTTTATTGCACAATTCATGAATTGGGCAGCACCTCGTCTAGCAAGTAGAAAGGAGCTCTGAGGAGCTGTACAAAATGGAAGGTTTTTATAGGCAAAGGGGGAAGGGATGAGAAGAGAGTAGATGACCTCATCTTCCTTTGGGGGATGGAAAAGGGTTATGTGGTAGATTACCTCATTCTTGCTGACCAGAGAATTCCGAACTGACTAGTTAAAACTACATTCTGGGGAGAGATTGAATCTGCAACTAGGTTAGGTATTAAGTTTCAGTTTGATGATGTAGGCTTAGCACAGCTGACTCAATTTGTGGCCTGTTGCCTCTTTTTTTAACAATCATATATAGTATATTTTATATTTTTCATTAAAATTATTTCATAAGGTTTTTGCTCGTCTTCATAATCATGATTTTTAATGTCTCTCTAACAAACTAAACAGTAACTACATCAAATTTAACGAAGCAATTGTTGCACACTGAGGCTGCTTTCTTTTTTGTTTTTGCTAAACAATAATGTTAAGTAATGATGTGATGTACATCTCTGAGATATAAGCTTTTTTCCATGTTTTATGTTATTTCTTTAGGATCTACATCTCCAAGAATGAGACTATTGAGGCAAAGAATATGAACATTTTTGTGTCTCTAAATACATATTCCTAAACTGCATTGCTAAAGAGCTGTGCCAATGTATAGGGCCACCAATAATGCATAAGAGAGCTGGGATCACAAAACCCTTATATACATTGAATATTTTCACTTGCAACTTTTATTTTGCTAATTTAACAGGTAAGCACACTCCTCATTTTTATTTGATCTGTTTTTCTTTGATTACTATTACAGTTTCTATGTTTTACCATACATTTGTTTACTAGTTGTACTTGCTGCCCAATTTCTGGCTTTCTAGTGAATCAGTTACTGGTCCCTAAAACTGCTGCTGAAATTGACCCTTAGGGGAATCCCTACTGAAAACAGTTGAGTGTCATGGTGAAAAGACAGCAATTTCAAAGGATAGAGGCTAATGAATTTCAAGCTAAGGGTTATCAGTCTTAACATCTACCTTTGGGGTAACTCTATCAGATTATAAGATTTATCCACCCCTCCCCTAGTATCCTCCTTGCCCTGTGTTCCACCATTTAAAAGAACTTTTTTTGCAAAACTAAATTCAGCCTGAATGACTGCAGTAATTAATCATGTTACTTTCTGGTTTTATTGGCAATATGATGATCCAGCATCTCTCCTGGGAGATATTGGGGGTAGCTGGCCTTGACTGACTGATTCTGAGATACATGTGGGTCTATTATGGTATAGACCATCATCATAATCAATCATCATCATCTTCTCTCTTTCCTTACTTTACAGGCTATTTGAGGAAGTATCTTCCTTGACCCACCAAAATCCAGGGCAGTGAGGGGTTCTTTTTATGTCAGAGATTCTCAAACATTAGAAGAATCACCTATGACAGATTAGTAAAAACACAATCCCTGCACCTCAATGTTGGAGATTCAGATTCAACAAATATGAGGTGAGCCCAGGAATCTACACTTTTTTAAATGATTGAGATGCAGGGGTGTCTAAGGACCACACTTTGTAAATAAAACACTGGTACAGATCCTTGGGATAGGAAGTGTATCTGTACTGAAAATAGTCAAGATAGAGGCAGAAAAGAGTCTGGAAATGGGGAGGAGGGGGAATGTAGTCCAGTAAGAGGTCCTTCTGGGTCCATTCTCCAAAAGTGTCATTGTGGAGGAAACAGTTCAAATGAGACCAGAATTGGGTGGAGAAAGTAGTCAAAGTGTGGCAACTTTTTTATATTCAAGGGATTCAGTGGTCAACAAAACAACCTGTCCCTATCCTGTTGAAGGTTACCATACAGTGACACTTAATTCATTATTAACATCATTTAGTGATATTTAATTATATTTTCAGTATTACTCCTCCCTACACCCTATTTCCTAACATGCTAAAATGTATCTCTAAGCTTCTGCATCAATCCTACTATGACCACAAAGTTTCAGATAACCAGTGGTCTTTGGTGTGCGCGCGCGCACGCACACGCACACACACACACACACACACACACACACACACACACACATTCCCTTTGTGAACAAAGTGTTTCTCTTCCACGCAGCATTGACATCAGCATACTGGCCTGAGCAACTTTCAGAATTGCTGGATTGCTTAAGATTTCTTCTAGGTTTTATTCATGAAATGTCTGTGGTGGACAAGGATACCAGCTGACCACACTGTAGAGGTGCAGAGGCAAAGAAACAACCAGATCTGGATTCTTTTTGCAACATCACAGCAACTAACAAGTGCTTTTTTTGGGGGGTGGGGGGGGAACCCTTCTCCTACTACTAACCCAAGGCTGCCATCTTGTGGCCATCTGAGGAATGGTGACACAAGCTTGCAGATTTTAAGAACTTTTTTTAAGGGAACCATGTGAATATATTGATGGAAGAAAAGTCTTAACACTTTCTTGTCATACCTTCCATCAATTTTTAGCTTAGATAGAACTTACTTTGGATAATTTTGAAAATAGAATAGAAAAAAATTCTACTCAGAGACGCACAGAAATTTAGAATAGAAAAGATCTTAGAAATCACCTTATAAAGAAATAGCCACACTTTTTGTAAAACTAGTTCACCAAAATGCCAAAGTCTTGACGTATCTACCACTCTGCCAAAATTGCTAGAAACCAGATTACACATTTTTCACACAGTAACTGTGCACTGTGAAATTCCCCTTTATCCTGAAATGAAACCACTCCTAAAGAAAGATCTCATTTGATACTCATTGCAGAAACCAACCTGCCTGTGTTTGAAGTGCTCTCCCTGACTCATTTTTCTTCAGGGCTTCAACAATATGTGCATATCTGCAGTTCTGATGTCTTCCCTTAAGCAAACAAACGTCCTTCTTTCCAAGCCCTTGTTAAACACCTACAGTACTGTGTCACTTTCTTGTTTCCTCTCTGAAACTAGTTGTAAGGCTTAACTCTCATCATTGAAAAGCACAAAACTTCAACCCAAAAGATATCTACCCTGGTGGCGCAGTGGTTAAGAATCTGCCTGCCAAGGCAGGGGACGCGGGTTCGATCCCTGGTCCGGGAAGATCCAACATGCCGTGGAGCAACTAAGCCTGTGTACCACAACTACTGAGCCTGCGTGCCTAGAGCCCGTGCTCCGCAACAAGAGAAGCCACCGCAATGAGAAGCCCGCGCACTGCAACGAAGAGTAGCCCCTGCTTGCCGCAACTAGAGAAAGCCTGCATGTAGCAACACCCAGCATAACGAAAAATTTAAAAAAAAAAAAAAATCTACCCTGGGCAAGCACTTTAGTTGTCCTCAGCACAGTTTTGGGCATTGTACCAAATGCACAAGCAATGTCAGAGCTCAGTGAGGTGGAAGCCCCGGTGGGGAGGGAGGCTCTCAGAGACTGACTGCCAAATAGAAAATAGAAGATCAGTCCCTAGCAGAATTCAGAGTAAAGAGTTAAAGAGTTACATGCAAACAAATGGCTTTTTCTCTAGCTCTCTGAAAGAGAATTTTTATCAGCGATTTGTATAAGATTATCACAAATACAGTGTCGTTGTACCAAGCTACTTTTGTTGGTCTACTGTGCATGAGGTCAGGGACTCAGTGAGGGGATCCAGTGGTGAACAAGACAGGTCCTGTTTCAAGAAGTTCACGATCTTGTAGTAGCGATAGACAGTAACCAATAACAAGCAGGTGATGCACGCTACAGTAGGCACAGATTGGTTCAGATGATGTAGGAGCACCTGAGCCAATGTAGGGCAAGCAAGGAAGGCTTCCTGGTGTAACCCAACCCCCTCACTTTACTGAGGAGAAAATAAATCTTTTGTATTGAATGGCTTGCCCAATGTCTCTGAGTTAGAAAATGGCAGATCCAAGACCAAAAGCCAAGTCTGTGACCCCAGGAAGGAACGAACAGAGGCCCAGAGGACCTTGGCTTATTCAGGAAATTCTAGGGCTGTGTAGTTTTGTGCGGTGGTTTATGCATTTGTCTAGTTTTCTTCTAATCCCACCTTCCTTACTTCTACCTCAACCTCTCCCTCTTATTTAGATTTTCAGTTCTCTGTCATTGTCCTTATTCAAAGTAACAGAATATCATGTCCAAGATGGACCTATCTGAAGATGTTTAGATTATGATGTGGCAGAAGAGGAAGCAAAGAAGAAAAGAAGAGTTTAAGTTATGTAGTTACTATTTTAACTTTTTATTATGGAGTGCATTCGTTTCCTAGGGCTGCTAAAACAAAGAACCACAAACTGGGTAACGTGACCAACAAACATTTATTGCCCCACAGTTCCGGAGGCCAGAAATCAAGGTCTTGTTAGGATCATGCTCCCTGTGAAGACTCAAGAGGAGAATCCTTCCTCGCCTCTTACTAGTCTGGCGGTAGCCATCAATCCTTGGGTTTCTTGGCATCTAACCACTCTAGTCTCTGCCTCCGCCAGTCACATGGAACTTCCCCTGTGTGTCTCTGTCCAAATTCCCCCCTTCCTGTTTTATTCCACCTTCAGTGATATACAACTGACATATAACACTATGAAAGTTTAAGGTGTACAACATGTTGATTTGATACACTTATATGCTGCAAAATGATTACCACCACACCATTAGCTAATATTGATACCTCCATTGCCTCACATACTTGCCATTTCTTTTCTGTGGTGAGAACATTTAAGATCTACTTTTGTATACTTTCAAGTATATAATACAGTATTATTAACTATAATCACCATGCTATACCTTGGGTCCTCAGAACTTATTTGTCGTATAGCTGGAAGTTTGTACCCTTTGACCAACATTTCCCTATTTCCCCTGTCCTGGTAAACCACTATTCTATTCTCTGTTCTATGATTTTTGGCTTTTGGGGATTCCATGTAAAAGTGATACCATACAGCATTTGTCTTCCTCTGATTTATTTCGCTTAGCATAATGCCCTCAAGATGCACCCATGTTGACACAAATGACAGGACTTCCTTCTTTCTCATGGCTGAATAGTATTCCACTGTGTATATATACCACATCTACTTTATCCATTCATCTGTTGACAGACACTTAGATTGTTTCCACATCTTGGCTATTATGAATAAACAGGTAATGAACATGGGAGTGCAGATATCTCTTCAAGATCCTGTTTTCATTTCCTTTGGATATATACCCAGAAGTGAGATTGCTAGATTATATAGCAGTTCTATTTTTAATTTTTTGAGGAACCCCATACTGTTTTCCATAATGGCTGCGCAAATTTGCATTCCATTTACAGTGCACAAGCGTTCCCTTTTCTCTGCATCTTCAACAACACTTGTTATCTCGGGGTTTTGTTTGTTTTTTGATGATACTCATTCTAAGAGGTGTAAGGTGGTATCTCGTTGTGGTTTTGATTTGCATTTCCCTGATGATTAGTGACGTTGAGCATCTTTTCATGTACCGGTTGGCCATCTTTATGTCTTCTTTGGAAAAATGTCTATTCTGATCATCTGACCATTTTTTAATAGGATTATTTGGTTTTCTGCTGTTGAGTTGTATGAATTTTTTATATATTTTGGATATTAACCCCTTATCAGGTATATTATTTACAAATATTTTTCACCCACTCCATAGGTTGCCTTTTAATCTTGCTGATTGTTTCTTTTGCTATGCATAAGCTTTTAAGTTTGTTGTTGTCCCACTTACTAATATTTGCTTTTGTTGCTTGTTCTTTTGGTGTCATATTCAAAAAATTATTGCCAAGACCAATGTCAAGGAGCTTACCACCTATGTTTTCTCCTAGGAGTTTTATGGTTTCAGGTCTTATGTTTTAGTCTTTAATCCATTTTAAATTAATCGTTTAAGCAGTATAAAATACAGGTCCAACTGTATTCTGCATGTGGTTAGCTAGTTTTCCCAACATGATTTATTTCAATAGATAAGACTATCCTTTTTCTGTTGAGTTTTCTTGGCTCCCTTGTCAAATATTAGTTGACTGTTTAAATTTCCCCCTTCTTATAAAAACACCAGTCATACTGGATTAGGGCCCACCCTAATAACCTCATCTTAACTTGATTACATTTGAAAAGACCCTATTTCCAAATAAGGTCACATTCAGAGGTACCAGGAGTTAGGACTTCAGCATATCTTTTTGAAAGACACAATTCAACAAATAGCATGGAGTATTTTGAATATTATATATATGCAAGCATACAGAGAATTAGAGAGTCTAATATAATGAACCCTTATGTACCTATCACCCAGGTTCAACAATAACCAATTCATAGCCAATCTTGTTTCATCTGTACCTCAATTCCCCTCACTCCTATGTAATTTTGAAGCAAATCCCAGACTTCATATCAATTCATCTATAAATATCCGATGCATCTCTAAAGATTAAGACTTTCATTTTAACATGACCACAATACCATTATTACACCTAAAAATGTCAATCATTAATATCCAATTAGTGTTCAAATTTCCAATCATCTCATAAATTGTCTCAGGTTGGATAAGCAACAAGGTCCTACTGTACAGCACAGAGAACTATATTCAATATCCTGAGATAAGCCATAATGGAAAAGAATATAAAAAAGAACATATATATATATGTGTATAATTGAGTCAATTTTCTATACAGCAGAAATTAACTCAACATCGTAAATCAACTATACTTCAAAAAAAATGTCTTAGGTTTCTAACACTTTGTTAATCAGGATCCAAATAAAAACCTCAGAGTCATTGACATTTAAATGGATTAACAATCTCAGCATCTTTATTCTCCCTCTGGTTGGTTGAGCACCAGATGGTTTTGAATATGTAAAGGGCACTCTGAATTTTAAGTGGATGGAGAAAGATGTTGGCAGGAGGAAGAAGGGAGTAGAAAGACAGCAGGGGAGGGGAAAGGTGGAGGGTGAGGTTCTAGAAGCAGGTTGTAGATTCAGGGGTACAAGGCTGGGGTGAAAGGAGCCTGGGGGGTAGGAGGAAGTGGCTCAAATAGTGGCAGAGAGTGGCTAGCAGACAAACTTTTAAGAACAAGGAGGTCTAGTAAATCACTTTATATATAATACTTTACACATTAGCCACCCAGAAATTTTCTCGCTAAACACACAAAGTACTGTCAAGCCTCCAAGCTGTTTCTTCCACTAAAAATACCCTCTCCCACTTCTATCCCAGCCCTTCAACCTGGAAAACTCCTGCACATCCTTCAACACTCAGCTCAGATATCCCACATGTGTGAAGACCTCTCTGATCCCTCCCCCTCAAAGTTGGCTTACTCCATTATTTACCACTCCATAAGGCTTTGGACATACCTCTACTACAACACTCCTCAAATTGCACTCTCATTATCTATGCTCATAGCTGAGTCTCCCACGAAACTGTGGGCTCTTTGAGTGGACTGGCAATGTTGATTCATCTTTGTATCCTGAGTCTCTAGCACCATGCCTGGCACAAAGACAGCATTCAATAAATGCTTACTGAATGAAAGAAAAATTAAAGGAGGAGAGAGAAAAGAAAAAAGGGAAGGGAAAGCAAAGAAAAGATCAAAAGAAGAGAAGAAAGAAGAAACAGAGGCAAGAAAGGAGGACATACACAAGGCAAACAACTGACCTTGCAAGGCAGAACTAGACAGCTTGATTTCAAGGTCACAACATCAAGGCCAAACGAGGCTTTCATGAACGTTTCCTTGGCTAGCACAGCATTTTTAAAATTTTGACTTAGTAATCAAAATTTAAGAATCACATAAAAATCCAGATGTCTAGCTTCTTAAACAAAAATAGAACAATCTATCCTAGGCTGGGCTTAGCCTCCTCCATGGTAACATTGGCTGTATCTAAACATGCTTTTCTCAGATTACCACAGTCACCAGCACTCCCAGTTGTCGTCCCAGCATGGATATGGAGTATCACTGGCCACTTACCATTGCCCTTGTGCTTTTGATTCTCTTATAACTGGTCTACTTCATTCACTTACTTTGCCTGCTTGGCTCATTTAAACATTAGAGTCTATCAACCTTGTCCCAGGTAATCTGCTTCATCTAGATGCTCTGTGGTCACAAAAAAATAATTATAGTAATAATTATTCTAGAGCTGTACTGTCCAATAGAACCTGCTGAGATGGTAGAAATGTTCTGTAATCTGCAGTGTCCAATACTGTAACCACTAGCCACATGTGACTCTTGAGCTCTTGAAATACGGCTAGTGTGACTGAAGAACTGAATTTCTAATGTTATTTCATTTTAATTAATTTAGTTTTAATTTTAATAGCCACACATGGCTAGTGGCTACTAAATTAAAGATGCAGTTCTAGGGCAGTGCCTCTCAAGATTTAACATGCATAGAAATACCTGGGGATCTTATTAAAACACAGATTACAATTTAGCACATCCAGAGTGAGGCCCAAGATTCTGAATGTCTAACAAATTCCCAGGAGATGCTGATGATTCTGGGGTTTGGACCACACTTTGGGGAGGAAGATTCTAGAACGGTGCTGCTCAAACTTTAGCATGCATAAGAATCCCCTAGAGATTCCAGAAAGATTCCAAAACAGATTCCTGGGCCTTGCCCCTCATAGTTTCTGATTGAGTAGGTTTGGGGTGGGGTCCAATAATTTGTAACAAGCACCTGGGTGATGCTGGAGTACCATTTTAGAGAATGGGATGCTGTTGGAAAAAAATCTTTTTATTCACCCTCTGATTTTCTTTCCCAATCGTTACTATTAATAGTTAATATTTGTGTCCTTTAATAAAGGTAGTTACTATCCCATTTTACTGATGAGGAAACTGAGGCACAGGGAGATTAATGAACTTACCTAAGATTACCCTGATGGTAATTGCTGTCTCCAGAGCCACCTTCTTAACCACACACTTCACACCATGGAAGATGTCATCATGGATGTCTGCCAGTGTACTGTCCTTGCCTTGATGCAAAGACTCCCTAATTCCTTGAATTTAAACCAGAAGAGAAGAATCAAATCCAGAGCAGTCTGCTTTTGAGTCCCAATTTTCCTGCTTTTGTTTCACATCTCCTCATTTTACAAGGCAGGAAATGGGTTCTGAGAAGTAGAAGTAAAGGACTTGCCTGAGGCCACAAAGCTAATCATTTCACTTTAAGTATTATCTGGTAAACGACCTTCACGTGGGCTTCTTCCCCTCCCCACCCCCAGCAAAAAGCTTTATTGTTTCCATTTGGTCGAAGGCTTGGGAGAGGGCTGCAGGGTGTTTAAAAAGCTGTCTAGTGGTTGCAGAGAGGGGCTTCAGAGAGAAGCCCTGACACCAGAGGGACTCCTCAAAGGCCGCTGGGCTTCGGAGGCTCCTAGTGGTGCTTGAGGGTGAGTCTTTGGAAGAGATACTCGCCTAGCCCCGCCTGGGGACCAGCCACCCTGCAGAGGCTGGTCAGGTGGCTGCCATCTTCTTGATGAGTTTCACTTGCCCATCTAAGAGGCGGCTCTCCAAGAAGTCACAGAGGTGGAAGTCTGCGCGGGCCGACCATGAGTATGATGGCTTCCATAGCGTCCTGGGTTTTACCCCATTCATCTTGAGATGGCTTCTGCACATCCTGGAAGGGCTTGCGGCAGCCGCACTAGTTTTGTATTTTCAAGAGAGGCTTGACACCTCGCGCTTCTCAGCCAATTCCTGGAAAAAGTGTCCCACGCCCTCCAGAGCCACATGGTGGAGGTGGAAATAGAAGCCCAGAGACAGGTAGGTGTAGGAGGCACGCAGATGCATGTTGACCAGGCGGTTGACGACAGCCTCTACCTCCGCGGAATAATTCTGAAGAATATGGGCGCTCATGGTTGATAAGTAATAAAGAGTTAAGCTCAAAAAATGGTGTTGGCCAATCCCGGTGGCCGAGGATAGCTGAGGGCTGATTCTGAAGGTTGCAACTGGAAAAAAGTTTAGAGGGTGGTTGGGGCCTGGAGCAAGGGGCGTCACCGGCTCGGTTCAGTCCAAACGCTGTTGAAGCAAGCGACACATCCGCGGGACCTCAGAGCCCACTGCTGGGCTTCTATTTCTAAACGTCTCTATACCACATTTCTATTGCTTTAACACAGATGGAATTCCTAAAACTGAGCACTTTTAGCTAGTCGCTACTGGTGGAGACACATCACCCCCCTCCACACACTCAACCCCCAGAATCCTGTGCGTCATCAGTCCATGCGTTCCTCCGCAGCCCCGCCCCTCCAACCCGCCCCCAGTTGGCAGAAGAAAGGCGTTGGGGTGAGGCCAAAGTGAGAGAGGAGGTGGACGGGAGGAGAGAGGTAGGTCGGTGCCCCCAGTCAAGCCGGGAAGTCAGGATCCTTGACCACTAGGTTAGGGGGCGAGTCCTAGCCGCTGGGGAACTGTTGAAAACCGTGAGAACCAGCCTCGGAAACAGGACCCGGAGGAGGCCTTTCTTCCCGCCGACAGACGCTCAGCGCCCGTCAGCGGCAGCAGGGGGCGCTCCAAGCGGCCTCGTGGGCTGGAGATGAGAGCCAGAGAGAACGCTGGCGAAGGCAAGGCGGTGGCTGCCACTCATAGACCTGTTTGGGAGCCCAAATGAAGTTCTTCTGGGGCCGTGGGGAGCCCCAGAAATAACTGGTGGCACGGAAGGGAGAGCTCTGGTCTCCTGTATACAGGTAGAGACATCAAGACGTTAACCGTTTCACGTATAACCTATTTGTTTAAGCCACGTGGTCCTCAACCACATGGCACTTTAGTGTTACCTGGAGCTGTGAAAACCCAACGCCCTTGGGATTGACACAGAGGCCAATTAAATCAGAACCTCTGGGTTTGGGACCCAGTATCAGGGGTTTCATGTTCCCCAGGTGGATTCCAAGATTGAGAACACTGGTTTTAAAAAAGTGTGTTTTTTTAAATTAAATTTTAAAATCTGTTTTCCATTCTATTGTGGGTTTTAGGATGTAGCAAAAGGTACAAATTCCTCAAGAAAATGGAGTAAGTTGTGACAAGACAACAAGATACATGAGAAAATGCTTTGGACAACAAGATACATGAGAAAATCCTTTGGAAACTGGTCAAGGTAGGAGTTGTTGTTATTATTTATTATCCCTGTTTTAGAGCCTTCCCTGATAGTCTAACAAGCTGGAAAGTATTTAAATATTGTACTATACTCCGAAAACAAATCGCCATTGTCGTCAGAGGCGGGATGCTATCAAGAATGATATCGAACTCAGCTGAATGTAAAAAAGATAATTGAGGTGTTTAAGGCTGTGCATCTAGGTATACATACTTAATTGTAATCTCTCGTTTTCTATCTCAGCCCTTTTACTTAAAAGAACAGTAAGAAAGGAAGAGTTATTAGAAAGAAGGATGGGAAAATACACGTCTGCTTTCTCTGCCTTCTCTGTCGTCACTAACCCTTGACTTCTACTTCTGGACCACATAATCCTTATCAGTTTCCATGCTCTCCTGGCTCCCACCCAAGGCCCTAAACAGGCCAACTCTGGACCTGGTCCTGAGCCAAGAGCCTTTGTTCTATGAAGAGAAGATTCTTAATTTCAGCCACAGGTACAAGAAAGTGAATCAGAGAATTCAAGTGATTTGCCCTAAATCCCACCATCAGTTAGAACTGGAAAAAAAACCCAGAAAAAAACAGAAAAAGATCTAGTTCTCCATAAACCTAACCTAGATTCCACTGTGAAAACATTTACTCTTGGCTGCTAATTAATAAAAGAAATCATTATAGCAAAAAACATTGGAAGAAATGAAAGAGCCAGGGTGGGAGGAGAAAGGGTGAGGATGATCTTCCTGTTACAAAATGTTCTCCCACCATGAGGGTAAGAAGACACAGGGAGCTGAGAATAATACTAGAGACACAGCCACACTGATGCATATCACAAAACCTGAAATTGAAGGAAATTGAAGCCTTTCTTTGTGAGACATTTCATCATTTTCTCAGTAATTGCATCAGTTTTGTAATTTCTTCCATCACTGACTCCCCAGTAGCCCTGGCATCTTCTCGTCTGTGATATGGACGTGGCGGGTGATGGTGTTTGCCTCCAGGAAATTAAAGACCCCTCTCAGTAACTGCATTAGTCATTGACACTTGCCGCTGTGATTGGTCTTGTAACCACCATCAGATCTGGGCACGGAAAGGATATGAAAATTCACAAGCGGGAAAACAACCTTATCTTCCCCTGATGCAGCCTTCTCTTTACAAGAAATATCTGCAAAGTCTTTTTTGCATTTCTAATTTGCTCGTTAAAGGACATGTTTTTGACAGGCTGGTATATGTCCATGGGAGACTGGAAACTGTTTGGGATCATAGGAAATTGTGAATTCTGCCTGGGTTTTCCAGAGTTTCTCTACTGAGTTGCCCTTAACTTAAAAGAGCAAAAAATGTTTTAGAATTGTGTTTCAACATTTCGGGACACCCAGAAGACAAGAAGCCATAACACTGAAAAAACACCCTGATCTCGTCCTGTCTCTGTGGAAGGTACCAGAAGAAAAGTATACTCTGATTTTATTACTGCTTTATATCTTGGGCACTCCCTGGGATGACGGCAGTGGGGGGCCAGCTGGGTAAATTTTTCCATAAGCATAGTGCTTCAAACTGAGCCACTCAACGGAGTCTATCCTAGAGTGAAAAAGACTAAAGACAAGAATCCCAATGAACGCACACTGTTTTCTGGGTTTTCCAATCCAATGGCCCTAAGATCTCTGAAACTTGCCAAATTGCATCTGTTGTTTGCTTAAGAATATGGTAATCAAATTCTAAATGTACATACATGCTCTTTGATTCATTCCAGTAAGAGGTATTTATCTTACAGGTATACTTCATATATAAGAATACTGTGTGTAAAGCTATTCACTACATTGCTATTTGTGTTTGAAAAAAAAATGCCTGTAAATAACCTGGAAAGGCTTCAATAGAAGACAAATTAAGTAAATTATGGTTCATCCACACAATGGAAAGCCATGTAGCAGATAAAAAGAACAAGGTAGCACTTGCATATTAAAAATGGAAAAATCTCCAGTACATAGTAACTGAATAAATGGGCGATGCGCAGCAGGGTACTGTTCCCATTTGGGTAAAGAAAAGAACAGAACACATGTACGTGTGTAAAGCACAGGATATCTATGGAAGGATAGGCAAGAAACAGTGCCTCTGAGATGGAGAACTGGAGGAAAGGGATTGAGGAGGGAGGGAGGCCACAATTCTGTTAATTGATTATCACAAGGTTTAACACATAAGAATAGTAACTAGTACACATAGTGCTTACCATGTGCCCAGCATGTTCTTAGCACATTACGTACTTAAACTAATGCAAAGTGCTCCTTTTAAACTATAAGATATTCAGATACCTGTCTTATTTCACTAAATTATCAACTACTTGAGAGCATAAACTTGACTTAAGCATTTTTTATATCCTACACAAACACTGGTACGATATATATCACGTAATAATGTTCTCAAGAAATATATGCTTCATTCACTCATTCAATATCAAATATGAGAGAAACTAATTATCTTTACCATTTAGAGCTGACTCAAGAGCTTAATCACCTTTATATAAAATTATCTTTTCATAATCAGTTTGCTATGCCATGAAGTCAAGCCATAATCCAAAAATAAATGGCTTTGAAAATGTGCTATTACACATACATACAATTGTGGTTGTGCTGGACACACTGGGGCATTCAAACAAATTACTTAAGAAAAGTCCAGTTTTCTTCTTTCTTTTCATTCAAAGAGAAACACTATTTATCAAAGCACAGTCCCCTCCCTTTTTAAACTTTGAGTTCAGGAGAGTATTTAAGAATGAAAGGTCTACTAAGTTAGACGGGATCAAGCAAATAAAGTGCTTAGCACAAGCCTGACCCATCAGAAACCCCTATTCAAGTGACACTATTTCTCATTTCTTATGTGGAGGCTTCAAACATCATGGGAGAGGAAAGTAAACAAGAGCAAGCACTCAGTCTTGTCAACAATTGGGAAATATGTCTGCGGCAAAAGCAGAGCAGATCATGGGAGTGGGAGTGTTTTTCCCCTTGACAAGTCATTAGAAGTCATCAGTGCTGTAAATCAGACAGACTGGGGAAAAAAAGAAAAAAATTAAAACCTTGATTCTTAGATTGAAAAATTCACTTATTCAATCTGGCATTTATTTGAGTGCCCACTTGGGTCAGGCAGGCATTATGACAGGCAACTGTAGTCCTAAAGCTCATTTTATTCATTTAATGTGCTATCTCTTTTGCATTTACTTTCTATCTTTGAAATAAAATTTGCAGATATAGTAACAAATCCCATTTTACTGAAGTAGTAAAATGGTGGTAGAAAAATTCTCTAAATGTCTGGCCCTGACTTTTGGATTTGACAAAACAGCAGAACTTCAAATAATATTAAGGGGGCCTTCCCTGGTGGTGCAGTGGTTGAGAGTCCGCCTGCCGATGCAGGGGACACGGGTTCATGCCCCGGTCCGGGAAGATCCCACATGCCGTGGAGCGGCTAGGCCTGTGAGCCATGGCCGCTGAGCCTGTGCGTCCGGAGCCTGTGCTCCTCAACGGGAGAGGCCACAACAGTGAGAAGCCCGCGTACCGCAAAAATAATAATAATAATATTAAGGGAACCAATACAGGGTTGTATTTGTTAAAAAAAAAAAAAAAAGATTTCATCTATTTTATGGACTGAATTGTGTTCCCCCAAAATTCATTTATTGAAGTCCCAACTCCCAGTACCTCAGAATGTAACCTTATTTGGAGATAAGGTCTTTAAAGAGATGAAGTTAAAGGAGCCTTTTAGGGTGGGGGCTTAATCCAATGTGACTGATGTCCTTATAAGAAGAAAGGACTTTGTGAGGAAAAAGTGGCCATCTGCAAAGCAAGGAGAGAGGCCTCAAAAGAAACCAAATATGCACACACCTTGATCTTGGACTTCTAGCCTCCAGAACCATGAGAAATATTGTTTAAGGCACCCAGTCTGTGGTATTTTGTTATGGCAGCCCAACAAACCAATACAATCTACTATGATACTATTTCATAAAAGGAAGCACATTTTGGGGGACTTCGCTGGTGGCGAAGTGGTTAAGAATCTGCCTGCCAGTGCAGGGAACACAGGTTCGAGCCCTGGTCCGGGAAGATCCCACATGCCGCGGGGCAACTAAGCCCGTGTGCCACAAGTACTGAGCCTGTGCTCTAGAGCCCGTGAGCCACAACTACTGAGCCCATGTGCCACAACTACTGAAGCCCACGTGCCTAGAGCCCGTGCTCCGCAACAAGAGAGGCCACCGCAATGAGAAGCCTGTGCACCACAGCAAAGAGTAGCCCCTGCTCGCTGCAACTAGAGAAAGCCCGCGCACAGCAACAAAGACCCAACACAGCCAAAAATAAATAAATAAATAATTTTTTTAAAAAAGCACATTTTAAACCACAAAGGTAGGAAGGACATAATTTTTGAATAATTTTGCTTTTTAAAGAAACTTCCTGGGACTTCACTGGTGGCGCAGTGGTTGAGAATCCGCCTGCCAGTGCAGGGGACACGAGTTCGAGCCCTGGTCCGGGAAGATCCCACATGTCGTGGAGCAACTAAGCCCATACGCCACAACTACTGACGCCTGCACTCCTAAAGCCCGTGCTCTGCAACAAAAGAAGCCACCACAGTGAGAAGCCCGCGCACCACAACAGAGTAGCCCACGCTCGCCGCAACTAGAGAAAGCCCACGCACAGCAACGAAGACCCAACGCAGCCAATAAATAAATAGATTTATTTTTTAAAAAAAAAACTTCCTATATTTGTATTTTTTTCATTTTGCTATAGACCAGTGAAAACTCTGTTTTGACCAAGCAACCCCTGCTCTAAAATCATCTTTCTTCTTAATTTTTCATTCACTTGTTTCCAAACAAAAAATAACCATAGACTACACATGGCAAACCTAGTAATTCCAACCTAAAAAGGATGTGTTATGTAACAGGCCCATTTTCATAGTTAGAACATAGTTTATAAGTTTATCACCTGCTATATAATAAATCTTGTAAAGACATTTTCTCAAATGAATAATAACCTTTTAAATTTATAATTATTAAGATTGAAGTAGAAATACTTATTCAAATTATTTTCAAAATACAGTTGAATTATAAATTCATTATGAAGTTTGGGAAAATTATTTATTTTATTCAATGGAGTTTAGACAAGTAATTTCACATTTCATTTTAAATCCAGAGTCAGAAAACATTTCTTGTACATCTAGCACTCATAAAGATCATGGTATATCAATAAAATATTTAAATATAGAGATCGATTTTTAATGGATTTCTATAAATAACATTAACAGGAAAACGCACATAATACAATCTACTCTGGATCTAAGAGCCGTAATTTACTCAAATATTGAAAGAAACTAGTCTGAAAATTTTCTTGTTTAGAAAACATATTGAGAGAACAGGATCAAGGATGGAGGAATTAATTTGTACTCAGCAATTCACAAACATGACATTTTTAAGATTTGAACAAAGGCTGTATGTTGGCAGCGCAGGGAATGATCTCTCTCTCTCTCTCTCTGTCTCTCTCCCTCCCTCCCTCTCCTTCTCCCCACTGTGGAGCAGGGACATTTCATATTTCATAGTTTCTGAATTTCCTCAGGAGTTCTGAAGGAGCATCCCCAGACCAGCGGAAACGAAGGTGCCAACAGTTCACATCTGAAAAACCTGTAGAAGAGAGAAGAGAATATTTTAAAATCAGAGGTAGGAAAAGTCAAGCTTATTTATAATAGTAAAACAGCTTGTTGATTAGATTTCATTGCAATAAGTGAAATGTAAGGGTAAGTCTTTGGTATGAATTATTAATATCTTACAGAAATGGATAAGCAGACTATTGAATCCTTATGAACAGGAATTGGTTTATATGGATGAGAGGGCCTTACGTGTTTAAATGCTTATTAATAAAAAGATATTTATAGATACTTCCAGTGGTGGGAATTTTGACAATTCATCTGCAAGCAAATTAGAAACTACTTTCAAACAGCTGTCAAAAGTAGACGGTCAATGGAAAGAATCCCTGGAAATACAAATAATTTATTCCACAGTAGTAAGATTTTTTTTTAAATTCTAATAAACAACTTTGTGGAAAATTAGAGAAAAGGTCATTTTCATTCTCTACTGGAGGAAGTGTAAACTGGCAAAACTTCTAGCAGGCAATTTGGCAATATTTATCAAACTCATTAAAATGTATAAACCTTTAAGCCAATAATTCTACTTCTAGAAATTTATCCTAATGAAATAATCATGATGTGCTCAAGGGCTTAACTCTAAGGATGTTTATTATGATACCATTTGTAAATGTTTAAAAAATAAAGAAATAGTCTAAATCTTCAGTAATAGAAAATTGGTTAAAAGGCTTTGATATAGTCATTAACAATGTTTTAATATTTATCATCATAGAAAAATGTTCGTAACATATTGCTAAGTAACTGGTAGTTACGAAACAGTTTAGACAGCATGATCTCATTCATAAATTCATATTTACATGGGTATTTATATAAAATTTTTTTAAGTCTCTAAGTAATTACCCTTAAATGTTAACAGTAACTATTCCTGAAGAGTTGGAATAGATATGATTTTCATTTTTTATACTCTTTTTTTGTTTATCTGTATTTTCTTATTTTTCTGCGATGAACAAGTATGCCTTGTATCATTTTTTACTTTTATAATATTGCTGATGAAAAAGCAGGTTACAGAATAATATATTAAATATGCCTCCATCGATATTTGAAATATTATCTAAATATGTAGTAGGAAAAATATACACAGAATAGTTGACAGTGATTATCCCAGGAAAATAGGATCTGCACTTTCTTTAGAACTATCAGAGAAAAAAATCTAAAGAATTGCCATTTGGGGAAAAAGCAAAAAGGAAATTGTTTCTGACAACCTGTAATTGAAACACACACACAAAATATGTACAGTAATATCCTTTTCATTTTAGGTATACTAACATATCTTAAAATATACCAAAATAACAATAATACATATTTCCCTAAGTGGTAAGACTACAAGTTATTGTATTTTCTTCCTTTTGCTTGACCATATTTTCTCACATTTCTACACTAAATACATGTTATTTCTGTAGTTTGAAAAGATGTTTTCGAGTTTGGGTCCACCTAGAAGTAGACCCCAGACAAGAACTTGAATTCAAGTGGCTAACTTGGGGAGTTGATCCCAGGAGACCCTGGTAGGGAAAGGAACCAAGTCTGTAAAGACCCCTGAGAGTTATTCCACTTGAGGGGTGAAGGCGCTGGGGAATTTAGCCTCCCACTCCCATTCATTATCATCTGATGGCTACACCCAGAGCGTGTTTACTCCCTGGTACTTAACTGCCCGCTCACTGCTGCCAAGCCGGCCCCACTGCCGGAGAAAGCACTCTGGTGGGAGCAGTAGGGTTGGCAATGCCCAGAGGATATGTTAGCACATCAACAGCATCTGCTACATTTGTTTTTATTTTACTCCAGGATGTTTGATTCTAGAATTGTATTCATCAGAAGGCACATTTATTGCATATTTAAATGAAAAGAAAGTAAAAGTAAGATTGTCTCGCACATGGGTTTTCAGATGCCATGCTCCTTATTTTCCTGGTTGCAATGAAGAATCAGAAAATCATGGGGACTATTTAATAGAAGCTCATCACAGGAGAGGCATCAAAAGGCAAACTTCAAAGTAAATATCAAGCACTGCTTGAGGAAATTAACAAAAATGCTGAAAAGTTATGTGGGAAGCCACTCAGGGCTTGGTAAAGCTGACATGAATAATATTTCTTAAATGCTGATGTTATAAAAATTTACACTGCAGTCAAATGAAATTATAAATAATCAGGCAACTGTGCTTTTGGCATATGAAACCCCAACTTTAAGGCACTACTCAGAACAGCCAATAATCTCTTAAACAACATTAAGAAAATACTGGTAAATGCAGCTTTCAGCAAAATTGCGTAATTCTTATTCTCCAACAACAGCTTTCAAAACAGTGATCCTCCCTCCTCTCACCCCCTCTGCTTCATTCCTCAACCACAGTAAGAGAATACATTTCACAATGTGAGGGTATCAAAACTGGCATCACAATTTGTTCTGAGTAAATTACAATATATCTACACTGTGGAATATTTATCAGCTGTTCATTCTAATGAGTTCATTCTAAATATAAGGGTCTAAGGAGGAGTCCCATAGTAATAAAAGCTAACATTAAAAAAGCAATGGCCAGGCTTCCCTGGTGGCACAGTGGTTGAGAGTCCGCCTGCCGATGCAGGGGACACGGGTTCGTGCCCCGGTCTGAGAAGATCCCACGTGCCACGGGGAGGCTGGGCCCGTGAGCCATGGCTGCTGAGCCTGCGCGTTCGGAGCCTGTGCTCCACAACGGGAGAGGCCACAGCAGTGAAAGGTATACATACCGCAAAAAAAAAAAAAAAAAAAAAGCAATGGCCATGTACCAGGTCTAAATATTTTACATATGTTATTTACTTCTCAGAAAGACCTTACAAAAAAAAAAAAAAGGCTTCCCTGGTGGCGCAGTGGTTAAGAATCCACCTGCCAATGCAGGGCACACGGGTTCAATTCCTGGTCCGGGAAGACCCCACATGCCGCCAAGCAACTAATCCCATGCGCCACAACTACTGAGCCTGCGCTCTAGAGCCCGTGAGCCACAACTACTGAAGCCCGCACACCACAACTACTGAAGCCAGCATGCCTAGAGGCCCTGCTCTACAACAAGAGAAGACACCGCAATGAGAAGCCCCCGCACCGCAACCAGAGAAAGCCCACACGCAGCAACAAAGATCCAGCGCAGCCAAAAAAAAAAAAAAAAAGACTTTACAAGGTAGAGGTAGACACAAACATTTTAACTAATATATAGAGATAAGAAAATGCAAATACAGAGAGGTTATCTCACTTGCCCAAGGTCACACAACTCATCAGTGGGAAAAGCTAGGCTCTGGTTCCAGAGTCTGTGCTCTTAGCTACTGTATAACAGAGAGGAATGTGCACAGTATAACCCCATTCTTTATTTGTAAAGCCCTCACAAACGAACATATGCTTATACATGCCTTTGTTAGCATAGACAAACAAAGGCTATGGAAGGAGACACACCTGGGCATCTGCATTGGTTACTTCAGGAAGTAGAAGCAGAGAAGGATGAGACTAGGGTAGACACTAAATTGTTGTCTATATGTGATTCTTTGAATTTTTAATGATAAGCTCATATTACTTTGGGGTTTTTAAATATCTAAATAACTATTTTTGAAAAGAAAGAGAACTTTATAGAATCTTATGAAAGGGATTTAAGTGGGGCCTCAGTGTGAGAATCTGACGTGATCAACCCCCTCAACTCTGGTGAACTCAGAATAGGTCTGAATCTGAAACATATAGTCACAGGGAGGCCCCAAGGGTTCCGGAAGCCCAGATCTGAACATTCCAAGGCTAAATGGAGAAACATTCACGTGTTTGCCTGTGAATGCCTGTGGGTGGGTGTTTGTATGGTACGTTTGCCTAAAACACTGTTTTTAGGACATTCGAGCTTCTGCTTTGATTGGTTTGTTATATTATAACCACTGCCAGTTATGCGGCTGATGCAGTCAACTGCAGGCTCTATGAAAGGATCTCTTGGGTAACCAGCAGAGGCACCTGAAGGAAGCTCTAAGAATCTTTATTCCCAACAAGTAGTGAGCATGTAAAAGTTCTCCCCAGAGAGAGTTTTGAAGTGACTGTCTCTAGAAAGACTATATAGTTCACCACAAACTATCGAATTATCTTCTTTTTTGTAAGAAGTGTTCGAGAACATTCAGGAACCTTTTACTTAAAGGCTAAATTCTAGTGGGGTGTTGTATCACAACCATGAGAATCAAGAATTTGGAGGACAGTTAACGTGTGTGTACATAACACATCTGTACAAGATAAATACAGTGGGATGGCCAGATAGACAAAGAAATGATAACAACAGCTAACAATTATCCAGGGCCTGCTGTAGGCAAATCACTGTGCTAAGCATTTTGCATGGATCGTCTCATTTAATCCTCATGGTAACTTTATGAGAAGGTACCATTCTGATCTCTATTTTGTAGATGAGAAAACTGAAGTGTAGAGAAGTTAAGTAACTTTTACCCAGTAATACAGATAATAAATGGTAGAGCTAGGATATGAACCCAGGTAGTATAGCTGGGGAGCCGAGAGTTTAACCTCTGTAATACCCTGCTTCAATGGATATATACATGGGTCAGATGTCTATAAATCTACTTACAGGTAAGGTATCTTCTCAGGATAGTGCAATGCCTTAGAATGCAGACTCTGCAACCAAACTGCCTCAGTTCAGACCTCTTCCCTGCCACATACAAGCTGGATAACCTTGAGAAAATTATTCAACCTCTCTAGGCTTCAGTTTTCTCATCTATACAATGAGAATAATATTGGTACCAACTTCGGCTTCCCTGCTGGTGCAGTGGTTGGGAGTCTGCCTGCCAATGCAGGGGACATGGGTTTGATCCCTGGCCCGGGAAAATCCCACATGCCATGGAGCAGCTGGGCCCGTGCGCTATGGCTACTGAGCCTGCGCTCTAGAACCTGTGTGCCACAACTGCTGAGGCCCGCACGCCTGGAGCCCGTGCTCCGCAACAAGAAAGGCCACCGCAGTGAGGGGCCCGCTCACCACAACGAAGAGTGGCCACCACTGGCCGCAACTGGAGAGGGCCCACGCACAGCAACGAAGACCCAACACAGCCAAAAATAAAAACAAATAAATAAATTTATAATATTGGTACCAACTTCACAAACTTGTAATGAGGATTAAATAAATTAATATATGTAAAATTAATATTAAACAAGATAATAGATGTAAAGTAAAGAACTACACGTAGTAAATTCCCAACACATGTTAGCTAGTACTGTTTTAGTAAAGCGGATGACGATCCCAGAAATGTCTCAAGTTTTCCCTTGCAAGGAATGTATTAAGGAATATATCTTCTAGTTTCTGTGTCAATGCTAGGTAAGTATCTTTTAAGGTGCTAAACCAGCCCTTATATTTGGCACTACTATGTAGCTGGAAAGGTTGAGAATAAATACAATATAAAACGAGCCTTTTAATTTCACACCTTCTCTGTTCTGCAAAGCTACATGACATGACTTACCTGGAGAATCTGGATTTTGTGAGGAGAATGACTTCTCCATGGATTTGGATTCTTTTTGCTCCATTTTCTCTGTGGTTGGACCGAACTCCTCATTCTTTATCTCTTTTTGCTCATTCCATTCCTCATTTTCAGTTTTATCGGTGTGAGTCTGGTCAGATTCTTCCAACATCAGATCTTTTTTACCTCTGGTAGCCCAGTGCATTGACTACATTAATTGAAAGCAGATGTATAATATAAAATCAATATTATATAGTTTCTATATTTAAAGTTCAATATGTGGTAACACCTAACCTACTATTATAGTGCTGATTAACAAAATGTTAGACTTGACTATTAGCCAGATATTAATTAATTCAGATGTTAATCAATTAATCCTCACTGATTTGGAAAACTAATGATATAAGGAGAAATCCATATCCTGGTAGAAAGCAAAGGGACCAGCATCAGAGAGATTCCAAGAATGAGATGTTTTCTTAGAAAATTAGGCATAAAATTACCATATGACCCAGTAATTCAATTCCTAGACACAAAAGAATGGAAAACAAGTGTTCAAAGAAAAACTTAAACTCAAGTGTTCATAGCAGCACTAGTCACAAGAGCCAAAAGGTGGAAACAATCCAAATGTCCATCAATTCGTGAATGAATAAACAAAAATGTGACATATTCATACAACGGAATATTATTTGGCCATAAAAAAGGAGGAAAGTACTACAAAGTGGATAAACCTTGAAAACACTATGCTTAGTAAAAGAAGCCAGAAATAAAATGCACATATTGTATAATTCCAGAATAGACAAATCCATACAGATAGAAAGCAGATTAGTGATTACCAGAAGCTGGAGAGAGGGGAATAGGGAGTGATTGCTAACAGGTACAGGGTTTCCTTTTGGGGTGATGAAAAAGTTCTGGAACTAGATAGTGATGATGGGTAAACAACATTGGGAAGGTACTTAATGCCACTGAAATGTACACTTTAAAATGGTTAAAATGGTAAGTTTTCTGTGTATTTTACTATCAAAAAACAGACAACTGGGCTGTGTACCTTGAGCCATGCCAGAGATTAAACCTAACTACTGTTGTAACTACTATCCCCACTCTACTATTGTGACCTTCCATCCAGCCATGATCAATGAAGTGTTGGCAAATATTAGAATTCTGGGTTATACATCTTCTCTTTAAGAAAACTCATGGCACAAAGCAGAAAGTCAGTCAATATTTACTGTGAAATATTTGTCCTAATTTTAAGTGGATTCACTTAAAGTCCAGTTATCATCAAAATAATGAGAACTTTCTAAATATCTTTCCATTTTTTAATAATAATATGAATGTGTATGTGTATACTGTATGGAAGGTTTCTGGAAGGAAACACAAGAAACTGCAATGGTGGCTTTTTGAGAGAGGGGAGTAGAACTGGAGTCTGGAATAAGGATGGACTCACTTTTTATTACATATCCTATTGTACTATTTTGATTTTTTTTAACAAAAGTGTTGTTTTATTATATTTTTTTAATTTACAATTTTAAAAAATCAGGGACCATAAATCAAGTGTTGGGCATTGCCCACTAACTTCTGGTAAAACTTTTATATTTTTAGACAAACACAATATCCAAAACACTTGAAAACACCCCCCAGAAACCTGACATCCTAGAACTGCGTCCAATATACTTGGGTGGTGGTCCTTTGCCAAGTAACTTAATGGTGTAATTTTTCCAGCCTAGCTCTGGCTTCTGATGGTAGTGTTAGGAGTGAGGAAAAAATGAAAAATGGATCTTCAAAATGGAACAAAAGCACAAGACAATTACTTTTCCCCATACATCCTTTTGTACCTTTTTCACGTGTGTCCTGTATATGTATTTCCTTTGTCTTTTTTTTTTTTTTTTTTTTTTTTGGCTGCACTGTGTGGCTTGCAGAATCTTAGTTCCCTGACCAGGGATTGAACCTGGGCCACAACAGTGAAAGCACCACTCGTAACCACTGGACCGTCAGGAAACTCCCTGTGTTTCCTATTAAAATGTTTAAAATTGGATGGATGGGTAGATAAATGAAAAGACAAATAGATGAATACAGAGTAAGAAAGAGTGAGAGTTTGCTGTGTCAAGAATATTTCAAGTAGAATAATTAGCCCTGACATCAACCAAAATAATAAACATAACTGTTTCTTGAAACCTCATCTGGATATTGTGGGGTGCTATTTCTGAAGCACTGCTGAACAGTAACATACTACCTCTGTTGCTCAGAAACCCAAGAAAAACCCATAAGCCACATATTTGGGCAACTTTAAAACCCAGAATATATTATCCTCCTAATATCCAGGATATTCTTTTCCTGTGCTGCAAAAAAAAACAGAATAAAAGCAAAGCAAAGAAACCAAACCAAATAAAACATTGATTTTTCTAAAGTCCAAGGCTTAGCGAATAAGCTCAGAAGTTGTGACATTTAAAAACTGTGCCACAAAAAAAAAAAAAAACTGTGCCACAAACCATGGCAGGGGCCACTGCCTCTGCTACACACGTGCCCCATGTTGCAAGGGGCATCGGGCTTTTCATCTTTAGCGCACTGAGGTCTGAACTATCTCAAAATACTGCGGTTGCCAGCTTCTCCCCAGAGCACCACTTTATTTGCTAGTTTAAACAAATCAACGTAGGCAGGCGGTGGCCCATTATGTGTGTATTTGGCCAAGTTCGCTCCGTGGGGTGGAGGGAGGTGGGAAGTGGGAGGTGGCGGGGAAGGGGCAGAGATCACTAGCACCTTAAAGAGCTTAGAGAGATACCACAATTTCTTACGACCTGTCTCAGGAGCATTAACACTGTGCACACAGGCAGGAGCCAGGAGAAGTACCTCACCATGAAGAAAGGGGTACAAAGAAAGTACAAAGGGGTAAAATGCCTTCTTGGACTCTTTTAAATAAATCTGTTCATCATCATTTTTTAAGAGAATTGGGAAATGTTAATGACATGGTATTTATAAATAATAGCCAATATGATCACAAATAGCATGATCTCAACTAAATTAAAAGCTGGAAAGATATATTCAAATATAGATATATAAATATATAGATATATACATAAAATATACAGACTGGAGGGCAATATAGCCTGTACACAGCCTAAAACCTTAAGTATATTCAAGCCTTCTGCCCTAATCCAACCTGAAAACTCACTTCTTCCCACATTCAACCTATCTCTCCCCAACTGCAGAGGAGCGTCATCCTGAATCCTCTTCCCCAAAAAAAGACCCCATAAAGCAGTTACTGCCACCATTCAGTGTAACCGGCTCTCACACTAACAAATGAAGGACAGAAAACACTGGAAGGAAATGTACCAAAATACAAATGGGGTTATCTTTGCATGGCAGCATTGTGAAGTTATTTTTTCTTTTCTTTCTTTTTATTTTTTGGTGTGTTCTAAATTTTCTATGACAAGATTATACATATGTACAACTAGAGTTTAAAAATTAGATTGAGTTATGGTTGCCAAAATATATCAATATAAGGAGGGAGCTTCTCGGTGCCAGTAATATGTGTGTTGGGGTGAGGGGTGGTGTATACAGAGTATACACTTCACAGCCACTTGCTAAACTGTAAATGCAGGTTTTAAGCATTTTTTTCTGTAGGTTTTATATCAAAATAAAAATGTTAATTTTAAAAAGAGGCAATGGCCTCAGCTAGTGTAAAATATAATCTGCTTGGTTTGGTTTGTTGTTTTGTTTGCTTAGTTTCTTGGGTTTTTTACATGTGAGCGGAATAGAGGAGGCTGGCCAGTGGCTTCGTTTGTGGAGGGGGAAAGATATTGAGAAAGTTAATGAAAAGAGCTGAAAACGTTAGATGTGTGTATCACAGGTCAGCTAGGTGGCCTGTATACAATGTATCAAGAGCTGAAAACGTTAGATGTATGTATCACAGGTCAGCTAGGTGGCCTGTATACAATGTATCAACTTTTTTTTTTTTTTTTTTTTTTTGCGGTACGCGGGCCTCTCAATGTTGTCGCAGCACAGGCTCAGCGGCCATGGCTCACGGGCGCAACCACTTCGCGGCATGTGGGATCTTCCCGGACCGGGGCACGAACCTGTGTCCCCTGCATCGGCAGGCGAACTCTCAACCACCGCACCACCAGGGAAGCCCTCAACTCTTGCCTCAGTACTTTTCTTTTGGAATAAAAGTGCCTACAGTCTGCCTTAGATGGGTGGTGAGGGTTAATGACTGACCTATAGTAAACACTTTGAAAGCATTTGTAGCAATTGGTACAGCATGGGACATTTTTAACGACTTATGAGAATTTTTTCTCAGAATTTTATTTTGACTGCAACCATTTTCCCACAACCATCCTAAAGCCATATATTTTGGAGCAAGAGGGAGAGCCATTCATACCCTGGATCCCTTGGGGTAAAACCATTTAGCAAGACAAGGAGGATTTCTCTAAGATTCTTTGAGCTGGAAAGGTGTCTGTTTTCAAGTTATTCCAAGATCCCAAAGGCCACAGTTACTGAAGTCCTCACTTCATAGTCCCTTTTTTTAAACCAGCATCACATATCTAGACTTAAATTTCCAGCATATTCACTGACCTGAATGAATTCTTAAAATATTTTTACAAATTAGACTATCAGGAGGAACTTCTAAAATGGAAAAGAAAACTTAATAGCTAGTGAAGTGACAGGGACTTGGTGTTAGGAAAAAAAAATACCAATTAGAGTTTCATCACTCTTGGATGATAGAAATGTGTCCACCCTGAAGCTATGGTTCATTTGAGGAATTCTCCCAAGGAGATTCCTGTATTATGAACCTGTGTGACGCTGCAAAAGTACATTGTGATTTGTCCTGCACTTTTAGGGCAAGAGAACATGCAGATGTGTTTTAGATAAACGTCACCTAAAATTTCACCTATAATCCTAAATTATAACCATTTTATTGTCAGAATGACCTATGTAATATACCTAATCCAAACACCCTAATGGTGATGTTTATCTACAAAAAGATGGTGATCTAATAGGTGATGAGCAATACTAGGTATGGCAATTGTTATTAATTTCTCTAGAGTAGTGAGTGTGAAAGGATGGACAGATGAAATGCACACACACAAAAAAACAACTAAAATGTTATAGAGAGAGGTGAGGTTTTCACATGCAGAAGTCACTGTGAGGATTAGAACAGAAAGGAATGAAAGGAAGTTTCGGAAAATCTATCGAATGAGGTACAAAACACATGAAATTTGGTATAGGGGTTTCAAAGTTCACTGAGGAATAGAACAAAAGTAAGTCAGAAACGACAAGGTTGAGCCCAAAGAAGACTGTGCAAGGAAAAATATCACTGCTGATTTAAAATAGGATATGCATCTCATCATTTTTGTACCACTAATAAGAATAAATCCTGAACCAAATGCTAGCCCAGCATAATATTTCAAGTTTGCTGACAAGACTAATGATGCAGCCAGTAAGATCTGATATGTAATTATTGTAAGACCTCAAAGAGTTCATAGTTAAGCTAAATTCTAAGCAGAAACGATGTGTTTGGAGACAGGACATTAGTATTTAATGGAAAGACGTCTGCAATATAAATTAGAGCAGGGGCTTGGAGAAGAGTTTTTGAAAAATCCACAGCTAACTTGATATTAGCAGTTAAAGTTAAGTAATAGAGTTCAGTGGATCATCAAGCAAAATGAACTATAAATCAAAAGGCGTTAAAATAACAAGAGTCACTAATTCAGTAGCAGTTACAGTGTGTAGCACTCAAGAGACTAGAAATAGTTATGTAGAGGTGGCAGAACAATGTTTATTTAGTCAGTGTTAACAAGGAATTTTGGATATACACAATGTAAAAGAAAAAAATCTTATTTTTGTGTATGTGAAGCTGTCACTATTTTTTTAGAGATTCTCTCTAGTTATTTTGTGTATATATTCAACCATCTTATGGTTAGTCCTTCATAAGTACTTAACCCACCTTAAACCATTTGAATATACACTGCATTCCAAAATGAGATTAAGAAAACAGTTTACATGTTATGTAGAGTAGCTTTAACTACATTCCTTGAGAGTTTTTCATTGTTCTTCCCCATTACTTCAAAGACCCTCCCTCATTGTTGCAGGTTTTTTATCAGTGACAAAACAATTTGCTCAAGTCTCCTTAAAATAAAAACTATCCAGAAGGAATCTAAATGTAACCTTGAAGAGCTATAATTCAAGAGATGTGAATCACTTTATACACTAATTCTAATATGTCCCTTAAGACTTCCTTATAAGGTAACTTATGCATTCTATGTCTCATGTTATTGAAAAATGTCCCTGTAAAAAAAAAGCCAGAAAATAAATCATGTCTAAGAATGTAAAAACTGGGCTTCCCTGGTGGCGCAGAGGTTGAGAGTCCGCCTTCCGATGCAGGGGCCGCGGGTTCGTGCCCCGGTCCGGGAAGATCCCACATGCCGCGGAGCGGCTGGGCCCGTGCACCGTGGCTGCTGAGCCTGTGCGTTCGGAGTCTGTGCTCCGCAGTAGGAGAGGCCACGGCACTGAGAGGCCCGCGTACCACACACACACAAAAAAAAGAATATAAAAACCTTTAAAATTATATTTTCTCTACAAAGGTCCATGGAAGAACAAAATAAATACATAACACAGTAATTACAGAGATTATTTTGTATTTACCTTTTCTAATGCCATGAAGGAAAATAACACAATGGTTTAAAAAGTCTCTCTGCATCTATGCAACAATTCTTTCACCAGAATTAATAATGCGAATAATTTACAAATAATTTACAGCTTTCTTTGATTAATTAGGTCCTTTTTTTTTTTTTTTCGGTACGCGGGCCTCTCACTGTCGTGGCCTCTCCTGTTGCGGAGCACAGGCTCCGGACGCGCAGGCTCAGCGGCCATGGCTCACGGGCCCAGCCGCTCCGCGGCATGTAGGATCTTCCCGGACCGGGACACGAACCCGTGTCCGCTGCATCGTCAGGCGGACTCCCAACCACTGCACCACCAGGGAAGCCCAGGTCCTATTTTTTATTGAATTTATTAAGCCTTGAGAAGAGAACAGGCTCATATGAACTAAAAAGATGGAGAATATGAATTTGCAATGGTTCAAGGTTCGGCAGTATTATATGAACAACTTGAGAAGCACAGTTATCAGAATGTATAAAACAGTAAATGATAACGGGGAGCATATACATATACTGAATCAAACAGCCAAAGAGACTGACAAATGTAGTCAGAGGCTCTTCTGGCCCTGATGTACTGACTTTCCCTTCACAGGATTTTGTGGACACTGTGTTATATCTAGATACTACCAGCCTCTTGGTCTTCTCTCTCCTCTTGTCTGCTGACTCTTTAAGCTACTATGTGAGTCTAATCCAGGGGCAGCCTGAGCTTCATAAATTCAGTTAATCCCAGAGAGAAACCTACCGTTTTCACCGAGTCACTCAAAGCTTCCCACTGCTGAAATGGCATCGATATCTGGCTCCTTCGCCAGTGGTCATAGCGGGCTCGACTTGCTCCATTAGTCAAAATCTCCTTTGCCTTCTGCAGTTTCTGAAAAGTCTCCACTAGAAAACAAATTTTAAAATGAGCACTACTTTCCCGGAGGAGTTATTTTTAAACTCCCATACAGTCTAACTGATCTCACTGAAATATGTCTCTGTTATTTACCAGCTGTGTAACCTTGGGCCAGTTCACTTCATCAAGCTTTAGTTTCCTCATTTGTAAAGTGCATCACAAGGACAAGTGAGATTTTGTACATAATGTACCTGGCTCACTGTTTATCCACTCCCTTTACTGAGCTCCAGTGATGTGCCAGGTGCTCTCCCAGGTGCTGATGACACAGATGTGAACAATAGACATAATAATCTACCTCACAGGATAGACGTTTATAAACATTGGGAAAATTACAATCTTGTCTACTAGTAAGAAAACTACCTTTTCTAGTGGTAGTGTGATAGAGGGTAATGAGCAGGCTAGAGGAACAGAGTAAATGAAGACTCTAAGGCAAAAAAAACAAAAAAACAAAAAACCATGTTTATTTAGAGGAAGTAGAGGATGCCAGTTTGGCAGGAAGACACGGGTCAGGGGAAGAACAATGAGGGGTGGGCCTGTAGAGTAGACAAGGACCCGGTCACCCAGGACCTTAGAGGTTATGCTAAGGATTCTGGTCTGTTTTTTCTTGTAAGAGCAATGGGAAGCTCCTGGGAGGTTTTAAACACAGGAAATAACATGGTAGGTGGTTGATAAATGGTAGCTTTGTCACTGATCTATTTGACCAGATGGCATATAATAGAAACTTTTGAAGACCTGTTGGAAACACTTCCAATATGTCTTCTGCTCCTCAGTGAAGTTAAAACTTTCTGTAGAGCAGGATACAAGACCAATATACAAAACTCAATTGTGTTTCTATACATTAGCAATGAACAATCTGAAAATGAAATTAAGGAAACAATTCCATTTACAATAGCATCAAAAAAATAAAATACGGGCTTCCCTGGTGGCGCAGTGGTTGAGAGTCCGCCTGCCGATACAGGGGACACGGTTTCGTGCCTCGGTCCGGGAAGATCCCACATGCCGCGGAGCGGCTGGGCCCGTGAGCCATGGCCGCTGAGCCTGCGCGTCCGGAGCCTGTGCTCCGCAATGGGAGAGGCCACAACAGTGAGAGGCCCGCGTACCGAAAAAAAATATATAGATAATAACAAGTGTCGGTGAGGATGTGGAGAAATTGGAAGCCTCATACAGGTGGGATTGTAAAACAATGTTCCTGCTTTGAACTGCAGTTTGGTAGTTCCTCAAAATGTTAAACATAGAATTACCATTTGACCCAAGAATTTCAACCCTAAGTATATACTCAAGAGAACTGAAAACATATGTCCACACATATAAAAACTTGTATATGAATGCCCATAGCAGCTTTATTCATACTAGCTAAAAAGTGGAAACAACTCAAATGTCTGTCAACCAACAGGTGGATAAACAAAGTGTGGTATATGCTACAACATGGATGAACCGTGAAAACATTATGCTAAATGAAAGAAGATAGATAGTCACAAAAGGCCACTTACTGTGTGATGCCATTTATATGAAATAGTCAGAATAGACAAATCTATACAGTAATTAGATTCGTGATTGCCAGGGGCTGGGCAGGGGGAAATGGGAAGTGATTGCTAATGAATATAGAGTTTCTTTTGTGTTCACAACAATTTTATGAGGTGGATATTATTAGTATTATTCACATTTTACATAGTCTAAGGCTGAAGGAGGTTCATATAACTTGCCCCAAGTCCCTAAGCTACAAGTGATGGAGCCACAATTCAAACCCAAGCCTGCCAGGCTCCCCAGCTAGGAAGGCTACACTTGACTACCTTCCTGCCCCTTCCATTTTCCTGCAATACATATGACCCTCTAATCTCCACTTTCTCCTTAATCTCCAGGGATAATAAAAATCTTCCTTATTCATCACTAAGATCCAGGTTGTACCCTTGAGAAACTCAGAGTCTAGTAAGGAAGCAGACTTATAAGCAAATCATTTCAATACAGTGTGATAAAGAGAAATATAGAAGCAAGACTGGTTCTGCATGGGGAGTCAGGACATACTGTACTAGTTTTCTAAACACTTGGAGTCATCCTTGACTCTTCTCTTTCTCTTACATTTCATTTCTAATTCATTAGCAAATCCTGTTGGCTCTACTTTCAAATGTATCCAAGACCTGACCTCTTGTCCCCGCCTCCACTGCCATCACTCTGGTCCAAGCCACCATCCTCTCTTGGCTGGATTATTATACTAGCTTCTCAACTGATCTCCCTGCCTTTGCCTCAGTCTGTGCTCTACACAGCAGTCAGAGTGATCTTTTTAAAAATAAGTCACATAGGGAATTCCCTGGCGGTCCAGTGGTTAGGACTCTACTTTCACTGCAGGGGGTGCGGATTCAATCCCTGGTCGGGGAACTAAGATCCCAGAAGCTGATCCCACAAGCCACACGGCCCAAAAAAAAAAAAAAAAAGTCACATAATGTCACTCTTCTGCTCAAAATTACTTCCATTTTGACTTTTAATTTCTCTTAGAATTAAATTGAAAATTCTTACTGTGGCTACTAGGTCTGACATGCTCTGCCTGCCCTCTGCCCCTCTCTTCCTTCTCTGACCTCAGTTTTTTAAATATTTATTTATTTATTTATTTTTGGCTGTGTCGGGTCTTAGTTGCAGCATGCGGGATCTTTCATTGCAGCACACGGGCTCTTCATTGCAGTGCTCAGGCTTCTCTCTAGTTGTGGGACATGGGCTCAGTAGTTGTGGCACTCAGGCTCTCTAGTTGTGGTGCACGGGCTCAGTGGTTGTGGCACGTGGGCTTAGTTGCCCCACAGCATGTGGGATCTTAGTTCCCCAACCAGGGATCTAACCCGCGTGCCCTGCATTGGAAGGCAGATTCTTAACCACTGGACCACCAGGAAAGTCCCCTCCTATTTCTCCTATTTTTCCCATCTCCCTTGCTACAGCCATAGTAGGTTCCCTGATGTTCCTTGAGTACACCAGACACACTCCAGCCCCAGGACTTGGCACTTGCTGTCCTTTCTACCGAGAAGACTTTCACCCCAAGCACTCACATGACTTACTTCCTCCAGATGTCAGGTCAGATGTTGTCTTGTCGATGGAGTTTTCTCTGACCATGCTACATAAAATAACTGCCCACTCCATCAGCCCCATTCCTTTATCTCCGTTGCCCTGCTTTACTTTTCTTCATAGTACTCCCTGACATTATATATAGTTATTTGTTTATGATCTGTCTCCTCCATGAGAATACAAACCCCATGAAGGCAGAGACTTTGTTTTGTTTCTGCTGCATCCCTTGTACTAGAGCAGTGTCGTAGGTGCTCAAAAAGTATTTGTTCAATGAATGAATGAGTGAATGCTTCCAATTTGGATGTGAATATAAAGATATTCATATAATGCTATTCCCTGAGCTCTAAGCACCAAAGAAATGACACATGCCCTTAAAACATTTTGTGAATTAGGCACGTTTTAATAGTATGACTTGGAAAAATAATTAAAATTATCCTGATGGTGCTTAAAAATACCTCACAGGAAGTAGTCAATATCCTCTGGTACAGAAGATGTTAGGGCAAATGTACAGTCAATACTGATGGTACCACCATACCAATTGTGAAACTACTGAAATACTTCTGTACCTCAGTTGGTACAGAGCTGCTCTTCCTGAGCTTTAATCCCCCAAACACCACCACTTCAAGTGTTCCTCCAGCAGCCAGAGGTACTGCCAACCATGGCAGGGCACCTCCAGGACCCTGTCCAAAGCTGGGCAGCACAGGTACGTAATAGGTCATTGAATATTTAATATCACTGCTGGAGGTAGTAGGAATTAATAGATTAAAGGGAAGACCCTAAAGATGGGGTTATTAAAAGCTAAGGAAGGGGCTTCCCTGGTGGCGCAGTGGTTGACAGTCCACCTGCCGATTCAGGGGTCGCGGGTTCGTGCCCCGGTCCGGGAAGATCCCACATGCCGCGGAGCGGCTGGGCCTGTGAGCCATGGCCACTGAGCCTGCGCGTCCGGAGCCTGTGCTCTGCAATGGGAGAGGCCACAGCAGTGAGAGGCCTGCGTACCGCAAAAAAAAAAAAAAAAAAAAAAACCTGAGGAAAACAAACACATAAAAAACATCTTGCAATAGCTGCTAGCTCCAGTGAGTAAAATCCTTCCTGTTGCTGACGACAGTGTAAATGTCCCAATGTATAAATGACGTGTCACTTTTTCCAACAGGATAAAAAGCTCATTAAATTATCACCATGGATGCACATGCCAGTTACTACTAGAGCAGAGGCTGTAAAGGTTTACATTTTTATCTATGATTTACCTTCTGTTTGCACATTATTGTTGGCCTCATTTTCCAGAGTTTCCGGAATGAAAGAATTATTCTAATATCAATCCCTCAACAGCAGTTGATAAGCAGAAAGCAAAAGAGACCTTACCTTTCCTGTTAGGTGGCCTTTTCCTTGTTCCATACCCTTCACCACATTTAATAAAAGTGAGTTTGGATTTATATTTGTCCTTTAATATATCCACTAATCAAATGAATCATACAAGATAAACATATACCAGTTCTGGGAAGAGAGATCTCATTTTATAAGCTTATACAAGCAAATGATGATGGAACCTTTAAGAGACATTCTGATTTAACTCCTAGGTCTACTTTGAAAATACGAGGTTCTTTTAATTCATATTTCATAGTATAATTTGTATTATTATTATTATAGCCACAATTTAAATGTAGACCACTTACAATTACTTGAGAAATAATAATAATAATATGATATCAGGACATGCTTTGAAAACAATCTGGAGGAAAATACACCAACTGTTAATAGTGGTTCTCTAGCAAAAAGAGATAAGAGCAGACTTTCACTTTCAACATTATTTAACACTGTATGTTATTTTTATTCCAAGGGGGAAAAAGCAATAAAGAGATTTTAAAGTACAAAAACATTGAAACATCGAAATATTTCAGCCAGTAAGAGACAAAGAGTTCCCCTTCTTCAAATATTCAAATGTCTTTGAAGCCTGCAAATCAATAACAAAAATACCATTTCACGGGTCCTTAATTTAGTTTGAAATCCCTTTCTTCAGGCTCAAAGACAAGTTAATAAAGCATTGGCCTGAAACCATTACTGTTATGTGCACATAGGACTGGCATGAGTACCAGCCAGGGGCTTTTGATCTCAGTGACACAATTTCTATAGCACAACCAGTCCTGCCTCCATCACCCATAACTGCAGAGCAAAGATCTCTAAAAGCCTTAGATTTAGATTTTTTTTTAATGAGAGTGAGAATGATCTAATGTTTACTTACAAAGAGAAAACTGTCCCATTTTGTTAAATTTTTATCTTGGAATGCTGCATAAAAACAAGGAAAGAAAGTCCACTGACTCATAATTGCCAACATTCATTGAGTTCTTCCTACATGCAAGATACATCATTTAATCCTCACAGCAAACACATGAAGTAATAATATGCTATTAGTCTACCCATTCTACCTAGGAGTATGTTGAGGCTCAAAGAGGTTGCCCAAAATCAACTAGCTCATAAGTGGGAGCTAGGAGCAATCCAGACAGACAAACCTGTGTTCATATCTACTACTCCGTCATGCTACCAAATCAGTCATTTCAGTGGCAGCGGTTGAGACTACATTTAGCAAACCAAAAAAGTGTATATACAAGTTTAATTTCTTCTACCTGCAGTTGTTCTAAAGGCTTAGCCTTTCACCTTAATGAAATATGTTTCAAAATCTGTCCAATATATTCTGGATTTCAGTCAAGCTAAAATCAGCATCAGGGTGAATTTTTGTTTCACATTTTTAAATATTTTTATCAGTAACCTTAACCCTTCTCCAAGTGTGTAAAGAACCACTTAAACTTTCAGAAAGCCATATTAATCCAAATTAAGGAAATGGATGCTTAAACAGATTTCAAAGCAGTTTCTACCCAAAGGTTGAATCATCTATCTACTGCAAGCCTTACAAGGGAAGATTTTGATGTCTGTGTACCTTTTCATTTTAAACAATATTTACACAGTCCAGTGTTTCCCTGAACAAGAAGCCTTGTGGTAGCCCGTACATGAAAACTCCTAACACTATGGCAACTAGAATGGCAATGATTGCACAATGATTCATCATGCACCCTGAATAGAAATTGTTTGCTGGGGACAGAAAAACAACTCAAAGCCATGCTTTACTGCAGAGGAACCCAGTTAAAGAATAATCTGTGGTGGTGGGTTTTTTAAGTGTTTATCAAATTTTTATACTTTTATGCTAGGACATCTATCTTAATATTAACTCTAGTTTAGAGAGGTAATTCATATGTCTCCTACAGAAATGTTCACAAGTTCATTCTTTCACTCATTCAAGAAATTATGTGCACAAAGTAGCTGTCCTCCACTGCAGGTGCTGTGCTAGGTGCAAGGCATACCACTTTGAAGGAGATAAGCAGGAAGCCAGGCTCACTGAGCTTCCAGTATGACTAATAAGCAAATTGTCAACAAGAGGACAATATGATACACAGTTGGCCACCTGACGTATACGCAGGGTGCTCTGGGTAGCTGGGGCACACATAAATCCCAGAGGAAGTGATGGCTAGGCTGAGACCTGAATCAGGAGCATGACCCAACCAATCAAAAGCAGGGCAGGGATGTGGGCAGGCCTCGGGGATGTTCCAGGCAGAGAAAGCAATAGGTATAAAGGTCTAAAGAGTGGAGAGCAGGGCACATCAAGGAACCAAGGTAGTTGTGAGTGGCTGAAACATGGGGTTGTAAGCATGGTGGTGGAGAGAAAATGAGGATAGAGAGATAAGTGGGGGGAGCACAGCATGAAGGGGCTTGTACCTAAAGGCCCAGCAATGGCAAAGAATGAGCTATCGCTACACGTACAATACGGGCAAATATCACAGACATAAGGTAAAGCGAAAGAAGCTACATGCAAAAGAATACATACTGTGTGATTCCATTTACATGAAATTCAAAACTAGGCAAAACTAATCAATGATGATAAGATCCAAAAATGGGAGAGGGTGCTGACATTGAACAGGATATGAAAAGGGACTTTCCCTGGGGTGGTGGAAATGTTCTACATCTTCATCTGGGCAGTGGTTAAACTGGTTATATGTGGACAAAAATTTATCAGGTTTACACTTATGATTTGTTCACATTGCCTTAATGAAAAAGGGGAGGGACTTCCCTGGTGGCCCAGTGATTAGGAGTCCATGCTTCCACTGCAGGGGGCCTGGCTTCAATCCCTGGTCAGGGAACTAAGATCCTGAAAGCCATGTGTCGTGGCCAAGAAAAAGGAGGAGGGTCAAATGAGCAGAAATAATAGTTAAGTATCTAACAAAAGATGACTTCATACACTGGAAAATGACTTGTTTATACAAATCAAAGGGATCAATGATTTCTATAGAAAAGTAATTAAGAGATTTACGATAAGGTAAACTTTTTTAATGAAGAGGGGTTGGGTCTTACCATTTGTGAAATATGGAGTTATAGACAGGTCTTAATCATAATATTTTCCTTATAGAAAAATCACATCTATACACATACTATACACATACCTATAGTATGTACATATAGTAAACATAGTCATCAAATTTAAGATAGTATTACCTACCCTGAGGGTAAAATCAGGGTAGGAATACACAAGAGATTTTAACTGCACTGGTAAAGTTTTAAGCTGTGTGATACACACATGGGCATTTGTTATAGTATTCTTTGTACTGTTTTATACATATTAAATCTTTCATTTCTTTCCATAACTAGAAAGAAAGACCACTATTTGCAGTGTGAAGCAATTAAAGGAGTCCTGTAAGGATTCAGGCATGAAATGATAGTGGCTTACCTACCGCAGTGGCTCTGAGGATGGAGGGAAGAGGACCTACAGGAGAGAGATGAGGAAGGCAAATCACCAGCATTTGGTAGTCAATCAGATGTAGATGTGAGGCAGAGGAAGGAGACAGGTTTTTGCCTGACCAACTGAATGAATGGTGGTGCCATTTATTGAGATGGGGAAACATAGAAAAATGAGCATGATTTTAAGAGGTGAGAGGAGGATGAATAACAAGTCCAGTTTTTCACAGAGTGACTTTGAATTGTCTCCAAAAGGAGATTTCCAAGAAGCAGGTGAAGCTACAGTCTGAAACTGAGGAATGAGAACTGAGTTAAGGATAGATTGGAGAGCCATCAACAAATAGCTGATGATTGAAACCACAGACTTGGACAAAACTCCAGAGAAAAAATGGGGAGTAAACCCAGAAGAGAGTTTAGAAGGGAACCTTAGGACAGAAGGGAAGGAAGTCACAAATGAGACAGAAAGAGCAGCCCAAGAAGTAGGAGGAAAAGCATAAGGGCGTACGGTAGCTAAGAAAAAGGAGTGTCAGGAAGGTGAGCATGGGGCTTCCCTAGTGGCACAGTGGTTGGGAGTCCGCCTGCCGATGCAGGGGGCACGGGTTCGTGCCCCGGTCCGGGAAGATCCCACATGCCGCGGAGCGGCTGGGCCCGTGAGCCATGGCCGCTGAGCCTGCGCGTCCGGAGCCTGTGCTCCGCAACAGGAGAGGCCACAACAGTGAGAGGCCTGTGTACCGCAAAAAAAAAAAAAAAAAAAGGTGATCATGGTCAATAGTACCAAATTCTGATGCAAGCTCAGGGAAGGTAAGGACTACAATGTGGGCCATTGAATTTGGCAGCCAGGAAGTCCTTAGTGACTATTACAAGAACTGTTTCCTAGAAAGGTGAGGAGGAAGACTGGGATAAATTGAAAAGGGCAAAAGGGAAGTAGAGATACCAACTGTGGACTTCTTTTTCAGGAAGTTTGGCTCTAAAGGGAAGGCAAGAGATAGGGAAGGAGCAGGAGGGCAACAGGTTAAGGAAGGATTATTGGTTTGCTTGTATTTTTTCAAGCTGAGATACACAAAAGCATTTATGCATAAATTTATGATCATGAAATGTAAAATATGATAAAGAAAAAACAAATGTGCGAATATATTATTATATAATATATATGGACCTATTCAGGTCTTCAAAATGAAGAAAACACAGCAAGGTTCTCATCAAGACAGCCACCTGGTTACAAACATATTTAAGTCATGTTAACATTTGAGAACTGGTGAAATAAAGCATAAACTGGACAGATTTGAAACCATAAAGCAGAACATTATAGCAGAAAGATAAATGAATATCAAATGACTACTGTTAGAAAGATAGACCTTACCCAATTCCCTCCTCACCTTCCATCTGATAGTGCAAAAATATTCTTTGACATTGAATGAAAGAATAATTTTGAGTGTAAATAGATAAAAGAAAATGAAGTTACTATTAAAGCCATTTTAGATCTCTATGCTCTACATTTTCATGAGAAACAGCCATTATTAAATACTTACCAGCTTTGGAGTTTTCAGGATGCTTGTCAGGGTGACATTCCAGGGCCCTGACCTTAAATTCTGCCAGGATTTGTTCAGCCTAAAAGAAAAATCAATGTTTAAAATAAGGAATCCAGGGCTCCCCTGGTGGCGCAGTGGTTGAGAGTCCACCTGCCGATGCAGGGGACACGGGTTCGTGCCCCGGTCCAGGAAGATCCCACATGCCGCGGAGCGCCTGGGCCCGTGAGCCATGGCCGCTAAGCCTGCGCTTCCGGAGCCTGTGCTCCGCAACGGGAGAAGCCACAACAGTGAGAGGCCCGCGTCCCGCAAAATAAATAAATAAATAAATAAAATAAAATAAGGAATCCAATTTGAATGGAATGAAGGAAGAAGCTGGGTGTCAGTTTTTCCCAAAAAAGCCATGATCACACAACTTTTTATTTTGATCCCTATATTTGTATTTTGACTTTTTACTCTTAAGAAATTATTTTCTCAGTTACAAAATTCAGAAAGTATCCAGTAAAAGTTCCTATTCAAATAGTAGTCTGTGATGACAATTTAACTTGCTACTGTATTTAGATGATGGCCCAAGACATCTATGAGTTCAAATGTCAAAAATGGTCAGATAGGTTTATCCTAAGAATATATGAAAGGTGAGTTTACACATCCGAGTTCTTCTAAGGATGCTTAGCCACCAACCATTATTCAAGATGACTATCCAGCGACTTCCTTGGCATTCCAGTGATTAAGACTCTGAGCTTCCTTTGCAGGGGGCATGGGTTCAATCCCTGGTCGGGGAACTAAGATCCTGCATGCCATGTGGTGTGGCCAAAAAAATTAAATTTAATTAAATTTTTAAAAATCAATTAAAAAAAAAGACTATCCAGTTTATAAATTACCCATTATAAAGTTCTTTCTGTCTGCCTTTTGGCCCTTTTCTTTTTTATTAAGAATTTCACAGTTGGGCATTAGGAGGTTAGATAAATGTAGTCAAAAGGTACAAACTTCCAGTTATAAAATAAGTACTAGAGATGCAATGTACAACATGATAAATATAATTAACACTACTGTATGTTATATATGAAGGGTGTTAAGAAAGTAAATCCTAAGAGTTCTCATCAGAAGGAAAAAAATTTCTATTTCTTTAATTTCATATTTATGTAGATGATGGATGTTCAATAAACTTACTGTGGTAATCATTTCATGATGTATGTAAGTCAAATACTATGCTGTACACTTCAAACTTATACAGTGCTATATGTCAATTATATCTCAATAAAATTGGAAGGAAAAATTTTTCACAATTTTTAGAAAAAGGATAAACCTGATAATTTTGTTACCAATAAACAGTTTGGTTAGAGATTTTGATTGGGAAAACAGAAACTTCAACCCAAACTAAAATGAGATTTGAGGGCCATTTATGATTTTATTTGATTTCACTCACCCATCTAATCCTTATTATCATGAATTATCAAGACTTGGCTTCATTAATTGTAATTGCAATGTCAACAGCAGGATACAACAGTGGTTATGTGGCTCTTGGATTCTGATTACTTTGTTTTAAATCCCAGTTCTGCCCTGAGATTTTAGGCAAGTTGTGTAATTTCTATGTGCCTAGGTTCCCTCATCTTTACGTTGCATGAATAAGTCGAGCACTTAACACAAAGCCCAATCACAGTAAGAACTCAATAATAGTAGCTATTATTAAATGTCAGTGGTTAAGTAACTTGAACTCATTTAGCTTATTACTATAGAAGCTGAGTTTTTTGTTAACTAAGCAGATGGAATTCAAATCTAATAATTGTAACCACTGTTTTATGTGGCCGAATTCTTCAGACTTAGGGACCTATTATCAAGTACTATATTTACTATACATGAATTAATGTATAGCATTAAAGCAAATTGCCTCTTGTTTGAGAAATGAATTCTCAAGCAGTTCAGCTCAGTATTGTCAGAAGATTCATGGGAAAAACATTTTTATCAGCTCCACGTCATCCTTAATCAATTCTCATAAAAAAATCTTCACTTTTACAATCAAAGACAGGCTGTATTAGATATGAATATGTTTAAAGCCCAGACTGATATCTCTACTCTTTTCCATGTTAAGCATGTACTGGGAAACACTTGGAATAACAGGAAGAGATATATTTCCTAGTAAGAACTGTAATTAATTATGTTTCCTCTTCCTGGGTGCTCCCTTTACCCCTTAGTCACCATAACCTGCTAATAGAATGAAGAAAATTGAGATTGGGGCTTGCTTTTAAATTTTAAAAATTTTAAAGAATCTAGTAGTAAGCTTTTTTTTTTTTTTTTTTTTTTTTTTTTTTTTTTTTTTTGTGGCCTT
>NW_020837981.1:16046570-16265527 GCF_003676395.1 Aethalodelphis obliquidens | reverse complement strand
TTTTTTTTTTTTTTTGCGGTACGCGGACCTCTCACTGTCGTGGCCTCTCCTGTTGCGGAGCACAGGCTCCGGACGCGCAGGCTCAGCGGCCATGGCTCACGGGCCCAGCCGCTCCGCGGCATGTGGTATCTTCCCAGACCGGGGCACGACCCCGTGTCCCCTGCATCGGCAGGCGGACTGTCAACCACTGTGCCACCAGGGAAGCCCTAGTAGTAAGCATTTTTAATTAACAAGTAATTTATGAATACTCACGAACTCTCTTTGAAAAAATGTCTATCGATACAGAATTTTTTTAAAAAAACCTTTACTCCTTTTCCACTAAGATAACACAATCCTTCAAGACACATTTTTACACACTTATATACATATTTATGTATATATTTTGGGGGGATTTAATAATACAAATGGATAAAATTATACCTATCTATCAAAGGTAGAAAGTTTGGGGTTTTTGTTTTAATTTTTAATTCCTATCCCATCTTTAAAAATTAAGAATAATCCATATCTGTCTTTCATTACTTTTCATAGTTTTATTGTCACAAAGTTTATTACAAATCTCCTATGTACGGCTGGTTCTGGGTAAACTAACCAGTAAAGAGGCTTAGTTTGTCTTGGGCATGTTCTATTTATCTCCTGGCATCACCACCCCAAGTGTGGCCCGTGGACAAGTGAGGCTCTCCATGTCAAGGTCCTCTGAATCTTGCCTTCCAGACCCAATGTCCAATGGTCTGGAAAGCTGCCTACCCTATTGGACAATAAACATACAAAAAAGGTTCAACTTTACACATAATTAAATAAATCAAAACATCCATGGGATGATCATGACCAGTGTCACTGAGGGTGCAAAGAAATGAACTCTCTCATGCTTTCCTGGTGAGGACGTAAATGGTTCACATTTTCTGGAAATCAATTGGGATATACACATATATAAAAATCCTTGGGAATTCCCTGGCGGTCCAGTGGTTAGGACTCCACGCTTTCACTGCCGAGGGCCGAGGTTCGATCCCTGGTCGGGGAGCTAAGATCCCACAAGACAAGTAGCACAGCCAAGAAAATAAATTAAAAAAAAAAATTTTAATCCTGTAATTTTTTTCATACTCTTTAGTTCAACAATTTCAATTCTAGGAATTTGGCTAAGAGGATAATCAGAGGTAGGAAATGGATTTAGTTATAAGAAAGTTAAATGAATTAAAAGTTATACACTTCAGGGCTTCCCTGGTGATGCAGTGGTTAAGAATCCACCTGACAGGGCTTCCCTGGTGGCGCATTGGTTGAGAGTCCGCCTGCCGATGCAGGGGACACGGGTTCATGCCCCAGTCCGGGAAGATCCCACATGCCGCGGAGCGGCTGGGCCCGTGAGCCACAACTACTGAGCCTGCACTCTAGAGCCGGCGAGCCACAACTACTGAGCCCACGTGCCACAAATACGGAAACCTGTGCACCTAGAACCCATGCTCTGCAACAAGAGAAACCACCGCAATGAGAAGCCTGCACACCGCAACAAAGAGTAGCCCCCGCTTGCCGCAACTAGAGAAAACCCACATGCAGCAACAAAGACCCAATGCAGCCAAAAATAAATTCATTAAGTAATTAAATTAAAAAGGTATACATTTTAAACAAAAACCTATGTGCCTAGTAATAGGATATTTGTTAACGTTAATTGTAATATAGCTTTAAGATGGGATATTTTGCAGTCATTAAAAAAATCATCTTTTAGTAGAAGACAATAATCTGAGAAATTTTATATAATGCATTCTATGAGAAAAGGTAAGCTACAAAGTATTATGTATGGTATAAAACCTTAATGTTTTCTCAAAAGGAATTACATAACATGTGAATATGTAAAATAAAGATAATGATAATAGCTAAGATTTATTGAGACCTACTCTGTGCCAGGCACTGTTCTAAGTACTTTATATATAGCATCTCATTTAATTCCCACAGCAATTCTATGAGGTGGGTACTATTATTATTCCCATTTTGCAGATTAGGAAACCAAGACATAGGAAAGTTAAGTAATTTTCCCAAAGTCACAGAGCTACTAAGTGGCAAAGCCAGGATTTCAACTCAGACAGTCTGACTCCAAACACATACAAAAATATATATATAGGGCTTCCCTGGTGGCGCAGTGGTTGAGAGTCCGCCTGCCGATGCGGGGGACACGGGTTCGTGCCCCGGTCCGGGAGGATCCCACATGCCGCAGAGCGGCTGTGCCCGTGAGCCATGGCCGCTGGGCCTGCGCGTCCGGAGCCTGTTGCTCCGCGGCGGTGGGAGGCCCGCGTACCGCAAAATATATATATATATATATATATATATATATGTATATATATTTATACATATACACATGTACTTATTACATAATACATAAATACAGCATAGATGTACGCATAATTGGCATGCCTATGTCATACTCCCAAACATTAAGCATTTTTCTCTGTGCTCTCTTCATACTCCTCATTTCTTTATTGAACATATATTAATTTTAGAAATTAAATTTTAAAACTTAAAAACTTATCTTTTCCATATCCTAATAGCATAGTATTTTGCTCTGTGCCAGGAAATACTCATGTGCAATAAGGACTAATTTGATTCCCACTTGAATGGATCTTCTCCAGCTTTTCCCTGGCCACACAAATGCCCTCTGACTCTCCCTCCATGCATTTAAATTTTAACCAAGTAAGATCGTTTCATGCCCCATCTCTTCTCTGAAGTCTTCTCAGATATTCTTTCCTTAATTCCTGTTGCACTTATAAACAGTACCGCACAGCACAGTACTTATTTGTCCTGGAATTGTTTCCTGTGTATGAGCTTTGATTCTTCGACTGGATGCCAATTTCCGTATACACTCGCACCATGTCTCACTTTTTTGTTTTGTTCTCCCCCCATCACGTCTAGTACTGGACCAATGCCAAGTGTTGAATGAATACTTGATTATAGACTGACAGATATTCTTCAAATAACATGACTAGTGTAATAGGAGCATTCTGAAAATGTGATTTCTTCATTAAAAGAATGCATTGATGGGGCTTCCCTGGTGGCGCAGTGGTTGAGAGTCCGCCTGCCGATGCAGGGGACACGGGTTCGTGCCCTGGACCGGGAAGATCCCACATGCCGCGGAGCGGCTGGGCCCGTGAGCCATGGCTGCTGAGCCTGCGCGTCTGGAGCCTGTGCTTCGCAAAGGGATAGGCCACAACAGGGAGAGGCCCGCATACCGCAAAAAAAAAAAAAAAAAAAAAAAGAATGCATTGATTCATGTGCTGGAAATGTATATATTACAGAATATGTTGCAGAAAAGACAAGACCCATTTTAATAAGTGGGTTAACATCCATCATTTCGATTTACTTAGTTTGAAACTGGATTTTTCCCACAAAACGCCCAATATTAGTAATATCCCTGAAATAGATTTCATGAGAGATCATCTTACATCATTCTAATGAAATGATAATTAATTAACATGAGCTATAGAAGTGATTTGAGCCATAAAATATACAATGGTAATACTGGGTTAAAATCCATAAAATACAGTAACTATCTATTAATCCACAGTGACAAAAATAGTTGAATAAGTAAGTAAATGTGGGAGAAGGGGTAGCTTTTCTTTACAGAAGAATTCCAAGTAATAAATGTAAATGGATGAGGAAAATAGAAAGTCACCATTAGGCAAACACCATAACAGTAACTCTTATAGGCAAGATTCCCTAAAGGATGCTAAAATCAGTGGGTGAACGTTTGAGGAGAAACACTGTGGTCTCAAAGAACTGTCACCAATATATTTGTTAACTACAAAAGGGAAAATAGTAACCCTACACTGCAAAAACCTGGCAGAAGAAAGCTGACAGACACATCTTAACCAAATGATCAAAGTTAATAAGACATATTACATCAGGTACCCCTGAAATGATGCACTGGGAAAGGCACACCATCACTTCTGTGGTGTTCTTTCCAAAAACACATAAACTCACTCTAATCATGGGAAAAGATCAAGCAAACCAAAATTGAGGGACATTCTACAAAACAACTCACCACTACTCTTCAAAGTGTCCAGCTCTTGAAAGACAAGGAAGATTTGAAAAATTGTCATTTTGGAGGAAAATAAGGGAACCAGACAACTAAGTACAATAAAGGATCCTGGCTTGGATCTTGGAAGAGAAAAAGGGCATTAGTAGAAAAATTGATGAAATTGGAAGGAGCCCTATACTTTAGGTCAGGGGTTGACTAACTCTGGCCCACAGCCCACGTCTGGCCTACCACATGTTGTTTTTTCTTTGTTGTTTTTTTGGGGTTTTGTTTTGTTTTTGTTTTTTTGTTTTTGCTGTACGCGGACCTCTCACTGTTGTGGCCTCTCCCGTTGCGGAGCACAGGCTCCGGACGCGCAGGCTCAGCGGCCATGGCTCACGGGCCTAGCGGCTCCGTGGCATGTAGGATGTTCCCAGACTGGGGCACGAACCCGTGTCCCCTGCATCGGCAGGTGGACTCTCAACCACTGCGCCACCAGGGAAGCTCCCACCTGTTTTTAAAATAAAGTTTTATTGGAAGACAGCCATGGTCATTCATTTACATGTTATCTATAGCTACTTTCTCACAATGGCCGAATTGAGTGGTTGTGGCAGAGACCATAAATCCTGCAAAATCTAAAATATTTGCTATCTCAGGGTCAGCACCAAGAGGACACACACAGGGACTTCCGTGGCGGTCCAGCAGTTAAGACTCTGCGTTCCCAATGCAGGGGACATGGGTTCGATCCCTGGTCAGGGAACAAAGATCCTGCTTGCCACACACGCAAAAAAAAAAAAAAGACAAGCAGGACACCTGGGTTTAAGGAAGTACTCACTCTCTCTCAGGTCTCTGCACTTGCAGAAACCCTGAGAGTTAGTGCCTCCTTAAATTTTGCATCATAAGCACTCTGCTTGCCTCACCCTAGTGCTGACCCTGTCTATCTGGTCCTTTACAAAAAATGCTTGATGACCACTGGTTGAGTTAATACTATTGTACCAATGTTAATTTTCTGATTTTGATAATGGTACTACCATTAAATATGATGTTAACATTAAGGAAGCTGGGTGAAGTGTATACAAGAACTCTATTATGTTTGCAAATTTTCTGTAAGCCAAAAATTATTCCAATATAGATGGAGCACAGAGGATTTTTGGAGCAGAGAAACTACTCTCTATGATACACTATGATAAGGTGGATAAATGTCATTATACAGTTGTCCAAACCCACAGAAAGTACAAACCCAAGAGTGAACCATAATGTAAACTATAGACTTTGGGTGATGATGATGTGTCAATGTAGGTTCATCAGTTGTAACTCTGGTGGGAATGTGGATAATGGGAGAAGCTATGCATCAGTGGAGGGGGCAGGTATATGGGAAATCTCTGTATCTTGCCCTCCATTTTGCTATGAGCCTAAAATTGCTCTTCAAAAACTTCTATTAAAAATCATTTCAAAATAAAATATTTAAAAAATAATGCGAATTATAGAATAGAATGGGGACTTCCCTGGTGGTGCAGTGGTTAAGAATCCGCCTGCCAATGCAGGGGACACAGGTTCCAGCCCTGGAAGATCCCACATGCTGCGGAGCAACTAAGCCCGTGCACCACAACTACTGAGCCTGTGCTCTAGAGCCTGCGAGCTACCACTACTGAAGCCTGCACACCTAGAGCCCGTGCTCTGCAACAAGAGAAGCCACTGCAATGAGAAGCTCGTGCACCACAAGGAAGAGTAGCCCCCTCCTGCAGCAACTAGAGAGAGCCCATGCGCAGCAACGAAGACCCAACGCAGCCAAAAATAAATTAATTAGTTGATTTTAAAAAAATAGAATAGAATGAATTTATGAAGTTCCAAGTGTACGGTGTTACTGTGAGGCCAAAACAACTCCCTCAACCACGACAACTTACTATATGCCAGGCACCATTCTAAGCACATTATGTATCATGTCTCATTTAATCCCAACAACACCTCCATGAGGTGAGTACTATTATTATCCCCATTTGCAGATTAGGAAACCCAGCCATAGAAAAGTGAAATAATTTTCCCAAGGTCACATAGCCAATAAATGGTTAAGATTTAAACCCAAGTGGTCTGAAGTCAATAAGAAAGAGAACTAGAAAAAAAATAGGTGTTTCTATTTATTGAGTTTATGCTCAGTTTTCAAGTCCATGAAATCTTGAAATGAGAAAGTCTTATTACCACTGAAATGTTGACCAGATATTAAAAAATTAATTAAGATCCACACCCAAGAGGCTGCCTTACACCACTAGTGTGTGGTATATGCATCAATAAGGACTTCAAAAGATTCATAGCATGCGTCTATGTAAAATCTGATTTAGGGAGAAAAAGCTAACTGATTTGGGCTCAAATTTCAGTAAATGTTTTTGAACAGGGGGTATTTGTTTCCTACTCAGCAGCATGGAAATCCTCCCATGGCCTCATATATGTCATTTAATTAATTTCCAACACAGGCTTTAAAGTGTAAGAACTGTATACTAAAGCAAAGAATTATGTGTGTATCTAACTCAATTGTTGTAAGTGGAATCAAAATATCAAGCTGCTTTGAAATTATAACTGCTAAATTGCTCTTGGATAGGAACAGTTCTGGTTAGTTTTTTTAGAGCATCAGATCAAGGAATATTTGAAGTAAAGAAAATCCATGCAACACAACTTAAGTAAAGGAAATGTCATAGTAATACTCAAAAAAAGGCATTAAAATATTTTTCAGTGAGAAGGATACATATAAAAAGAGGGGAGAGGGGAATTCCCTGGAAGTCCAGTGGTCAGGACTCCGCCCTTCCACTGCAGGGGGCACGGGTTTGATCGCTGGTCAGGGAACTAAGATCCCGCAAGCCGAGCGGTGTGGCCAAAACAAACAGAAAAAAAGGTGGGGCACGGGGGAAGATATATATAAAAAGAATCGACAAAATTGTGACAGGTCATTGCATTTTAAATAAATCACTGTTACCTACACATGCTATGCCATTGACAGAATTAGTAAAATACATCCAGAAGAAGGAATGTCAAGACAATGCTTTTATTCTCCTTTTAATATATGCTACGGTATACACCATAGTCTATTCAAGACTAATCTTTCTTTGTGGAAAGATTGAAAAGACAATAACATAACTACAAAAGACTGACTAAAGGGTCAAGAGATTTATTAAGGGGCTATTACAACCTTTACTTTATAACCTAGCATGACAATATTTTTTATAAATCCAAATCGTGAAACTTTTCAAATTAAATTATGTTCCTTTGATTCAGATAGTTCCTTCAAAAATTATCTGGCAAGAGTATAATCCAAAGTATGAATAACACATAATAAGCTTTCTCAGTTGCTCTAAGTGTGTTTAACTACAAGGAACCTAAGATAACTTCCTCAGGGTGACGAAATTAGAGATAATCCCTTGTGTCCAATATTATTCTATTCTCCAAACAAAATGAAGTACATTTTATTACTTAACTCCAGCCTTATGAAACAAAGATGAATAGAAAAATAATTTGCTTTAAAATATTTTAATATTAATGGCTATATTTTAGTAATAAAATAAAATAAATATTTTAATACTTGTTATATAAATATAAAATAATATGAACATATTTAATAATATAATTGAAATATATTTCATATTCATCTCAATATTTAAAATATTAAAAAACTGTAAATAAATGAAATGTTTAACAATAAGAGAATAACCAATTGTGGTACAATAGTAAAATGAAATATACAATCATTAACATATATATGAAGAATCTTTAGTAGCCTGGAGAAATCCTTGTTATAATGTTAACAGATAAAAAGCGAACTTGTCTTCAAAAATATATATATAGGAAAAAGACTGGTGATTAATATATCAGACATTAATAGTGTTACCCTTGGGAGGTAGAATTATAAATGAGCTTTCCATAATTTAAAAAACTTTTACAACCTTTATAATTATCTACGGGGACCTTTAAAAACATTGTTCCATTATAGATCAAGTGAACAATTATAGAGTTTTCACACATTTTGTTTCAGAAGCCAGACTTTAAAGAAGTAATTCCTCTCACACAATTTGAAATATTAACATAAAACGATATTTCTTGGTTTATATAATTTAACTACTCACATAAAAGTACATATTTTAATAAAACATTTTAAAATCACTAATTGCTAGAAAATTACATCTCATCTCAATTACAGTGTAACTTACCATAATAAATAGCTTATGTATACTATGAAACACTGCCAATAGCAATTACAATTAAATTTCAAATATGTATTTTTAGTATATTTGAAATAGAGTCTATGGCCATGTGACAGAATACACATATTCAATCAGAAGCTTCCATAAAACTGAAAAAGGACATTATTCAAGTAAAGACCCAGCACATATTTAAGTCCTTAACTTTCTCTGAGCCAAAAGTGCTTTAAAATAATACAAGATTAGATTTTTAGGCAACGTAAGTTCCAAATTAAAACCTTAAATAAAAACTTGAAATACTGTTGTGAAAAAGAACGGCATTATTCACTGCCTTACCGAAGACAGTTCATCACATCCCAGTAACGTGTAGTAATCTTCACTATCTTCCAACCTGTAATTCAGTATCGCGTCCATTTAGATTACTAAATCAGCTTTTCTTCCCTCTGAAACAAGAGGCACAATGAACTGCGAATTAACAGGAAAAGCCCTATGAGGTCTGGTTTACAGCTGCGCGTTCCAAACGACAATAACTAGATTTAAGTCTGCCCACAGTCAACACACCAGATGTCATCCTAGACCTTTGTAAACTCTACCTTTCATTGGCTGTTTATACAAGAGAAAAGAATAGCCCACGAGCAGAACCGTTGCAGTGCTGCCTGGGATCTGTAGTTTGAATTTATGTAAGCGACGTAGATGAACCATTCCTCTCATGAGTCGACAAAGACTCCATTTTTACACACTCCCCAAATTGGCCATCTCTTCATCTCCTATATATTTTTATCTTTTTCCATTTTTTTTAAGGGATAGAAAAAAAATTGAAGCATTATGGTAAAATCTTAGGATTTGTTAAATATGAGTAGTAGGCGCTTTTCTGAGTGTTTACAGTATTTCATAAGTTTTAAAATAGTTTAAGAGTAGAAAGAAATAGACTAAGAAAGCAAATTTGTATTCATTTGACAATCTGTTCATTCAATAAGTATTTATTGAGGACCTATTTTATGTTCAGCACAATTGTAGAAAAAGGTGTGGTAAACAAGTCTCTGTTTTTAGGGAGCTTACATTCTGACAGAGGGAGGCAGACAAGACACATGCAAGCAAAGAGGATTATTTAAAATAGTGATTTTTGTCACAAAGGAAATAAAATATGCCAGTGAGAAGGAGAACTGTATGATGACTGGGGTCTGATCACTGTGCCATTTCTCGTGGGCTGGCTCTCTCCACACTCAGGAGTGTGTCTGGCCTAGGGTGGGTCCAGGGTGCCTGTATTTCAGCTCACTGTGGCCCTAAGAAATGCAGGATTTAGAGAAGAAAGGGAGTGGTCAGGGATACATTTTAACTGCCTTAACCCTTTAAATGCCTCCATAAACTATTGCCTTAAAGAAATACTTTTTCATTGAGCTCACCAATATACATTTTTTAAGGTTTATTTCTAAAGAGAAATCACTGAAGTCCCATTTTTACTAATCCTTCATTATATATCATTTCTTGCTGAAAGTTTGGTGTGGAATTTTAAAACGAAGTACAAATTTTGTTTTGGAAATTTCACAACCCTTGAGGTATTTGGAGGCCCATTTGGGCATCACAAAATCCTGACCAGAATAACTAACAAATGGCCTTAAAAGGATATGAAGTTACAGCTGTGAAAAACAGTGGTGATTCCTCAACAAATTAAACATAGAATTACCATATGATCCAGCAATTCCACTTCTGATATACCCAAAAGAATTAAAAAAAGGAACTCAAACAGATATTTGTACACCCATGATCATAGCATCAGTATTCACGATAGCCAAGACGTAGAAGCAACCCAAGTGTCCATTAACAGAAGAATAAACAAAATGTGGTATATACATACAATGGGATATTATTCAGCCTTAAAAGGGAAGGAAATTCTGACACATGCTACATGGATGAACCTTGAAGACATGCTAAGTGAAATAAACCAATCACAAAAGACAAATTCTGTATGGTTTCACTTATATGAGATACATAGAGTAGTCAAATTCATAGAGACAGAAAGAAAAAGAGAGGTTACCAGGAGGCTGGGGGGAGGGACAAATGGGGAGTTACTGTTTAATGGGTATGGAGTTTCAGTTTGGGAAGATGAAAAAAGTCCTGGAGCTGGATGGGCATGATGGTTGCACAACAGTGTGAATGTTCTTAATGCCATTGAACTGTACGCTTAAAATGGTAAATTTTATGTTATATATACTTTACCACAATCAAAAAGAAAAGTTATATCCCTCGAACACTAGACAACCTTGCCCAGAAAAAAAAGTTTGCTGCCATTACTCTCTATCCTGAGAACAGGCAGGACTATGCTTTGATGTTGTTCTAAAGAACAAAGAGAAACGATGATTAAGAAAGGAATTTTGGTAAAGCAGCCACTCATGTTTTATTAAATGCAATGGAAGGCTCTTTTCCTAGACCAATATTGTTCTCACCTTCTGCGTATTAAAGTTAGTAAAGAGTCCTAGACACATTCAACATCTGCTGGCAACAGGGGACTTCCCTGGTGGATCAGTGACTAAGTCTCTGCACTCCCAATGCAGGGAGCCTGGGTCTGATCCCTGATCAGGGAGCTAGATCCCACATTCCTCAACTAAGATCCCGCATGCCAAAACGAAGATCACACGTGCTGCAACTAAGAACAGGCACAGACAAATAAATAAATGAATATTTAAAAGAAAAATCTACTGGCAGCAGAAGAAACTGGTACATCCTTTCTGAAATGGAAATTGGCTTTCAAAAGTCAGAATTTTACATAATATTGTCTAGGCAATTCCATACCTAGGAATTTAGGCAAAGATTATAATCAAGAATGTGTACAAAGATACAGCTGGTTATCTTTACCAAAACACAGTTACAATAATGAAAATTTTTTAGGAAAATTAAATGTCCAACAATCATTTAAATAATGATCCACAGTAGTACACCATGTAGTCATTTTAAATGATATAGAAAAATATTTAATGCCTGGGAAACGTTCACACATTGTCAGATGAATAAAAAGGTTACAAACAATATGCATTATTGTAAACATTCACTGAGCATTGAGACTTATGCACATTATTGGGTATAATTTAAAAAGGAAAAAAATATAAAAGTTAAGTTTTAGAAGTATGGTATGATTCCTGTTTTGTAAATATACAGATCTTCCTTGACCCCTTACTGTGGGGTTACAACACGATAAACCCATCCTAAGTCAAAAATGCTTTTAACCCACCTAAATTGCTGAACACCATAACTTAGCCTAGCCTACCTTAAATGTGCTCAAAACACTTACATTAGCCTACAGTTGGGAAAAATCACCTAACAGAAGCCTATTTTATAATAAAGTGTTGAATATTTCATGTAACTTATTAAATACTTATTGAGTATCATACCACATGTCGCTAGCCTGGGAAAAGATCCAAATTCAAAGTTCAAAGTACGCGTATCTCTTTTACACCGTTGTTAACTTGAAAAATCCTAAACTGAACCATTGTAAGTCAGGGACCATCTGTATATGGTATGTATATTTATAAAATATGCAAAAGCATATACACCAAAATAGACCAATTGTCACTAGGTAACAGGGTCACCTATTTTTATATTTATATTTCATTCTTTTTGCTCATCTACATTTGCTAAGATAAACATATAATATTCGAGTAATAAGAAAAAAGCAAAAAAAAAAACAAGTCAGTTCATGTATACACTACCAAATGTAAAATGGACGGCTAGTGGGAAGCTGCTGCATAGCACAGGGAGATCAGCTTGATGCTTTGTGACCCCCTAGAGGGGTGGGATAGGGAGGGTGGGAGGGAGACGCAAGAGGGAGGAGATATGGGGATATATGTATACATATAGCTGATTCACTTTGTTGTACAGCAGAAACTAACAACACTGTAAAGCAATTATAACCCAATAAAGATAAAAAAAAATAAGTCAATAAAAACTACAAAACACCAAACATCACATAGCTATTTACTGACTTAGTAGAGATGACAATTCAGAGGGCGCTATTCAAGAATTTGTTCTTCAGTTGGTTTGGTTTGGTTTGTTGCATGCTCTACTGCATGTAATAAGCCAATTTATTCACCCTTTGAAGCAGCTAACACTGTGCAGTGGGTTGAACAAAGAAGAACGAAATGAATCCTGCCATCGCAGAGCTTCCCCTCTCACAGGGGTCTTGGCCACTGGCAGGTCCAATTGTTGTCTCCTCTGAGTGATCCCTTGCTTACAGGAATCACAGTGCAATGGAAACAATGCTGAACCCTGCTCCTTATTCCTTGAATAAGACTATGCTTTAATCACCACACCTCACATACCAGAAAATTAATTTCGTTGAGAACACAAGATTAACTCAAATTAAGCTTTAGCACATTACATAATCAAATGCTAAATTGTGTGGTTTTGAGGGAAAATTTAAAAGAAATTCATAGACGCATTCACAAATTACATGGAAAAAAGGAGGAAGGGGCAAAATGCAAAAGCTGTCGAAGAGAGATGAAAATGTCCATAGCATGTTCAGGTAAAGGTGAGGAAAACAACTTTACAGCAGAATGTGTTGAAAAGCCTTTAAGACTAGTGTTGAAGATGAGCCCTGGGCCAGAATGTTGAGAGCCTTGATGATCAGGCCAAGAACACTGAGCGAGTGTGGAGGTAACAGGGAACTGCTGTAGTTTCTCAAGCATGTGACATGTTAAAAGTGAAATTTTATGAAGATTAAATCTGGTGGCTGTGTGCATTTGAAGGAAGGAATAGCTGGAAAACAATGACAAATGTGGTTTAACCCTGAATTTGAATTTTATTTTAAATTTTATTTTTTAATGGGCACTACATTCACATAGAACAAAATTTTTTTTTTGTTCTCTCTCTCTCTCTCTCTCTCTCTCTATCTATCTATCTCTGTCTCTATCCACACACAAATCTTATTGGTTCGGTTTCTCTGGAGAACCCTGACTAATACACCTGCAATTCTTTCTTTCTTTTTTTTTTTTTTTTAAGTCTCATGACTTATTTTTCGCTTTTTTTATTTTTAATTTTTTATCAGAGTAATTTGATTACAATATTGCTTGTTCTAGGAATATACAATCTGATTCATTTGTACATATACATACCTATTCATCTACAGATCCTCTTCCCATTTAGGTTATTACAGAGTGTTGAATAGACTTCCCATGTTATACTGTTGCTCTTTTTTCTTTTTTGAATTTTATTTAATTTTTTTATACAGCAGGTTCTTATTAGTCTTCCATTTTATACACATCAGTGTATACATGTCAATCCCAATCTCCCAGTTCATCACACCACCATACCCACCACCCCACCGCCTTCCCCCCTTGGTGTCCATACGTTTGTTCTCTATATCTGTGTCTCAATTTCTGCCCTGAAAACCAGTTCATCTGTACCATTTTTCTAAGTTCCACATATATATGCGTTAATATACGATATTTGTTTTTCTCTTTCTGACTTACTTCACTCTGTATGACAGTCTCTAGATCCATTCACGTCTCAACAAATGACCCAATTTCGTTCCTTTTTATGGCTGAGTAATATTCCGTTGTATATATGTACCACTTCTTCTTTATCCATTCATCTGTCAATAGGCATTTAGGTTGCTTCCATGACGTGGCTATTGTAAATAGTGCTGAAATGAACATTGGGGTGCATGTGTCTTTTTGAATTATGGTTTTCTCTGGGTATATGCTCAGTAGCGGTATTGCTGGATCATATGGTAATTCTATTTTTAGTTTTTTAAGGAACCTCCATACTGTTCTCCATAGTGGCTGTATCAATTTACATTCCCACCAACAGTGTAAGATGGTTCCCTTTTCTCCACACCCTCTCCAGCATTTGTTGTTTGTATATTTTCTGATGATGCCCATTCTTTTTTTTCTTTTTGCGGTACGCGGGCCTCTCACTGTTGTGACCTCTCCCGTTGAGGAGCACAGGCTCTGGACGCGCAGGCTCAGCAGCCATGGCTCATGGGCCCAGCCTCTCCACGGGATGTGGGATCTTCCCGGACCGGGGCACGAACCCATGTCTCCTGCATCGGCAGGCGGACTCTCAACCACTGTGCCACCAGGGAAGCCCTGATGATGCCCATTCTAACTGGCGTGAGGTAATACCTCATTGTAGTTTTCATTTGCATTTCTCTTATAATTAGTGATGTTGAGTAGCTTTTCATGTGCTTCTTGGCCATCCGTATGTCTTCTTTGGAGAAATCTCTGTTTACATCTTCTGCCCATTTTTGGATTGGGTTGTTTGTTTTTTTAATATTGAGCTGCATGAGCTGTTTATGTATTTTGGAGATTAATCCTTTGTTCATTGATTCGTTTGCAAATATTTTCTCCCATTCTGAGGGTTGTCTTTTCGTCTTGTTTATGGTTTCCTTTGCTGTGCAAAAGATTTGAAGTTTCATTAGGGCCCATTTGTTTATTTTTGTTTTTATTTCCATTTCTCTAGGAAGTGGATCAAAAAAGATCTTGCTGTGATTTATGTCAAAGAGTGTTCTTCCTATGTTTTCCTCCAAGAGTTTTATAGTGTCTGGTCTAACATTTAGGTCTCTAATCCATTTTGAGTTTATTTTTGCATATGGTGTTAGGGAGTGTTCTAATTTCATTCTTTAACATGTACCTGTCCAGTTTTCCCACCACCACTTATTGAAGAGACTGTCTTTTCTCCATTGTATATCCCTGCCTCCTTTGTCATAGATTAGTTGACCATAGGTGCATGGGTTTATCTCTGGGCTTTCTATCTTGTGCCATTGATCTATGTTTCTGTTTTTGTGCCAGTACCATACTGTCTTGATTACTGTAGCTTTATACTATAGTCTGAAGTCAGGGAGTCTGTTTCCTCCAGCTCCGTTTTTTTCCCTCAAGACTGCTTTGGCTATTCAGGGTCTTTTGTGTCTCCATACAAATTTTAAGATTTTTTGTTCTAGTTCCGTAAAAAATGCCATTGGTAATTTGATAGGGATTGCATTGAATCTGTAGATTGCTTTGGGTAGTATAGTCATTTCCACAATATTGATTCTTCCAATCCAAGAATATGGTATATCTCTCCATCGGTTTGTATCATCTTTCATTTCTTTCATCAGTGTCTTCTGGTTTTCTGCAAACAGGTCATTTGTCTCCCTAGGTATGTTTATTCCTAGGTATTTTATTCTTTTTGTTGCAGTGGTAAATGGGAGTGTTTCCTTAATTTCTCTTTCAGATTTTTCATCATTAGTGTATAGGAATGCAAGAGATTTCTGTGCATTAATTTTGTATCCTGCAACTTTACCAAATTCATTGATTAGCTCTAGTAGTTTTCTGGTGGCATCTTTAGGATTCTCTATGTATAGTATCATGTCATCTGCAAAGAGTGACAGTGTTACTTCTTCTTTTCCAATTTGTATTCCTTTTATTTCTTTTGCTTCTCTGATTGCTGTGGCTAGGACTTCCAAAACTATGTTGAATAAGAGTGGCGAGAGTGGACATCCTTGTCTTGTTCCTAATCTTAGAGGAAATGTTTTCAGTTTTTCACCATTGAGAATGATGTTTGCTGTGGGTTTGTCATATATGGCCTTTATTATGTTGAGGTAGGTTCCCTCTATGCCCACTTTCTGGAGAGTTTTTATCATAAATGGGTGTTGAATTTTGTCAAAAGCTTTTTCTGCATCTACTGAGATGATCATATGGTTTTCATTCTTCAATTTGTTAATATGGTGTATCACATTGATTGATTTGCATATATTGAAGAATCCTTGCATCCCTGGGATAAATCCCACTTGATCATGTTGTATGATCCTTTTAATGTGTTGTTGGATTCTGTTTGCTAGTATTTTTTTGAGGATTTTTGCATCTATGTTCATCAGTGATATTGGTCTGCAATTTTTTGTTTTGTAGTATCTTTGTCTGCTTTTGGTATCAGGGCGATGGTGGCCTCATAGAATGAGTTTGGGAGTGTTCCTTCCTCCATAATTTTTTGGAAGAGTTTCAGAAAGCTGAGTGTTAACTCTTCTCTAAATGTTTGATAGAATTCACCTGTGAAGCCATCTGGTCCTGGACTTTTGTTTGTTGGAAGATTTTTAATCACAGTTTCAATTTCATTCCTTGTGATTGGTCTGTTCATATTTTGTGTTTCTTCCTGGTTCAGTCTTGGAAGGTTATACCTTTCTAAGAATTTGTCCATTTCTTCCAGGTTGTCCATTTTATTGGCATAGAGTTGTTTGTAGTAGTCTCTTAGGATGCTTTGTATTTCTGCAGTGTCTGTTGTAACTTCTCCTTTTTCATTTCTAATTTTATTGGTTTGAGTTCTCTCCCTCTTTTTCTTGATGAGTCTGGCTTATGGTTTATCAATTTTGTTTATCTCTCAAAGAACCAGCTTTTAGTTTTATTGATCTTTGCTATTGTTTTCTTTGTTTCTATTTCATTTATTTCTGCTCTGATCTTTATGATTTCTTTCCTTCTGCTAACTTTGGGTTTTGCTTGTTCTTCTTTCTCTAGTTCCTTTAGGTGTAAGGTTAAATTGTTTATTTGAGATTTTTATTGTTTCTTGAGGTAGGCTTGTATAGCTATAAACTTTCCTGTTAGAACTGCTTTTGCTGCATCCCATAGGTTTTGGATCATCGTGTTTTCATTGTCATTTGTCTCTAGGTGTTTTTTGATTTCCTCTTTGATTTCTTCAGTGATCTCTTGGTTATATAGCAACGTATTGTTTAGCCTCCATGTGTTTGTGTTTTTTACGTTTTTTTCCCTGTAATTCATTTCTAATCTCATAGCGTTGTGGTCAGAAAAGATGCTTGATATAATTTCAATTTTGTTAAATTTACTGAGGCTTGATTTGTGCCCCATGATGTGACCTATCCTGGAGAGTGTTCCATGTGCACTTGAGAAGAAAGTGTAATCTGCTGGTTTTGGATGGAATGTCCTATAAATATCAATTAAATCTCTCTGGTCTATTGTGTCATTTAAAGGTTGTGTTTCCTTATTTATTTTCATTTTGGATGATCTGTTCATTGGTGTAAGTTCGGTGTTAAAGGCCCCCACTCTTACTGTGTTACTGTCAATTTTCTCTTTTATAGCTGTTAGCAGTTGCCTTGTGTATTGAGGTGCACCTATGTTGGGTGCATATATATATATATAATTGTTATATCTTCTTCTTGAATTGATGCGTTGTGTCCTTTCTTGTCTCTTGTACCATTCTTTATTTTAAAGTCTATTTTATCTGATACAAGGATTGCTACTCCAGCTTTCTTTTGATTTACACTTGCATGGAATATATTTTTCCATTCCCTCACTTTCAGTCTGTATGTGTCTCTAGGTCTGAAGTTGGTCTCTTGTAGACAGCATATATATGGGTCTTGTTTTTGTATCCATTCAGCAAACCTGTGTCTTTTGGTTGGAGCATTTAATCCATTCACGTTTAAGGTAATTATCGATATGTATGTTCCTATGACCATTTTCTTAATTGTTTTGGGTTTGTTTTTGTAGGTTCTTTTCCTTTCTTTTTTTTTTTTTTTTTTTTTTTTTTTTTTTTTTGCGGTACGCGGGCCTCTCACTGTTGTGGCCTCTCCTGCTCCAGACGCGCAGGCTCAGCAGCCATGGCTCATGGGCCCAGCCGCTCCACGGCATGCGGGATCCTCCCGGACCGGGGCACAAACCCGTGTCGCCTGCATCGGCAGGTGGACCCTCAACCACTGCACCACCAGTGAAGCCCCCTTTTCCTTTCTTGTGTGTCCCACTTAGAGAAGTTCCTTCAGCATTTGTTGTAGAGCTGGTTTGGCCGTGCTGAATTTTCATCTTTTGCTTGTCTGTAAAGCTTTTGATTTCTCCATCGAATCTGAATGAGATTCTTGCCGGGTAGAGTAATCTTGGTTGTAGGTTCTTTCCTTTCATCACTTTAGGTATATCATGCCACTCCCTTCTGGCTTGTAGAGTTTCTGGTGAGAAATCAGCTGTTAACCTTATGGGAGTTCCCTTGTATGTTATTTGTCGTTTTTCCCTTGCTGCTTTTAATAATTTTTCCTTGTCTTTAATTTTTGCCAATTTGATTATTATGTGTCTCGGCATGTTTCTCTTTGGATTTTTCCTGTATGGGTCTCACTGTGCTTCCTGGACTTGGGTGGCTATATCCTTTCCCATGTTAGGGAAATTTTCGACTATAATCTCTTCAAATATTTTCTCTGGTCCTTTCTCTCTTCTCCTCCTGGGACCCCTATAATGCGAATGTTGTTGCGTTTAATGTTGTCCCAGAGGTCTCTTAGGCTGTCTTCATTTCTTTTTATTCTTTTTTCTTTAGTCTGTTCTGCAGCAGTGAATTCCACCATTCTGTCTTCCAGGTCACTTATCCGTTCTTCTGCCTCAGTTTTTCTTCTATTGATTCCTTCTAGTGTAGTTTTCATTTCAGTTATTGTCTTGTTCATCTCTGTTTGTTTGTTCTTTAGTTCTTCTAGGTCTTTGTTAAACATTTCTTGCATCTTCTCAGTCTTTGCCTCCATTCTTTTTCCGAGGTCCTGGATCATCTTCACTATCATTATTCTGAATTCTTTTTCTGGAAGACTGCCTATCTTCACTTCATTTAGTTGTTTTTCTGAGGTTTTATCTCATTCCTTCACCTGGTACATAGCCCTCTGCCTTTTCATCTTGTCTACATTTCTGTGAATGTGGATTTTTTTCCGCAGGCTTCAGGACTGTAGTCAGAACAAAATTTTAAGGGTACAAAACGGTAGGCATGAAAGGTAAGTGTCCCTCCACCCTTGGTCTTCCAGCCCCCAGTTTTCTTCCCAAGGTAACTGAGGTAACCACTGCTAACAGAGTTTCATTTTTGCAGTCATTGCATTTACAAATATATTTACATATATATATGTGTGTGTGTGTATCTCAGTTCCTTAGTGTCAGACACTTCCAATCTTCGGCTGTTACAGAGAATACTGCACTGAATCCTCTTGTTCTTATGGTCTTTCACTCATGTTGGCACATGTTTTAGAAAAGAAACTTAACATGTGTAAGTCAGTAGGGATTTACTGAGAGCCTATTGAATATATACTCACAAAGTACCTGTAGTTTTTGCTTCTTTAAAAAAATAAAGAATTCTGATAATTTCCTTTGCTCCCCCTACATCTTGTAACTGAGTTTTACCAAAGTTATTATTCCATGTAGGCATAATGTATGTGACAGAATAAAATCAACTAAAGGTTTCATTCCTTTCCTCAAAAATCTGGAATTAGGCAATTCTAGTAATAGACTACACCTGCATCATATTGTATTATCTATCATATTATTTACTAAACTGTGGCTTACATATCTGACACCTTGGCTCTGAATGGCTCCTCCCTCCTTAGTGTCCCCAGTTCACAGCGCCCCTTGGGATACAGGTAAGGATTAAAGAGAAAGAGCTCACAATTCAATAAGCACCCAGTTGAAGTTGTCCTTTATATTGTGATGTTACAGGTTTACACAGCATTACTGGTTATTTTCCTCATTTTGATATCTCCACATTTATTGTCACTATCAGAATTCAGTAAAACTCTCCTTCTCAACTTGTTTTAAGCCTTTGAGGTTTTGTTATTTTTTAATAATAGTACTGACTGGCTTACTTACAAGATCACATCCCCCAAATAAAAATATAAATTGTAACAACTTTGCATGGTAATGGATGGTAACTGGACTTATTGTGGTGATTATTTTATAATGTATAAAAATATCGAGGGACTTCTCTGGTGGTGCAGTAGGTAGGACTCCATTCTCCCAATGCAGGGAGCCTAGGTTTGATCCCTGGTCAAGGAACTAGATCCCACATGCATGCCGCAACTAATAGTTTGCCTGCCACAACTAAGGAGCTCCCAAGCTGCAACTAAGGAACACACGTGCTGCAACTAAGACTCGGCGCAACCAAATAAAAATAAATAAATAAACATTAAAAAAATAAAATAGTAGCACCTGGTGTTTAAAAATATGTATATGTATATCGAATCATGGGAGTTCCCTGGTGGTCTAGTGGTTAGAATTCAGTGTTTTCAGTGCCTTGGCCCAGGTTCAATCCCTGGGTTGGGGAACTGAGATGCCGCAAGCCATGTGGTACGGGAAAAAAAAAAAATTGAATCACTATGTTGTACACTTGAAACTAATGTATTATTGTATGTTACATATAACTTAATTATATATATTTAAATATATATTTATATATATTTACATAAAACGTTGAATTTGATAAGCCCTTGATGAAAATGCTTACAGTGTGATTTTATAATCAGAGAAAAAGAAAATCTTAAAAGGAAGTGCCCAACCAAACATCCTCATGTTTTTCTTATTATAAAAACTAACACAAACTTCACATTCCTGTTTTCAAATTAATTTTTATTTACATCAGTGTTGTACATCCTCATGAGTTTTGGGTTTTTAAAGGACATACTATTCCAAGTTTTTAACAAAAAAAGTGGAAGACTTGCCTCATACCTCCCTCTGCCTAGAGGCAAATATGGTAAAACATGTAGCTATTTCTTCTTGTATTTTTCACCATTTTTCTAAATGATGTTTCTACTTCAGAACTTCTTTTAAGTTTAATATATTGCACTGCTGTATCCGCACTAAAGCCTTGATCAAACAATAACAAAATGGCAAGAATACATCATCCAGGCCTGAATAAAAGCCAAGTCTAAGTTTCACCAATGAGACAATGCAAAAACAAAAACAAAAAATGAGTTTAGGGCCATATTTGTACATATTACATATGAATATAGTATATATATTATATATAAAATAGTCAAATGCCTACATGTAATACTTAAATTTCATTATTTAGTTATATATAAAATGATCAAATGACATGTAATATTCAACTTTTTAAATTTACTTAAACATACATATTTAAAATACTATATTATGAAAAACCGTATTAATTTAAGAAGAGTGCTATTCTTCCATTGTATGAGAAACTTTGTAAGGTTACAAGTATGAGGCATCTACATGTTTTTCTAAAGGATGATCTGGGGAAAAACTTTGCTTTATATTTGAACATACATAAATCTTCCTCAATTTGGGAATTCTTCAATCATTTTAATCTTTTAAATCATTTTCACAATTTATTCTCTTTTTTAAGTTGTATATTGATTAGAAAAGTCTTCATTACTTATTTTAATAAATATTAGCACCTTTTTGGAGTATTATTTAATATAGGTAAGCATGTGTTTTGAGAAAAGTAGAGTGCACTTATTTATTTCTACTCTTTTCCCCAAAACTAACCTTTAAACTTGCTGCAGGACTTCCCTGGTGGTGCAGTGGTTAAGAATACGCCTGGCAATGCAGGGGACACGGGTTCGATCCCTGGTCCAGGAAGATACCACATGCCTCAGAGCAACTAAGCCCATGCACCACGACTACTGAGCCTGTGCTCTAGAGCCCACGAGCCACAACTACTGAAGCCCGCGTGCTGCAACTACTGAAGCCCACGCACCTAGAGCCCGTGCTCTGCAACAAGAGAAGCCCCCGCTCCCCACAACTAGAGAAAGCCCACGTGCAGAAACGAAGGCCCAACGCAGCCAAAAATAAATAATTAATTAATTTAAAAAATTTAAACTTGTTGCAGCACCTTATGATAGGGTGTATTTTTAATGTTCCCTGGGTTTTTCCCTCTAATGGTAAAGGTAATAAAAATCATGTTGGGATCACTGTCTAGTATTTTGAAGAAATGATAAATGATAAAGCTACAGCCATTCCTCCTTATATCAAAATAAATTATACATAACCAAATAACTCAGAAGCCATAGAAAAAAAATTAATAAACATGACTATGCAAAAATTAAGCACATGTGGGCCTCTCACCTTCTGAGATGGCCTACACTCTCTCTGTGGAGTGTTTCTCTCTAAATAAATCCACTTCTTACATTAAAAGAAAGAGAAAAAGAACTTCCCTGGTGATCCAGTGGTTAAGAATCCCCCTCCCAATGCAGGGGACGTGGGTTCGATCCCTGGTCGTATTAATACCCCACATGCCAAAGAGCAACTAAGACCACACACTGTAGAGCCCATGCGCCACAACCAGAGAGACCATGCGCCGCAACAAAAGATCGCGTGTGCCGCAACTAAGACCTGACACAGCTAAATAAATAAATAAATATTTTAAAATAATAATAATAAAGGATTTTCTCTAAAAAAACATTAAGCACATGTGTGTGGCATAAAAATACAAAAGCAAAATCAGGAGATAAATAATGTACAAGGAAAAAAATTTCACAATTCCCGTAACAGACAAAAGGCTGACTTCCCCAGTTTAAAAAAAGTGCAAACAAATCAGTAAGTAAAAGATTAACAGGACTTCCTTGGTGGTACAGTGGTTAAGAATCCACCTGCCAATGCAGGGGCACGGGTTCGAGCCCTGGTCCGGGAAGATCCCACATACCGTGGAGCAACTAAGCCCATGTTCCACAACGACTGAGCCTGCTCTCTAGAGACCACATACCACAACTACTGAAGCCTGTGCACCTAGAGCTCGTGCTCTGCAACAATAGAAGCCACCACAATGAGAAGCTGCGCACCACAACTAAGAGTAGCCCCCACTCGCCACAGCTAGGGAAAGCCCGCGTGCAGCAACGAAGACCCAATGCAGCCAAAAATAAATAAATAAATTTATTAAAAAATAATATTAACAACCCAACAGAAAATTGGGTCAAGAATATGACTACTTTCAGAAACATAAATAACCAATAAACATATAACTATAAGTTCAACCTCAGTCATAATTATGAAACTGCTAATCACTCAAAGGAAGATAAATTGTTCACCTCTCAGAGAAGCAAAATGTCTAAAGTTTGATAATACCCGGTGCTAGAGCAGAAGTGAGAAAGTAAACACCTTCATACATTGTCGGATATGAGTGTAAATTGGTACAATTTAGCAATTTGGTGGTATTTATCGACTTTTATAAAACTTATATCTTGTTGACTGGACAATTTTTCTCTACAAATTTACCCTGTGATGTACACCAAAATATGTTCAAGGAGGCCATTGCAAAATTCTTTGCAACAGAAAAAAATTGGAAACAACCAAAATGTCCCTCAATGGGATGGAGAAGAAGAGATCAGTGGATGAATAAAGTACGGTATTTGTGTTATGAACTACTACTATAAAGCCATTAAAAAAAGAGTAAGATAACTCTTTTTGTGCAGTATGGAGAGATCTCTATGATGGATTATCACATGAAAAAGGAAGGTTGAGAAGAGTATGATAGCATTATCTCTTCTGGGCAGTTTTTCATAATTCATATATTTATTGAAAAAAAAAATCCCTGTAAAAGTGGACCCCTGCATTTCAAATCCGTTTTGTTCAAGGGTCAACTGTATGTACATTTGCACCTGATTTTTTTCTTTAAAAATCATATATGTGGATTCCTTTTCAGAGAGGGAGCTGGGCAGGTACAGAAGAAAGGCTTTTAGCTTCAGTTAACATCTTTCTGAACTGTTTGTACGAAGTCAATATAGTCATCTCACCAATTTTGTTTTCTTCTTTATGCTTTTTTGGTATGTTTTTTAAAAGAGCAAATATAATTTAACTTACAAATGCTGGTTTTAAAAAAAACGCTTTAAAAATACATAGTACAAAATATAGCATAGAAATTTCATAGAACTTTTTAACATCGCTGAAGTTCTTTGCACCTCAAGACGCGCAGCGTCAGGGCCCCAACCTCAGGACCAGAAAAACCGCCCAGTCTCCTCGGCCCCTGGCCTACAACTCCCACAAGGCATCGCGAAAACTGCGTATAAAGGAGCGACAGGAGACAGCCCAGTTACTTCCGGTCTCCAGGAAACGTCCCTCCGGAAGTGCTTTTTTTTTTTTAACGTCACAGGTCGTAGGCTTTAAGTGGGAAGAAGAAAGCTAACTCTGCTCAAAAGAAAAGGAAAAAGGCTGGAAGGTAAGAGTTTACAAGCCCTAGAAGCTCCGAACGAGGACAGAAATTAGGCAGCCCATAGGTGAGCTCTGCGCGGCCAGCTGCCAGAGTCGTTCTCAGATGTGCAGCTCTCCTCCTGCTTCTCCCTTTTCCTTCCAGTCTCACGCTAAGTTCTGTTGTGCAGGGCAAAATCGGCACCTTTCCCTTGCGGTTCTTCGGAACCCGAGCTTACAAGGCGCCAAACCCCAAGTTCCAGAAAGTACCTGCAACCATTCGTTCTGATTTCCCTGCTCCCGGCTCAGGCTGGGATTTTGGACACCAGCTGAGCTCTCTGATAAAAAGGCCTAGTTTCCGATTTAGCTCCTACCTCCCAACGTTTTTTCCTCAGAACCTGCTGCTGTGTTCCAACATAAGATCCAGTGGAAAGAAAACGGAACCTGCCAGGACCTTAGCCTCCCTGTTTTAGTCCCTGCATTTTATTAGGCTGCCTGATAAACTCCCTCCCTGACTGCCAGAGTAAAACAGCATTCTGAGAAAAGAACAGGATATATTTAAAAATTTTTTTAATAGTCTTTCTGTTAAGTCAGACATAGAATCTGTAAATGATTCGTTAAAGGCTGTCGAAACATTGCTTTGAGGTTTTAATCAAGTGCAAAGTGCAATGACAAATGCTAGTAATTCACTTGTTAATGTGTGCGAATAGCGATAGTGGGGGACGGGAGTAAATGGGAACTCTGCTTAGTTTGGCTGTGAACCTAAAACTGCTCTGAAAAATTCTTTATTTTTTAAAGATAATGGTAATAACAGGAAGTATAATCACCATTATTGAGCTCCTACTCTGTTCCATTCGTAATGCTAGCATTTGAACCGTGCTGTGTCTGACTCCAAAGCTCATAGTTAATAAAATGCATTAAAACACTGCACCAGATTATCTGGCCAGAATTTAGGCATTTCAGAAAATGCACTTGACAAGGCTGTTAGGAGACCTGATTTGTCGTATCAGCTCTCTACTGGCTCCTTGTTGGCCCACACTTCCTTGATTTGAGAAGGAGGATGTCAGATCAGAGCAATGATTCTCAAACTTAAAACTGCACACGAATCACCTGGTGATTTGGTGAAGATAAAACATCTGCTTCAGGATGTCTAGGTGAGGTCTGAGATTCTGCATTTCTGACAAGCCCCCAGGTGAAGTCCCTGTTAATCCAGGAGCCACACTTGGAATAGCAGAAGGCAGGATGATCTCTGAGATCCTTTCAAGTTCTAACACTCTCACAGTGGATCGTTCTTTACCCCCTCTAACCTTAGCACCTTTGCTCTTAAGGAAATATTGAAGGCTCAGTCAAAAAAAGAGTGACAGGGGCTTCCCTGGTGGCGCAGTGGTTGAGAGTCCTCCTGCCGATGCAGGGGACACGGGTTCGTGCCCCGGTCCGGGAAGCTCCCACACGCCGCAGAGCGGCTGGGCCCGTGAGCCATGGCCATTGAGCCTGCACACCCGGAGCCTGTGCTCCGCAACGGGAGAGGCCACAACAGTGAGAGGCCCGTGTACCGCAAAAAAAAAAAAAAAAAGATTAGGAAGCCAAAATATGAAAATAAAAAATAACTTTATAATGTCTCTGGAAAGATACCCAGGAAACCCATAAGAGTAGCTGCCTTCAGGGAGGCAGACTTGATGGCCCAAGGACAGGAATGGCAGGTAAACTTTACTGTGTACTTTTATACCTTTCTCATTTTTACTATGTGTGTGTGTGTTCTCTCTTTTTAAAAAATAATTCATTTTTGTGCTCGCTTCGGCAGCACATGTACTAAAATTGGAATGATACAGAGAAGATTACCATGACCCCTGTGCGAGGATGACACGCAAATTCGTGAAGCGTTCCATATTTTTAGTCATGTACCACAATGTTCATTGCAGCTCTATTTACAATAGCCAGAACATGGAAGCAACCTAAGTGTCCATGGACAGATGAATGGATAAAGAAGATGTAGCACACATATATAATGGAATATTACTCAGCCATAAAAAGGAACAAAATTGAGTTATTTGTAGTGAGGTGGATGTACCTAGAGTCTGTCATACAGAGTGAAGTAAGTCAGAAAGAGAAAAATACCGTATGCTAACACATATATATGGAATCTAAAAAAAAAGGTCATGAAGAACCTGGGGCAAGACGGGAATAAAGACACAGACCTACTAGAGAATGGACTTGAGGACACTGGGAGGGGGAAGGGTAAGCTGGGACAAAGTGAGAGAGTGACATGGACATATATACACTACCAAACGTAAAATAGATAGCTAGTGGGAAGCAGTCGCATAGCACAGGGAGATCAGCTGGGTGCTTTGTGACCAGCTAGAAGGGTGGGATAGGGAGGGTGGGAGGGAGGGAGATGCAGAGGGAAGAGATGGGGATATATGTATATGTATAACTGATTCACTTTGTTATAAAGCAGAAACTAACACACCATTGTAAAGCAATTATACTCCAATAAAAACGTTAAAAAAATAATTCATTTTTAATTATCATGGAAAAGTGGTTAATATGCCACTCGTTAGTGAGGCAGAAGTCACTGAGTTATTAGTTTGGACCTACTATTACTGTAACAGATTTCTTTTAAACAGAAAGAAATTACTTGAACAGTCACTTGATTATGTTTGGGAAACAAGCACTTGAATATCTCCCTGACATTTCAGCTTTCTTCCTCTCTTCTCAAATAGAATTGCAGTGGAGTATATTGGTAATATAGTCGTCAAATCAGATATGATGGTAGTTTTAGGAAAATAGTGACTTAAGTGCATGAAACTGGGCCAAATAACTCATGAGATAACTTCTGGCAGTAAGATCTGAGATAATCTGGTCCTATGAGTTCTGATTCCCAGAACCTAGACCAGTGATCCTCTAGTCTGGCTACACATTAAAAATCACTTGGTGGGGAATTCCCTGGCAGTCCAGTGGTTAGAACTCTGGGCTTCCACTGCAAGGGGCCCAGGTTTGATCCCACAAGCTTGTGGCCCAGCCAAAAAAAAATCACTTGGTGAGTATACGTATATACACACACACGTACATACACATATATGTATATACATATATACACACATACCAGTGCCAGGACCCTTCTGTAGGTCAATTAAAATGGAGCTTCTAGGGGCGGGGCATGGATTTTTTTTTTTTTTTAAGCTATGGCCAGTGATTATAATGTGCATCAAGGTATAACCTAGACCAAGGATATTAATCTGATACTCAGGAAATATGAATGGAATAAAAACAAGAAACTTGGCCTTCCCTGGTGGCGCAATGGTTAAGAGTCTGCCTGCCAATGCAGGGGACACGAGTTCAAGCCCTGGTCCAGGAAGATCCCACATGCCACGGAGCAACTAAGCCCGTGTGCCACAACTACTGAGCCTGCGCTCTAGAGCCCGTGTGCCACAACTACTGAAGCCTGTGCATCTAGAGCCCATGTTCCACAACAAGAGAAGCTACCACAATGAGAAGACCGCACACTGCAACGAAGAGTTAGACCCATCTCGCTGCAACTAGAGAAAGCCCGCCTGCAGCAACAAAGACCCAGTGCAGCCAGAAAAATTATGATAATAATAAAATAAAATAAATAAATTTATTTAAAAAAAACAAGAAACTTTTAATGAATACTTTCTGTGTCGTAGGCCCCATTGTTCTCTTTAATAAATTCAGAGAATCCATTTGATTCAGCGATAAGTTCACAGATACTGTGATTCTGTAAAAGCCCACACTTGCCAGATAAATGTTTGCCAAAAGGAATTGAAATCTAAATATAGAATAATACTCATGAGCAGCTTCACGGCTGAGCAAAAAATCTCTGAGTACTTGGTTTGTGCCTAGCACTGTGAGAGATGTAAATGAAATCTGTTTTAGCAGTTCCTCACAAGGAACTTGCATTGCAATTAAAGAGACAAGATTGAACTTGTGACCCACTGATCAAATCAAAATTTGGTCCTACCAAACCATGTTCCTAAAATGTTGTGAAATCATTGCCAACATTTTTTTAAGCATCTTTATTGGAGTATAATTGCTTTACATTATTGTGTTAGTTGCTGGTATAACAAAGTGAATAGCTCTATGTATACATATATCCCCATATCCCCTCCCTCTTGCATCTCCCTCCCACTCTCCCTATCCCACCCCTCTAGGTGGTCACAAAGCACTGAGCTGATCTCCCTGTGCAACATTTTTAAATTGGGAGGTTTTGCATAAAATTCCAGGCTTCTACCTTCTCTTGAAAAATTGAAAGATCTGATGATTTGGGATTCAATACCATTCCCAACGGCAGCATTTGTCTGGAGCTGAGCTGGGAACACCCCCTTTAGATGGGGCCCATGCTGTTGAGTTTGTCACAGTCTCCTAACTCTGCTGCTCTCTGATACTGAGGCCAAGTGTCAGTTGCCAGGCGTTATCACAAATCTTTATAAGAGGAAAGTGAAATATTTTTGATCCCTATTTTATCAAATGTAGAACCAAAAATAGAGCACAAAAGCCACATGTTTCAAGAAAAACAAGGGAGGACATATCCCTTTGAGAAAATAAAGACAATTATGGGCCTTCCCTGGTGGCGCAGTGGTTAAGAATCTGCCTGCCAATGCAGGGGACAAGGGTTCGAGCCCTGGTCTGGGAAGATCCCACATACTGCGGAGCAACTAAGCCCATGTGCCTGTGTGCCACAACTACTGAAGCCTGCGCACCTAGAGCCTGTGCTCTTCAACAAGAGAAGCCACTGCAATGAGAAGCCCATGCACCACAACGAAGAGTAGCCCCTGCTCGCCACAACTAGAGAAAGACCACACGCAGCAACGAAGACCTAATGCAGCCAATAAATAAATAAATAAAATTAATTTATATATATATATATATAAAAGGCTATTATGTCAGGTTCTCTGTACTCACATCCTGTTCCCTATATACATCTGAATTTATGCCCTGTGATCTACACTGATTATATAGTCACTATCTATCCAAATAAAAAACTATATTCGAGTATCGATTGCTGGCTAAATGCCTGTGGTCTAGAGTCAGACAGGGATTCAATTCGAAGCCACCACTTAGCAGCCCTATCCTACTTTATGCCCCGATGCCTCAGGTCTACCTTCTCCATCTGTATAAGGCAGGTAATAACAGGACCACCTCACAGGGTTGATTTGAGGATTGAACAAGGTAACATTAATTAACGGTGTCTGGTACCCAGTGACAGCTCCCTAAATGTCAGCTATTTTTATCCTTGTCAGGAAAGGCCAAGGGATGAGTTGAGGGGGAAAGCAAGTTGTCGGGGGAAGCTATGTAGAAGGGGTGAGCTGACCAAGAGGGGTGGGAGACGTAGCTCGTCCAGGTGGAGAGAAGACAGGGCAGTATAGGCCTGAGGAAAGGCTCAGAAGAGATGGTGTGACCAGGGCCTGGATGTTTAAGCCACACAGTTGTGAGACTACTGCACTGGAGCGTTTTCCTCATGTTTTGATTTTAAAATCTGAAGACTTTGCTGGCCCCTGCTTTATGGTATACAGTAGCGATTTTTGGATTTTTCCCACTCACCATGTGGCAAGGATTGCACAATTTCAAGAATTCAAACTTTTGAGTATTTCAGAGTTCATTAACTTTAGCATCTCACCATGGGATGCTTGTGCTTAGACACTGTCACCAGCACTGCCCCACAGCCGCCACTAGAGGGACTAAGACCAAAGGAATCATCAAGTTTCTAGGTACAAAATTCACTTTCCTAGATTCCTACTTCAACACTATTAACATTTTTTTCCTTTGAAGCATATTTCTTTTATGCACTTTAAAATACTTTTAAAAATCCAAATCCTGCTGGAGTGTAGGAAATTAGAGTACTACTAACCATTATCCCCATAAAATAGCCACTTAATAATGTTAATAAGATTTTGTGTGTCCTTCCAGATATTTTCAATATATATACAAACATACGTATTATTCTTTTATTTAAACCCATGATTTGTCCCCTGACTACCATTCTGACTTCATCTCCTACCACTCTCTGCCTGCTCTACAGACTATATTCTAGATCTTCAAACTTGCCAACTTGTTCCATTCTCAAGACCTTTGCACTCGCTACATTATCTTCCTGGACCACTCTCTTCTCCCAGGTTATCCTTACTCAGGGGTTAGTTCATAGGTTATTTCCTCAGAGAGATCTTCATGACACCCATCAAGTAACTATTCCCCAACCCAAGTCACTCCCCACCACCATGTTTTATTTTCTTCCATCACTGTTTGAAATTACCTTGTTTATTTATTTGCTTGCCTACCTACTCATTACTAAAATGTAATCTCCATGATAGCAGGAACCTTGGCTGCCTTATTTTCTTCCGTATCACTAGTATCTAGAGCATAAATTAAGGACCTAAAAGTATATGTTAATTGAATAAGTACATGAAAGAGTGCTGTACTTACTATTCTGTAACTTTTAAATTTCACTTAAAGTATCTTGAGATGATAAGGTTTATAGAGAATTCAGAACAAATGGAAGCATGTCCCCAAAAATGAAATAGATGGGAAAAATGAAAACTGGAAAACTAGAGAGGGGATTAAAAAAAAAAAAAAAAAAAAGCATCTTATATAAGCTGTATTTTACTTACTGTAGATAAGCTTATTCTTTTATTTCAGTCATATCCTTAATTTTTAAATTTAATTTATTCTGGTTAGATATTCAAAAGCCTCAAAAATAAAACAATGTAAGAGGTATTCAGTGGAAAGTCTGACATCCATTTCTGCCTAATAGCTACTTAGTTCCTACTCAACCAGGTAACCATTTATATTATATTAGTTTTTGTGTATCCTTCTTTATGCAAACACACACATATATTTTTATTTATTTATTTATGTATTATTATTATTTTTTTTGCGGTACGTGGGCCTCTCACTGTTGTGGCCTCTCCTGTTGCGGAGCACAGGCTCCAGATGCGCAGGCTCAGCGGCCATGGCTCACGGGCCCAGCCGCTCCGCGGCATGTGGGATCTTCCCAGACCAGGGCACGAACCTGTATCCCCTGCATGGGCAGGCGGACTCTCAAGCACTGCGCCACCAGGGAAGCCCACATATATTTTTTTATTCTTATTTTCATCCCTTTTTTGCACAAAACAGTAGCATATTATATATATACTGTTCTGCACCTTCATTTTTTAACAGCTGCACGGTATTCATAATTTATATGGATCTATCATTTATTTTGCTCAATTGATTGACTTTTGGTTGTTTTCAATTTTTGTTATTGTAATCAATGTTTTGGTAATCATTTTTATGCTTGATAACTGTACAGTGGCATAAATTCCTGGGAGTGGAATGACTAAATCAATAGGTGTGTGTATGTGTATATATATACACCTACTGATACAGGTTCATATATATATAGAATCATGAAACGTCTTACCAGATTTCCCTCCAAGAAGGCTGCCTCAGTTTCTACTCCCACCAGCAGTGTACAAGAGCACCAACTTCCCCACACCCTCGCCAAGTCCTAAATATTATAGGCTTGAAAATGTTTGCCAATCTGATGGATGAAAAATGGTTGTTATTCTTATTTTCATTTCTCTAAGTATGCATGAAGTTGAATACCTTTTCATATTTTTAAAATAGCTTTATCGATGTAAGTTCACATAACCGTGTAATTCACCCACTTAAAGTATGCAGTTGAATGGTTTTTAGTATATTCACAACCATCAACACAGTTGCACAGAGGTGCAACCATCACCACAGCTAATTTTATTTTTTTATTAATTTTTATTGGAGTATAGTTGATTTACAATGTTGTGTTAGTTTCTGCTGTACAGCAAAGTGAATCAGGTATACATACACATATATCTACTCTTTTAGATTCTATTCCCATATTCCCATTACAGAGTACTGAGTGGAGTTCCCTGTGCTATACAGTAGGTTCATATTAGTTATCTAGTTTACATATAGTAGTGTGTATATGGCAATCCCAACCTCCTAATTTATCCCTACCCCCCCCACAGTCAATTTTAGAACATTTGTGTCACCTCAAAAAAAACCCATATCCTATAGATGTCAGTCCCCATCCCTCCATTACCCCCAGACCTAAGAAACCACAAATTTACTTTCTCTATAGATTTGCGTTTTCTGGACATTGCATATAAATGGAATCATATAATGAGTAGGTTTTTGTGAGAGGCTTCTTCCACTTAGTATTAACGATTTTAAGATTCATCCGTGTTGTATCATGCTTTGGTACTTCATTCCCTTTTATGGCCAAATAATATTCCATGGTATGAATAAATATTTTTAAATCCATTTGTCATTTGATGGACATTGTGTTGTTTCCACCATATATATATATATTTAACAACATAGAATTTTAGAGTGGGCAAGGGCCCTAGAATTGTGACAATAAGACTACACTTAACAAATAGTCTCCTTAATTACTATAATTGAGAGTCAGTTCTGGTGGGTAAAACATTAGCCTAGGAAGCACAACACTAAAAATATCAACCTTACCACAGGAGGGTTCTCTGTGTAATTTTAATGTTTGTCTTCTTTGAGCCTTAGTTTCTGTATTAGCTCAGGCTGCCTTAACAAAATACCATACACTGGGTGGTTTAAACAACAGGAATTTATTTCTCACAGTTCTAGAGGCTGGGAAGTCTAAGATCAAGGTGCCAGCCAATTTCGTTCCCTGGTAAGAGACTTCTCTCTTGCAGAGGACCACCTTCTCACTGTCCTCACATGGCAGAAAGTGGGAGCACTGGTCTCTCTTCCTCTAATAAGAAGTCTTCCCATAAGGACATTAATCCCATCATGGGGATTACACCCTCATGACCTCATCTAAACCTAATTACCCGCTAAAGGCCCCACCTCCAAATACCATCACATTGAGTGTTAGGGTTTCATTGTATGATTTTGGGGGGACACAAACATTCAGTCCATAACAGTTTCCCAAATGTAAATTGACGTCTACCTACACTTCTACTAAGGAAGAATGAAATAGCATCAAGCTTTTTTAATTTCTTGGAGAAATGCTTACCACTACTGTGCTCTTTAAGAAAAAAAAGGAAGGGGAAGAAACTAATAAAAATGATATCTTCTACATAGTTCCAGTGGAATATATACCTCAAATATCAATTATTCCCTGATAGTATGTCTACCGTTAAGGTTTTTTTTAAATAAATTTATTTATTTATTTGTTTTTGGCTGCGTTGGGTCTTCGTTTCTTCTCGAGGGCTTTCTCTAGTTGTGGCGAGCGGGGGCTACTCTTTGTTGCGGTGCGCGGGCTTCTCATTGCAGTGGCTTCTCTTTGCTGCGGAGCATGGGCTCTAGGTGCGCAGGCTTCAGTAGTTGTGGCTCGCGGGCTCTAGAGCGCAGGCTCAGTAGTTGCGGCGCACAGGCTTAGTTGCTCCGCGGCGTGTGGGATCTTCCTGGACCAGGGCTCGAACCCGTGTCCCCTGCATTGGCAGGCAGATTCTTAACCACTGTGCCACCAGGGAAGTCCCATACCATTAAGTTTTTATCACAGACTAAAGCAAGCAGTCTGACATAAATAGATAATTTTCTAAGTAAGGTAATTTAAATGCAGTAAGCTTTTACCTGTATGATAGTCTATGAAGTATCACAAAATGAGGAACCACAGGCCATGCCTACTAGATTCATAGAATTGTATTATAGTGTTTCTCAACACATACTTTGGATAATACAGGGTTGAGACTGTGTCATACAATGCAAGACATTTAACATTCCTGGTGCTCTGAGCTAATAACTGCCGGTAGTGGTCTCCAATTATTGTGGAACTGTGGAAAATACCCCCATATATTTCCACGTGCTACGTGGAGGAGAGGCAGTACTGATGAAATGTTCTAGTCCAGATCCTGCATTTTATAAATGAGGAGATGGGTTACAGGTCCAGAGAAGTCAGAAAACTAGGCGATCTGACTTCTTCCCGAGTGTTCTTTCCATTGTTGTATATAACACACTCCTCACTCTCACTGTTCAAGATTAAAGAGGAGCAGTTCTCCTTCGGAATCCCACTCTTACCTGCCCACATCTTTCTTGCCTTTCTTCTCCATCTCTTTTTTTTTTTTTTTATCATTTTGCAACTCAGTAGGTTCAAGAGTCAAATTAAACCATTTTATTCATTTATTTTATCAAATATTTATTGAACACCTAATATGTTTCAGACTCTGGGCTACGAGCTGGGAATACAGTGGTGAACAAAACAGACATGGCCCCTACCCTTGTGGGTAAAGTGAAGGAGATAGACAGTTTTAAAGTAGAATAAATACATGTAACTAAGATCCAGCATACCATGCAGCACAGACAAAATTTTTTAAAACAAGTATGTGTAAATATATAATTACTAACTGTGATAGTGACAGAAATGAAAACCTATGGAGAACCTAATTTAGCATTGGGGCACCAGGGAATGCCTCTGAGAGGAGGTAATATTTAAGACAACGCCTGAAAGTGAGTAGGAGTTAACAGGGGAATACAGCTGAGCCAAGTCCCCGTCCCCAGGTAGGAAGGAGCTAGGAAGGGTAACCAGGGTCGCTAGATCACCATCATAGTAAGCACGGGAGAGAGTTGGGAGGCAGTGCTGGAGGATTAAGAGGGATACAGGCCCTTTCTGGACACAAGGAGAAATCTGAATTTTATTCCAAGAGTAGTAGGGAGCCATTAAAGGTTTTCAACAGAGGATTTACATGATCCAATTTTGTGTTTTTAAAAAGATCACCGTGAAAAGAGTACATGATGTGTAATTCCATTCCAATTAAGTTCAAGAACAGGCAAAACTGATCTAGGAAGGTGGAAATTGGAGGAGTGGTTGCTATGGGGAGAGGGGTAAAGGGCATAAAGAAATTTCCTGGGGTGATGGAAATTTTCCACATCTTGGAGTGGTGGTTACACAGGTGTTGTTTTCATTTACTAAAACTCATCAAAATGTAAGTTAATATTCGTGCATATCTGTATATACATTTTAACTTCATTGAAAAATAATGATCGAGGGACTTCACTGGTGGTGCAGTGGTTAAGAATCCGCCTGCCTATGCAGGGGACACGGGTTCGATCCTTGGTCTGGGAAGATCCCACATGTAGTGGAGCAGCTAAGCCCGTGAGCCACAACTACTGAACCTGTGCTCTAGAGCCTTCGAGCCACAACTACTGAGCCCACGTGCCACAACTACTGAAGCCCGTGCCCCTAGAACCTGTGCTCCGCAACTAGAGAAGCCACCGCAATGAGAAGCCCGCATACCACAACAAAGAGTAGCCTCCACTGTAGCAACTAGAGAAAGCCCACGCAAAGCAACGAAGACCCAACGCAGCCATAAATAAATAAATTTATTTTTTAAAGAAAGAAAAACAGTGATCTGGAATTCCCTGGCAGTGCAGTGGTTAGGACTAGGCACTTTTGCTGCCAGAGCCAGGTTCACTCCCTGGTCAGGGAGCTAAGATCTTGCAAGCCTCTGGGGTGCAGCCAAAAAAAAAAAGAAAGAAAGAAAGAAAGAAAGAAAAAGAATGATCACTTCACTCTGACTGCAGTTACTTTGTGAAGCAGTTTCAAGTTCAAACTACATAAAATTGAGGTTATAGAAATTTGTTTAAAACCCTGAAGACCCAGGAACACTAACTTAGAGACTCTCAGGCCTCAAAGTACTATTTAGTTCACTTAAAACTTCTGGGCTCTAAAAGAAAAAAGGAAGGGAGGAAGCCAACTAAGAAATTTGATCCTTCTACAGTAGCTTCTGTGGAATATATGCTCTAATTATCAAGTATGCCCTGATATATCTACCTTTGAGTTCTTCTCACAGACTAAATCAAAGTTTGACTTAGAAATAGCAATGTATTAACTTAAATGCAATGAGCATCTGCCTGGAAGGTTAAGAACTTGGTGTCCCAGCTGTCTCCAAAAGAGTCTTTCAGTGGGACTTCATTGTATTCTGGAATCAGCTGAGCAGCTTTAAAAATTTTGATGCCTGGGTCCAACTCCCAGAGATTCTGATATAATCAGCCTGGGGTGCGGCCTCAGCATCCAGGTTTTTAAGAGCTCCCTAGAGAGAAGCCAAGGCTGAAAATCAGTGCTTGCCCAGTTCCACCTGGATTCCATTCCTCTATCGTTAAAATGACTCCCTTCAAAGATTCACTGAGCAGTTTTTGCATAATAAGGGCCCTAGAAACTGCCATCGCTTTCTATTGGATTATTTAAAGTAAACTTTAAGATGCTACATTAAAAAAAAAATTAAAAAAAAAAAAAGATGCTACATTAAGATTTAGATTTCGGTACCTTCCCAGTCCCCAGGTCTCACACTGGTCTTAGTGCTGACCTGGAATCTACTGCCCTCCACCTCCCCACCCCGATTTTGGGACGTCTGCGCTCTGGATATAATCCTCCTATGGTTCAGTATCCGGTTCCCCTTGGCAATGCCCTGGGTTTGCTCTTGGGTGTGTTTTCTGATTGACCTTTTTCCAGCTCAGTGGTTAAACTTTTGTGTCTCCATATCCAGCTCCTTTTGGTCTGAGAGGGAAGGAATGTATGAGGGAAGAACAAACCTCCCCCCTCCCCGCTGTTCGCCCTGCAGGCTTAACAGGAGAGTGGGGAAGTGCAAATCCCAGTTTGATGGGCACTACTGAGTGATTACGTTCGAGCTTCAGGCAGAGCAAAACTGCCTCTTTCCGTCCCATTGTTTTTTGTTTTTTCTTTTTTTTTCAGGTATATTGTTTGCCCCCCCCAACCTCCACCCACAAAAAGTCTTCCAAAAGTTGTTCAGGATTTTGGGGAACTGTCTCATTTCCACTACATGTGTACACTGCACCCTGAGAGTGAGTTCACTGCATTATTCATTTGTTTTTCCTGTTTATTTTCCTTTCCTTTTTTTTTTTTTGGTTTAATTTTTTTTGTTGTTGTTTCAATACACGTTTGTTGCCCACCTACCAAGTGCCAGGTGACACATCTCTGAGTCCCGATGTTTAATTTACAAAATAAAGTGCTCTCCTCAAAACACATTCAATTACGTTACAGTACTTTTCTTCCTCGGACAGAAAAGCAGATGCACTATTTGAGAATGTGAATTATAAAATGGTAAAATCCCGTGGTATAAGAATATTAATACATGTTCTAGTGAATGTGTAAATATGGAGAAAATGAACATTTTCCAAGTTAAAAAATTCAAGAATTATACGATTTCAAAGCTGGGGAACTGAGGACATTGCAGATATTGTTGCTACCTGAGCTGCTAAACAAAAATCATTTCACCACAGACTTTTGTCAAATTAGTCTTGAAAAACATTTGAATTGATGGGAGATCTTCAGGAGGATAAATGTTGTTTAAAACAAAACGATCTTATGTCTGAGTTTTCTAAACGTGAGTCTATTTCCCCATCTGGACTGCCAGTTCCTAAAACTCAGGAACCTTCTTATCTCAACATCCCCTCCCCCAGTGAAACAGAATTTTTGCATGAGGTAGGTGTTCAACAAAACTCTGTTGGGGACTTAAAGGGAATGGTTCATTTCACATGGTAATGTGCCTTTCTGAAATAATGAAGTTAAAAACTGGCTTTCAGGAAATATGTAACGGAGAATTACAAAGCAAGAAACTGACTGTGGTTATCCTGCCTTGTCCAGTTAGGACAGAAGTCTCCTGTCTCGGAGGACATTGGGACGCCATTGTCTACTGTTATATTACCTGCCTCTCCCAGTGAGTGCTAAGGGAGGGGAGGACTGGAAGAAATACAGGGAGGAGCCCGTATTCTAGGGTGAAGGTGTTCAAACTGCAGTACTAGAAGAATGTCCAGGGGTAAGTAGCTGTGTAGAATTTTTAAGAAATTCTGTACCCAGACCCTCAACTGTACCTTTCCATAGCATGATTCAGGCTATCCGTCCCCTTTTCCCCTTCACAACAGTATTTCTCCTACCTTAAAGAAAAAAGACTCCTCATGTCCATCCTGAATGTTACTGCAGTATAACGATGTCCCAAGTGTGAGAACTTCTAAGATGCCGTACAAATCGACAATTGGAAATGTCCTCTCTAATGTTTAATCAAGATGCCATAAATCCTCCTTAGCTTCCAGCCTTCCCCAGACTTAAACATATTTCTGTTAAGGGTGCATCACTGATTTATAAACGGGGTGTTTCAGCCTTGGAATGTTCTAAAATAGTGTGGACAATGGGAGTGGTGGTGATTCTTATTTAACGGCCTCTTTTTTTTTAATTCTCCAACTATTGTCCAAGAATGCACTGCTCATAAAAGAAAGTCTGGGGGAAGCAAAGAGCGCTTCAGTAAGAAATAGTGAAAGGCTTAAAATAGCTTTTATTATGAATTTAAGTTTAAAAAATTCTCATCTATTACAGCACTAATCCTCAGGATGTGTCGTTAGCGGGAAAGAAAACACAGTTGGGTAGCTGAAGCAGTATAGGTTAGTAAGGCTAGTTCTTTTAAATGTAACTAGAAGGTTTCCGTGGAGTACCAAATCTTTCAAAAGTTTTTGACACTGGATTAAAACCCATAGATAAACATTTTAAGTAATTTCTTTTAGATTCTGTGTGGAGTATTAAATATAATAATTACAGCATGTTTCATTAAGTCACACCCAAAATATTTATTACCTTACTACAGACCACCTGTTTTCTATATTGCATAAAAAGTTACCACTGGGGCGCCTTCCCTGGTGGCGCAGTGGTTGAGAGTCCGCCTGCCGATGCAGGGGACACGGGTTCGTGTCCGGGTCCGGGAAGATCCCACATGCCGCGGAGCGGCTGGGCCCGTGAGCCATGGCCGCTGAGCCTGCGCGTCCGGAGCCTGTGCTCTGCAACGGGAGAGACCACAACAGTGAGAGGCCCGCGGACTGGAAAAAAAAAAAAGTTACCACTGTTACCTGAAAACTAGGTTTGCTTCTTGGTGGATGTTGAGCCAAAAGACACAACAAAGCCAAAGAGCAGGAGAAGGAAGGATTTATTACTTGCAGTAAGCAAGGAGAACACTGGGGATCTTCCCCAAAGCAGTGTCTCCCTGAACAGGAAAATTGGGGAAGTTTTAAGCTAAGGGTACCTGTTTATTCATGAAGGGGTTTGGGCTGGTGTATGCATATTCATGAAGGGGCTTGAGCAGAAGAGAATTCAGCATAGAATTGGGGCAAAGGTTGTCAGAGTCCAAGGTTTAATTGATTGAAGTCACAAGGGTCAGAAAAGAACATCATCTTTCCTTACATTCAGACCAGTTTGGGGTCTCAGCATCCTCCACCTGGGTGGGGGCCATAGTTCCTGCAGAACTCGAAGTTCTGTATCAGATTGTTATGTATATCCCTTGAGGAGGAACCAGCACTGTATTTATTGCTCATGTATTATTTCTTGACTGCTTTTCCTTTGTTCTTGCACTCCCTCATTTGTCTTAAGATCATTAATTACTGAGACCTGTTAAAGGGCAAGCGTTGTGGCCAGGAGGCAAAAAATGGCTTCTCTTATGTCAAGAAAGCCATGCCTAGTTCTCTTTCTCTAGGGACCTCCTACCCTATCTGCCTATACCAGATAGGTGTAAGCTTACAAGCTCAAAGAACATAATTGACTGCACAGAGGGTCGGTATCCCTAACCCCTGTGTTTATTTATTTATTTTTTAAAAAACATTTATTTCTTGCATTGCTCTATTTAGCCAACCCTTAATATTGCCCTGAAAGCTAGCTAATCTGCAGCTTATTTACTCTGTACGCGGGCCTCTCCCGTTGCGGAGCACAGGCTCCGGACGCACAGGCTCAGCGGCCATGGCTCACGGGCCCAGCCGCTCCGTGGCATGTGGGATCTTCCCGGACCGGGGCACGAACCCGTGTTTCCTGCATCGGCAGGAGGACTCTCAACCACTGCGCCACCAGGGAAACCTTTCTGCACCAACTTTTCCTCAGAAGGTCTGTGCTATTAGCATGGAACCTCACTTATTAATCTGAAGTTAGCCTGTTATATTTACCACTTAACCACAGAGAAATTTCTGCCACATGAAGTCTAGGAAAAATTGTTAGACTACGGCAGATCATTCTGATTTATACCATTATTTCTCAAGTATGGAGACATATTTCGAAAGAGAAAATACTGTTCAAGGGGCTTCCCATCATTAGGAATTGGAAGCCATTGAAGAAAATATTACTCATTTTAGTTTTCTCCGTTGGGTTTCTGACTCTTCCTTCGAGGCACTAGTACCAAAACTTAATTGGCTATGTGAAGTTATACAGTATTAATGATTACGAACTTTATGATTCATTCAAAAAACATTTATTGGGCTTCCCTGGTGGCACAGTGTTTGGGAGTCCGCCTGCTGATGCAGGGGACACGGGTTCGTGCCCCGGTCCGGGAAGATCCCACATGCCTCTTCCCGCGGAGCAGCTGGGCCTGTGAACCATGGCCGCTGAGCCTGCGCATCCGGAGCCTGTGCTCCGCACCGGGAGAGGCCACAGCAGTGAGAGGCCCGCCTACAGAATAAAACAAACAACAACAACAACAACTAAACATTTATTGAGCTCCAGAGCAATATGCTAGGCATTGGGTGAAAATCTGAATCCAAAAGTGAAAAAAATAGGTGGTCGCTGACCTTACAGAATGGAAAAGAGGTTATATTCATTAAAGTTTTTGTGACATTATCGAATACTTACTTTTAAAATTCTATTAATTATACACTAAATATATTATTTACAGAAGTTTTCATAGTATGTAAGTTGATCTTACAAAAATGTGATTAAATATTTTTTCTATTCATTTTTATTTTATTTTTTATTGAGATATAACTGACATGTAACATATTAATTTCAGATGTACAACATAATGATTTGATATACGTATATACAGTTGACACTTGAGCAACACAGGCTTGAATTGCATGGGTCCATTTATGTGTGGATTTTTTTAGTAAATATGTACTACAGTACTATACAATCTGAGGTTGGTTGAATCTGCAGATGCTGAACTGCAGAAATGGAGGGCCAACTGTAAAGTGGATTTTCAATTGCAGGAGGTCAGTGCCCCTAACCCTCAAGTCATTCAAGGGCTGACTGTATTGCAAAATCATCACCACAATAAGTCTAGTTAACATCCATCACCGCACATAGTTAACAATTTTTTTTTCTTGTGATGAAAACTTTTAAGATCTACTCTCTTAGCAATACTTAAATATAGAATACACTATTACTAATGTAGGGGAGCAAAATTTGCCACCCCAAAATGTGTCTCTTTGGCAGGAAGATTATATTAGCCTTTTATTTTTAAGGCCCAAAAGCCGCAGGAAGAAACTTTGACCTTCCCCCTAACCTCTTAAAAGAATGTTCCAGGAAGGGAGCTATCACCAGAGATACTACAATACAAACTAGGTGTGGTAGAAAGGGAGGAACCTAGCAAAATCCTAGTTAAAATTCCTCTCTGTGTCCCATTGTCTCTGCATGACCCAGCAAACATTTGTTTACCTAATATCTGCTTACGCATCTCCATGTAAATTGCCTTCCTCTCCTTTGAAGTCCCAAACCACTACCCCAATGCCCTCTTTTGTCTTTAGGTGAAGATGCTATTTAAGGTGAGGGTTTAGACCATTACTCAGTTCTCCTGGGTCTTTCCTGTGTACACATGTTCTAAAACTTTTGTTTGATTTTTCTCCTGTTAATCTGTCTCATGTCAATTTAATTGTTAGACCAGCCTGAAGAACTTAGAAGGGTAGAGGAAAACTCTTCCTCCCAGATACTAGCTATAGTCACCATTGCTGTACATTACATCTCCAGAACTTATTTATTTTGTAACTGGAAATTTGCACCTTTTGACCACCTTTAAAATCTTATTTGACTGCTTTTAGTAATCTATTTTATATGTTTTTATAGTAGTTTAAAAAGTGTTATATAGTTTATATAGCTTATATAGTGTTTTGATAACAGTTACATTGCACATTAACATAATTTTTGCTTGAGAAATGAAGACTTTTTCTGACAGAAAGTAAATTTGATTTTGCTGATTAGGTTGATAATGAGGACTAGCTTTACTATTTAGATTATGTGGTGGACATTTTCTAAACCTACACTGCCCAGTAGAGTAACCACTAGCCACATGTGGCTATTGAGCTGTTTAACTGTGTCTAAGGTAACAGAAAATTTTTCATTTTAAATGTGAAAAGTAAAGCAATGTAAATTTTATGATCAAAAGTGTTTTGTTGTATTGAATTTAACAATATTTAATATTCTAGCCTTTATTAGATTAAACAAGGTACCTCTAATAGAAGAAAACTGGGTATAATTGGTAGTTAGTAAGTCTTGCTAACCTTCTCGCAAAATGAAGAAATGAATGACAAATCACTAAGTAACAAATCCTTTTGAAAGTCAGGTAGTTTCCAGTTCTTCCAAAAACCAAAGGAGAAACTAATCAAATTGACAGCTATTAAATCATTAAAAATAACTTTTGAAAATAGAAAATTATGTGATTTTTTGGCGTATAACTAGGAAGAAGTTCAAAGCATTGGGTGACAGAGCAATAACAGAATTCTTTCCATTTACATCTACTTATATAGATGGAGAAGGTTTTTCAGACGTTATTGATGCTGGACCTGTCCCATTCTAATAATAACTAATATTCATTCACATATATTAAAATAATTTTTTAAAAATTTAAAACTCCCATTCATGTCATTAGGATAGCTCTTCCAGCAAATTTTTTTCTTAATAATTGTTTATCAGAACCATATTAATGTTGTTTTGATAAGTTGCATAATAATAATGGTAATAGTAACTCAATCCAGAAGAAATTTTTTAACACTCAGGGGAATTTCTTAAACTAAATTTCAACTTAAATATATATTTTTATAGTACAGAAGTATGATATGTGATCCATAAAAGACTTTACAAGACTTCTGGTACTGACTTAGATGGAGTAAGCCCACTACACCCTATCTTTCCCAATGATTAGAACTAAAAACTCTGGACAAAAATACAAAAGGACTCTTTAAAAGTAAATAGTAGGGACTTCCCAGGTGGTCCCATGAGTGGGACTCCATGCTCCCAAAGCAGGGGGTCTGGGTTTGATCCCTGGTCAGGGAACTAGATCCCTCACGCATGCCGCAGCTAAGAGTCCACATGCTGCAACTAAAAACATGCCACAACGAAAATCCCACATGCTACAGCTGAGACCCAGTGCAGCCAAAATAAATGAATAAATATTTTTAAAAAAGAAAAGAAAATAGCTTTAAAAAGTAAATAAATAAAAGTAAATAGTAGCAGGCAGATTGGGGAGGGGACCCAAAGGTGAAGAAGGACACATACAGGAATGAGTTTTCCATATTTTTAATCTTTTATCTCCTGGCTTTGACCCAAAGATAGCCACAGCACATAACTGCACAGTTGTCACAGGCTTCAGAAACTCCTAGTGAAATGCTATATTTCTGGTCAGAAGACCATGAAAGGGAGTTCCTACAAGCAGGAGAATGTGGAGGAAATATCCTTTTTTTTTTCCTCTTCTGGCCCTACCACAAGCACAGCCCCAGTCACAGAGCTATACTGTGGTGGCAGTAGCATAGGAATTTAAAATCCCAACAAGAAACCTATCTTTTAGGCCAGAAGAACTGAGATAAATGGACCCTGTGATCTGAAAAGTGTCAGGGGAATCCGCATTATTTCTTCTCTCTTTTATTTCACTGCTTTGCCCAAAAGTTGGCCCCAATCATGCAGAACTCTGTGGCAGCCTGGCAACTAAAACTCCAAGAAAAAAACTAATCTTTCTAGTGAGAAAACTGAGAAAAGGGGACTTCTCTGGTGGCCCAGTGGTTAAGATTCTGCGCTTCCACTGCAGGGGGCACAGGTTCAATCTCTGGTCAGGGAACTAAGATCCCACATGCTGCATGGTGTGGCAAAAAAAAAAAAAAAGAAAACTGAGAAAAGGGGACCCTGGTAGCTAGAGAGTGTGGGGAAAATCTGGAGAGGAGAGAGCTGGAGAAGGAAATTCCCTAATTCTGATCAATGAAAGTAATAAACCTCTGGCCAGAATGACCAAGAAATAAAAGGACAAGACAAATTACCAATATCTGGACTTCCCTGGTGGTCCAGTGGGTAAGACTCTGTGCTCCCAATGCAGGGGGCCTGGGTTCCATGCCTGGTTGAGGAACTAGATCCCACATGCATGCCGAAGCGAAGAGTTCATGTGCTGCAACTAAGAAGTTCACATGCCCCAACTAAGAAGTCCGCATGCCACAGCTAAGACCCAGCACAGCCAAAATAAATGAATAAATAAATATTTTTAAAAGGAACAAATTACCAATATTAGGAATGAAAGAGGAGGTATTACTGCAGACCCTACAGACATCTAAAAGATAATAATAATACAGTCAGGGACTTCCCTGGTGGCGCAGTTGTTAAGAATCTGCCTGCCAATGCAGGGGACATGGGTTTGAGCCCTGGTCTGGGAAGATCCCACATGCAGCAGAGTAACTAAGCCCGTGCACCACAACTACTGAGCCTGTGTTCTAGAGCCCACGAGCCACAACTACTGAGCCTGTGTGCCACAACTACTGAGTCCGCATGCCACAACTACTGAAGCCCGTGCGCTTAGAGCCCATGCTCCGCAACAAGAGAAGCCACCGCAATGAGAAACCCATGCACCACAACAAAGAGTAGCCCCCGCTCGCCACAGCTAGAGAAAGCCTATGTGCAGCAATGAAGACCAAATGCAGCCAAAAATTAATAAATAAATATATTAAAATAATAATAATACAGTCATGCCTCATTTTATCACTCTTCAGTTTATTTCACTTCACAGACTTTGTGTTTTTTACAAATTGAAGATCTGTGGCAACCCTGCATTTTCAGAAGACGGTTAACATTTTATTTATTTATTTATTTTAAAATTTTTATTTATTTATTTATTTGGTTGCGCCAGGTCTTAGTTGCAGCTCACGCACGGGCTCCTTAGTTGCAGCTCACTGGCTCCTTAGTTGTGGCTCACCACCTCCTCAGTTGTGGCATGCTAACTCTTAGCTGTGGCATGCATGTGGGATCTTGTTCTCTGGCCAGGGATCAAACCCGGGCCCCCTGCATTGGGAGTACAGAATCTTAACCACTGCACCACCAGAGAAGTCCTGGTTAGCATTTTTTAGCAATAAATATTTCTTAAGTAAGATCTGTACATTTTTTTTCAGACATCACTTACTAGGCTATAGTATAATGTAAACATAACACCTTTTATATGCACAGGGAAACCAAAAAATTTACGTGACGCACTTTATTGCATTTTTCACTTTATCATGGTGGTCTAGAACCAAAGCCGAAATATATCCGAGGTGTCACTGTACTCCAAATAAGTCTAGTCCCGTTAATTAAATTACTTAGAAGAAAGGGACCAATTCTTTGAAGGATTAAAAAGTACCAAAACTCACACAAGAAGAAATAGATAACCTTCTTAGTTCTAGACCTATTGAAGAAACTGAATTTGTAGTTAAAAGTCCTCCAACAGGGCTTCCCTGGTGGCACAGTGGTTGAGAATCTGCCTGCCAATGCCGAGGACATGGGTTTGATCTCTGGTCTGGGAAGATCCCACATGCCATGGAGCAACTAAGCCCATGCGCCACAACTACTGGCCTGTGCTCTAGAGTCCACAAGCCACAACTACTGAAGCCCGCGTGGGCCTAGAGCCCATGCTCCACAACAAGAGAAGCCACCACAATAAGAAGCCCATACACCACAACGAAGAGTAGCCCCCGCTTGCCGTAACTAAAAAGAAAGCCCGCATGCAGCAATGAAGACCCAACGCAGCCAAAAATAAATAAATAAATATATATATATGTATATATATATATACATATATATATATGTTAAAAAAAATCCTCCAACAAAGAAAACTCCAGACTACCAACATTTAAGGAAGAAATAATACCAGAAAATAGAAGAGACGAGAACACTTTCCAACTCATTTTGGGAAGTCTGCATTACCCTGAGTCCCAAACCAGAGAAAGCTATTAGAACAAATTAAAACTACAGATGAGTACCACTAACATAGATGCAGCAATCTTTTACAAAATGTTAGCAAAATGAATCCAGTGGAAGTTATCCTGGGAATGCAAGGCTGGCTCAATATTCAAAAATCAATCAGTGTAACGACTAAGGAAGAAAAACCATATGATCATCTCAATAGGTGCAGAAAAAGCATTTAAGAAAATTCAGGGACTTCCCTGGTGGTCCAGTGGGTAAAACTCCACACTCCCAATGCAGGGGGACTGAGTTCGATCCCTGGTCGGCGAACTAGATCCCGCATGCTTGCCACAACTAACAGTTCACATGCCACAACTAAGAAGTCCGCATGCTGCAACTACAAAGTAACCCGCATACCACAACAAAGATCCCACGTGCTGCACCTGAGACCCGGCACAGCCAAAAATAAATAAATAAATATTTTTTAAAAAGCTTTGGGAACAAAAAAAGAAAGAAAGAAAAGAAAATTCAACATCTGTTTATGATTTTAAAAAAAACCTCTCAGCAAACTAGGGGTAAACAGAACTTTCATCTCCTGAGAAAGAACATCTATAAAAAGTTACAGCTAACATCATACATAATAGGAAAGACTGAATGTTTCCTTCTAATATCTGAAGAAGGCAAGAATATCTACTCTCATTATTCCCATTCAACATCATATTGGAAATTATAACCAGTGCAGTAAGGCAAGAACAAGAAAACACATACAGATTTGAAAAGAAAGAATAAAACTGTCTCTATTCTCAGACAACATGATTGTTTATGTAGACAATATCAAAGAATCTACTAAAAAGCTCCTAAAACTAATAAATGAGTTTAACAAAGTCACAGATAAGTAGGATATTTTAAAAATCGATTGTATTTTTATATTCTGGTAATGAACAATTAGAATTCTAAAAAATTTTAAATTACCATTTATAGTAGCCACCCAAAAATGAAATATTTGGGTATAAATCTGATAAAATATATGCAGGATCTATATACCGAAAGCTACAAAATACTGTTGAACTATATCAAAGATCTAAAGAAATAGGGAGGTGTGCTCTGTTGGAATATTTGAACACTTAGTATTGTTATGATGTCGATTCTCTCCAAATTGATTTATTGTTTCAATGTAATCCCAGTCAAAATCCCAGCAAGATTTTTTCGATAGTACTGATAACCTGAATCTAAAATTTTATATGGAAAGTCAAAGGAATTAAAATAGCCCGAACAATTTTGAAAGAGAAGAACAAAGTTGGAGGACATATTACCAGAATTCAAGATTTACTATAAAGCTACACAATTAAGATAGTGTAGTACTGGTGAAAGAGTAGAGATGTACATCCATGGAACAGAATAGAGTCCAGAAAGAGACCCACGCAAATATGATCAATTGATTTTTGACAAAGGTACAAAGGCAATTAAACATAGAAGGGATAGTATTTTCAAGAAATGGTGATAGAACAAGTAGATATCCATAGGCAAAAAAATAACAAAACAAAAACAAAAAGTTCCTTGACCCATACTTAAATACTTTATGCAAAAACTAACCCAAGGGCTTCCCTGGTGGCACAGTGGTTGAGAGTCCGCCTGCCGATGCCGGGGACACGGGTTCGTGCCCCGGTCCAGGAAGATCCCACATGCCACGGAGCGGCTGGGCCCGTGAGCCATGGCCGCTGAGCCTGCGCGTCCGGAGCCTGTGCTCCACAACGGGAGAGGCCACAACAGTGAGAGGCCCGCGTACCGTGAAACAAACAAACAAACAAACAAAAAAAACAACTACCCCAAGATGAAGCATAGCCTTAAATGTAAAGTGTGCAACTATAAAACTTCCAGGGAATTCCCTGGTGGTCCAGTAGTTAGGACTCCACACTTTCACTGCTGAGGGCCTGGATTCAATCCCTGGTCAGGGAACTAAGATCCTGCAAGCTGCACAGGGTGGCCAAAAAGAAAAAATATTTGGGACATTGGGTTAAGCAGAGTTTATAGATATGATACCAACAGAAAAATTCATAAAAGGAAAAAGAATAAATTGATCTTTATCAATATTAAAAACCTCTGCTCTGCAAAGGAGCTGGTTAATAGAATAAAAAGACAGGTTGCAGACTGGGAGAAATAATTGCAAATCAAATATCTAAGAAAGGAATTTGATCCAGAATATATAGAGAACTTAAAAAACATAATGAAGGAGCCAAGAATATACAATGGGGAAAGGATAGTGTTCTCAGTAAATGGTGTTGGGAAAACTGGATAGCCATGTGCAGAAGAATGAAACTGGACCACTATCTTACACCAAACACAAAAATCAACTCAAAATGCGTTAGACTTGAATGTAAAACCTGAAAACATAAACTTACTAGAAGAAAACACAGGGGCTAAGCTCCCAGACATTGGTCTTGGCAGTGACTTTTTAGATTTGACACCAAAAGCAAAGGCAGCAAAAGCAAAAATAAACAAGTGGGACTACATCAAACTAAAAAGCTTCTGTAAGGAATTCCCTGGCAGTCCAGTGGTTAGGACTCAGCACTTTCACTGCCAGAGCTCGGGTTTAGTCCCTGGTCAGGGAACTAAGATCCTGCAAGCCGTGCAGTGTGGCCAAAAAAATAAATAAAATTTTAAAAAATAAATAAAAAGCTTCTGTACAGCAAAGGAAACCATCAATAAAATGAAAAACCAACCTACCAAATGGGAGAAAATATTTGCAAATCATATATCTGATAAGGGGTTAATATCTATCTATATCTATCTATCTATCTATCTATCTATCTATCTATCTATCTATCTATCTATCTATCTATCTAAAACTCCTACAACTCAGTAGAAAATAAAATAATCTGATTAAACAGTAGGCAGAGGATCTGATAGACATTTTTCCAAAGAAGATATACAAATCCACAAGAGATAGATGAAAAGGTGCTCAAAATCACCAATGATCAGGAAAAGGCAAATCAAAACCTTACACCTATCAGAATGGCCATCATCAAAAAGATAAGAGGTAAGTGTTGGGGAGGATGTAGAGAAAAGAGAACCTGTGTAATGTTATTGGGAACGCAACCATTATGGAAAATAGTGTAGAAATTCCTCAAAAAATTAAAAATATAACTACTATATCATCCAACAATTCCACTTCTGGGTATTTATCTGAAAAAAACAAAATCACTATCTTGAAAAGATATCTGCACCCCCATGTTCATTGCAGCATTATTTCCAATAGCCAAGACATGGAAAGAGCTTGCGTCCATCAACAGATGAATGTATAAAGAAAAATGTAATATATCTTATATGTTATTCAGCCATAAAAAAAGAAAGAAATCTTGTGGTTTCTGACAACATGGATGGACCTTTAGTCACTAGCTTTTTTTTTTTTTTAATATTCTTTTGACCGCATCATGTGGCATGTGGGATCTTAGCTCCCCAGCCAGGGATGGAACCTGCACCCCTTGCAACCCTCCAAAAAGTGTGGAGTCTTAATCACTGGACCACCAGGGAAGACCTGGATGGACCTTTAGGGCATATGCTAAGTGAAGTTAGAAAGAGAAAGATAAATACTGTATGATATCATTTATATGTGGAATCTAAAGACAAGCAAACAACTCATAGAGAACAGATAGATGGTTGTGGGGGTTGGGGGAGGGGAGGTAGGCGAAATGGGTGAGATTGGTCAAAAGGCACAAACTTCCAGTTAGAAGATATGTCCTGGGGTATAATGTAGAGCATGGTGACTAGACTATAGTTAACAATACTATATATATATATATTTTTTTAAATAAATTTATTTTTGGCTGTGTTGGGTCTTCATTGCTGCACGCAGGCTTTCTCTAGTTGCAGTGAGCAGGGCCTACTCTTCGTTGCGGTGCACGGGCTTTTCATTGTGGTGGCTTTTCTTCTTGCGGAGCAGGGGCTCTATGTGTGCGGGCTTCAGTAGTTGTGGCACACGGGCTCAGTAGTTGTGGAGCATGGGCTCTAGGTACATGGGCTTCAGTAGTTGTGGTGCGCAGGCTTAGTTGCTCCATGGCATGTGGGATCTTCCTGGAGCAGGGCTCAAACCCGTGTCTCCTGCATTTGCAGGCGGATTCTCAACCACTGTGCCACCAGGGAAGCCCAACAATACTATATTATTTTTTGAAAGTTACTCAGAGAGTTAATCTTAAAAATTCTCATCACACACAAAAAATTATGTGTGATGAAAAATGTTAACTAAAGGTATTTTGGTTAACATATCATTTCACGATATATACATATATTGAATCCTTACGTTGTACACCTGAAACTAATACAATGTTATATGTCAAAATTTTTTAAATGGGGAAAAAAAAAGAAAACAAACAACTGAATATAAAGAACAAGATTGGTAAATTAGTCCACATTAAAATGAATACTTCCATTCATCAAAGAACATCATTAAAGAAGTGGATCCACTAAGTGATAAGCTAATAGGAAACTTTTTATAAAGTTATAATGGGTGGAACCAACGGACACACTAGTTACACAGTTTCAGTGCTACCTTTTATTTATTTATTTATTTATTTGGAAGTACAGTTGATTTACAAAATTATATTAGTTTCAGGTGTGCCACATAGTGATTCAATATATTTATAGATTATTTTATACTGGATTTAAAGTTATTATAAATCATGGCTATAATTCCCTGTACTGTACAATATATTCTTCTTGTTTTTTTATTTTATATATAGTAGTTTGTACCTCTTAATCCCCTACCCCTATCTTGCCCCCCCCTTCCCCTCTCCCCACTGGTAACCACTAGTTTGTTCTCTATACCTATGAGTCTGTTTCTGTTTTGTTATATTCATTTGTTTGTTTTATTTTTATTTTTGATTACTTATTTATTTATTTTTATTTTTTTTTTTTGGGCCATGCTGCATGGCATGCAGGATCTTAATTCCCTGACCAGTGATTGAACCTGTGCCTGCTGCAGTGGAAGCGTGGCATCCTAACCACTGGACTGCCAGGGAATTCCCTGTTTTATTTTTTAGAAACCACATATAAGTGATAACATACAGTATTTGTCTTTCTCTGTCTGATTTATTTCACTAAACATAATACCCTCTAGGTCCATCCATGTTGTTGCGAATGGCAAAATTTCATTCTTTTTTATGACCAAGTTTTTTATATATATATATATATATAGGCTACTGTAAATAATGCTGCTATGAACGCTGGGGAGCATGTATCTTTTAAAAGTAGTGTTTTGTTTTTGGTTTTGTTTTTGTATATGTACCCAGGATTGGAATTGCTGGACCCTAAGGTAGTTCTGTTTTTAGTATTTTGAGGAACATCCATACTGTTTTCATACTGGCTGCACCAATTTACATTCTCACCACCAGGGCATGAGGGTACCCTTTTCTCTACGTCCTTGCCAACATTTGTTATTTGTAGACTTTTTTGATGATAGCCATTCTGACAGGTGTGAGGTGATATCTCAATGTGCTTTTTTTTTTTTTTTTTTTTTTTTTTGCGGTACGCGGGCCTCTCACTGACGTGGCCTCTCCCGTTGCGGAGCACAGGCTCCGGACGCGCAGGCTCAGCGGCCATGGCTCATGGGCCCAGCCGCTCCGCGGCATGTGGGATACTCCCGGACCGGGGCACGAACCCGTGTCCCCTGCATCGGCAGGCGGAGTCTCAACCCCTGCGCCACCAGGGAAGCCCCCTCAATGTGGTTTTGATTTGCATTTCTCTGATGGTTAATGATGTTGAGCATCTTTTCTTGTGCCCATTGACAATCTATATGTCTTCTTTGGAAATATGTTTATTCAGATCTTCTGTCCACTTTTTAATCTTTTTTTTATATTGAGTTGTATGAGCTGTTTATATATTTTGGATATTAACCTCTTATCTTTCATATCATTTGCAAATATTTTCTCCCATTCAATAAGTTGTTTTTTGTTTTGTCAGTGGTTTCCTTTGTTGTGCAAAAGCTTTTTAGTCTAATTATGTCCCATTTGTTTATTTTGACACTAAAAGTGATTTTTTAAATGTTTTATAGTCTTTAAAAATTTTTTTATTTTATATTGGAGTATAGTTGATTAACAAATTCAGTTATGCATATACATGTATTTATTCTTTTTAAAATTCTTTTCCCATTTAGATTGTTACAGAATATTGAGCAGAGTTGCTTGTGCTATACAGTAGGTCCTTGTTAGTTATCTATTTTAAATATAGCAGTATGGTCAATCCCAAACTCCCAATCTATACTCCCCCTACCCTGGTAACCAGAAGTTCGTTCTCTAAGTCTCTGAGTCTGTTTGTGTTTTGTATATAAGTTTTCTTTTTAAAGGGTGGGATTGCTGACAAGATTAGGGTGTGTCGTGCAGGGTCTCAGGTGGTCTCCTAATCTTTTTTTTTTTAATTTTTGGCTGCATTGGGTCTTCATTGCTGCACGCGGGCTTTCTCTAGTTGCGGCGAGCAGTGGCTATTCTTCCATGCAGTGCATGGACTTCTCACTGAGGTGGCTTCTCTTGTTGTGGAGCATGGGCTTTAGGGGCGTGGGCTTCAGTACTTGTGGCACACGGGCTCAGTAGTTGTGGCACACGGGCTCTAGAGCACAGGCTTGGTAGTTGTGGCACATGGGTTAGTTGCTCCATGGCATGTGGGGTCTTCCTGGACCAGGGCTCGAACCCATGTCCCCTGCATTGGCAGGCAGATTCTAAACCACTGTGCCACCAGGGAAGTCCCTATAAGTTTGTTTGTACCATTTTATTATATTCCACATATAAGCGATATGATAATGATATTTGTCTTTCTCTGTCTGACTTATTTCACTTAGTATGATAATCTCTGGTCCATCCATGTTGCTGCAAATGGCATTATTTCAATCTTTTTTCTTTTTTTTAAATCCTTTTACTTTTTTAAAATTTATTTATTTTATTTTTGGCTGCACGCGGGCTTTTCTCTAGTTGAGGCGAGTGGGGGCTACTCTTCATTGCGGTGCACAGGCTTCTCATTGCAGTGGCTTCTCTTGTTGTGGAGCACAGGCTCTAGGTGTGTGGGCTCACTAGTTGTGGCGCACGGGCTTAATTGCTCTGTGACATGTGGGATCTTCCCAGACCAAGGTTCGAACCTGTGTCCCCTGCATTGGCAGGTGGATTCTTAACCACTGTGCCACCAGGGAAGCCCCTATTTCAATCTTTTTAATGGCTGAGTGATGTTGCATTGTATATATGTACCACTTCTTCTTTATCCATTCCTCTGTCGATGGACATTTAAATTGCATCCATGTCTTGGCTATTGTAAATGGCACTGTAATGAACATTGGGATGTATGTATCTTTTCAAATGATGATTTTCTCTGGATATATGCCCAGGAGTGGGATCACTGGATCATATGGTAGCTCTATTCTTAGTTTTTTAAGGAACCTCCATATTGTCCTCCATTGCGGCTGTACCAATTTACATTCCCACCAACAGTGTAGGAGGCTTCCCTTTTCTCCACACACTCTCCAGCATTTGCTCTTTGTAGACTTTTTGATGGTGGCCATTCTGACTAGTGTGAGGTGATATCTCGTAGTTTTGATTTGCATTTCTCTACTAATTAGCGATATTGAGCATCTTTTCATGTGCCTCTTGGCCATCTGTATGTCTTCTTTCAAGAAATGTCTATTTAGGTCTTCTGATCATTTTTTTTTAAACATCTTTATTGGAGTATAATTGCTTTACAATGGTGTGTTAGTTTCTGCTTTATAACAATGTGAATCAGTTATACATATACATATGTCCCCATAGCTCTTCCCTCTTGCATCTCCCTCCCTCCCACCCTCCCTATCACATTCTGATCATTTTTTGATTGGGTTCCTTTTTTGATATTGAGCCACATGAGCTGTTTGTAAATTTTGGAGATTTTTTTCATTTCAGTTATTTTATTGTAATTCTCTGTTTGTTCTTTAGTTCTTCTAGTTCTTTGTTAAACATTTCTTTTATCTTCTTGATCTGTGCCTCCATTCTTTTTCCAAGAACTTAGATCATCTTTACTATCATTTCTCTGAATTCTTTTTCTGGTAGATTGCCTATCTCTGCTTCACTTAGTTGTTCATCTGGGGTTTTATCTTGTTCCTTCATCTGGGACATATTCCTCTGCCGTCTCATTTTGTCTAACTTTCTGTGATTGCGGTTTCTATTCCACAGGCTGCAGGGTTGTAGTTCTTCTTGCTTTTGCTGTCTGCCTCCTGGATGAGGCTGTCTAAGAGGCTTGAGCAGGCTTCCTGGTGGGAGGCACTGCTTCCTGCCCACTGGTGGGTGTTGCTGGGTCTTGTCCCTCTGGTGGGAGGGGCCATGTCAAGGGGTGTGTTTAGTGGACAGTTGTGTTCTCAGGAAGACTCTAAGCAGCCCGCCTGCTGAGGGTGGGGCTGTGTTCCTGCCCTATCACCTGATGCATCCCAGTACTGGAGCCCATAGGCTGTTAGGTGGGGCCAGGTCCTGGCAAGAAAAGGGTGGCCTCCAGGAGAGCTCAGGCCAATGAGTAGTCCCCAGAACTACAGCTGCCAGTGTCCTTTTTTTTTTAATTTAATTTTTTTTTGTCCTTTTTTTTTGAATTTTATTTTATTTATTTTTTTATACAGCAGGTTCTTATTAGTTATTTATTTTATACATATTAGTGTATACATGTCAATCCCAATCGCCCAATTCACACACACCCCCACCAACCCTCCCACCACCACTTTCCCCGCTTGGTGTCCATACGTTTGTTCTCTACATCTGTGTCTCTATTTCTGCCTTGCAAACCGGTTCATCTGTACCATTTTTCTAGATTCCACATATATACGTTAATATACAATATTTGTTCTTGTCTTTCTAACTTACTTCACTCTGTATGACAGTCCCTAGGTCCATCCACATCTCTGCAAATGACCCATCTTCTTTCCTTTTTATGGCTGAGTAATATTCCATTGTATATATGTACCACATCTTTATCCATTCGTCTGTCAATGAGCATTTAGGTTGCTTCCATGACCTGGCTATTGTAAAGAGTGCTGCAGTGAACATTGCAGTGCATGTGTCTTTTTGAATTATGGTTTTCTCTGGGTATATGCCCAGTAGTGAGATTGCTGGGTCATATGGTAATTCTATTTTTAGTTTTTTAAGGAACCTCCATACCATTCTCCATAGTGGCTATATCAATTTACATTCCCACCAATGGTGCAAGAGGGTTCCCTTTTCTCCACACCCTCTCCAGCATTTGTCGTTTGTAGATTTTCTGATGAAGCCCATTCTAACTGGCATGAGGTGATACCTCTTTGTAGTTTTGTTTGCATTTCTCTAATGATTAGTGATGTTGAGTAGCTTTTCATGTGCCTCTTGGCCATCTGTATGTCTTCTTTGGAGAAATGTCTATTTAGGTCTTCTACCCATTTTTGGATTGGGTTTTTTTGTTTTTTTAATATTGAGCTGCATGAGCTGTTTATATATTTTGGAGATTAGTCCTTTGTCCATTGATTTGTTTGCAAATATTTTCTCCCATTCTGAGGGTTGTCTTTTCATCTTGTTTATAGTTTCCTATGCTGTGCAAAAGCTTTTAAGTTTCATTAGGTCCCATTTGTTTATTTTCATTTTTATTTCCATTTCTCTAGGAAGTGAGTCAAAAAAGATCTTGCTGTGATTTAAGTCAAAGAGTGTTCTTCCTATGTTTTCCTCTAAGAGTTTTATAGTGTCCAGGCTTACATTTAGGTCTTTAATCCATTTTGAGTTTATTTTTGTGTATGGTGTTGGGGAATGTTCTAATTTAATTCTTTTTTTTTTTTTTGCGGTACGCGGGCCTCTCCCGTTGCGGAGCACAGGTTCCGGATGCGCAGACTCAGCGGCATGGCTCACAGGCCTAGCCGCTCCGCGGCATGTGGGATCTTCCCGGACCGGGGCACAAACCCACATCCCCTGCATCGGCAGGCGGACTCTCAACAACTGCGCCACCAGGGAAACCCTAATTCTTTTACATGTGGCTGTCTAGTTTTCCCAGCACCACTTATTGAAGAGGCTGTCTTTTCTCCATTGTATATTCTTGCCTCCTTTATCAAAGATAAGTTGATCATATGTGTGTGGGTTTATCTCTGGGCTTTCTATCCTCTTCCATTGATCTATATTTCTGTTTTTGTGCCAGTACCATATTGTCTTGATTACTGTAGCTTTGTAGTATAGTCTGAAGTCAGGGAGTCTGATTCCTTCAGCTCTGCTTCTTTCCCTCAAGATTGCTTTGGCTATTCCGGGTCTTTTGTGTCTCCATACAGATTTTAAGATTTGTTTTTGTTCTAGTTCTGTGAAAAATGGCATTGGTAATTTGATGGGATTGCATTGAATCTATAGATTGCTTTGGGTAGTAGTCATTTTCATAATATTGATTCTTCCAATCCAAGAACATGGTATATCTCTCCATCTGTTTGTGTCATCTTTGATTTCTTTCATCAGTGTCTTATAGTTTTCTGAGTACAGGTCTTTTATCTCCTTAGGTAGGTTTGTTCCTAGGTATTTTATTCTTTTTGTTGCAGTGGTGAATGGGATTGTTTCCTTAATTTCTCTTTCTGACCTTTTGTTGTTAGTGTATAGGTATGCAAGAGATTTCTGTTTTAGTTTTGTATCCTGCAACTTTACCAAATTCATTGATTAGCTCTAGAAGTTTTCTGGTGGCATCTTTAGGATTATCTATGTATAGTGTCATGTCATCTGCAAATGGTGCCAGTTTTACTTCTTCTTTTCCAATTTGTATTCCTTTTATTTCTTTTTCTTCTCTGATTGCCCTGGCTAGGACTTCCAAAACTATGTTAAATAATTATGGCGGGAGCGGACATCCTTGTCTTGTTCCTGATCTTAGAGGAAACGCTTTCAGTTTTTCACCATTGAGAATGATGTTTACTGTAGGTTTGTTGTATATGGCCTTTATTATGTTGAGGTAGGTTCCCTCTATGCCCACTTTCTGGAGAGTTTTTATCATAAATGGGTGTTGAATTTTGTCAAAAGCTTTTTCTGCATCTATTGAGATGACCATATTGTTCTTATTCTTCAATTTGTTAATATGGTGTATTACATTGATTGATTTGTTGCCAGTGTCTTTGTCCCCACAGTGAGCTACAGCTGCCCCCAGCCTCCGCAGGAGACCCTCCAATACTAACAGGTAAGTCTGGCCCAGTCTCTTATGAGGTCATTGCTTTTTTCCCTGGGTTCTGGTGCACACGAAACCTTGTATGCGCCCTTCAAGAGTGGAGTTTCTGTTTCCCCCAGTCCTGTGGAATTCCTGTGATCAAACCTCTTTGGTCTTCAAAGTCAAATTCTCTGGTGGCTCCTCCTCCCTTTGCGAGACCCTCAGGCTGGGGAGCCTGACGTGGGGCTCAGAACTTTTACTCCTATGGGAGAACTTCTGTGGTATAATTATTTTCCAGTTTGTGGGTCACCCACCCAGCAGGTATGGGATTTGATTTGTGATTGCACCCCTCCTACCATCTTGTTGTGGCTTCTTCTTTGTCTTTAGATATAGGGTATCTTTTTTGGTAGGTTCCCGTGTTTTTTTTGTCAATGGTTCAGTGGTTAGTTGTGATTTTGGTATTTTTGTGAGAGAATGTGAGCTCACGTACTTATACTCTGTCATCTTGTTTCTGTCTCCCTTAATGCCTTTATTTATTTATTTATTTTTTGCGGTACACAGGCCTGTCACTGCTGTGGCCTCTCCTGTTGCGGAGCACAGGCTCTGGACACGCAGGCTCAGCTGCCATGGCTCACAGGCCCAGCTGCTCTGCGGCATGTGGGATCCTCCCAGACAGGGGCATGAACCCGCCCTGCATTGGCAGGCGGACTCTCAACCACTGCGCCACCAGGGAAGCCCTCCCTTAATGCCTTTTAAAGTTTACCTGTAGGGACTTCCCTGGTGGTTCAGTGGTTAAGTATCCGCCTGCCAATGCAGGGGACACAGGTTCGATCCCTGGTCTGGGAAGCTCCCACGGGCCACAGAGCAGCTAAGCCCGTGCACCACAACTACTGAGCCTGTGCCCTAGAGCCCATGTGCTGTAACTACTGAAGCCCACATGCCTAGAGCCTGTGCTCCACAAGAGAAGCCACCACAGTGAGAAGCCCGCACACCACAACGAAGAGTAGCCCCCACTTGCCGCAACTAGAGAGGGCCCACACACAGCAATGAAGACCCAATGCAGCCAAAAAAATAAAATTAAATTAAATAAAAATAAAATAAAATAAAGTTTACCTGTAATAGATTTTCAGTTGGTAGATGATGATTCAGTTTCCCACATGTTGTTTTGACGTGATTCTGTGGTTTAGAATGTTTCAGATACATATATCTAGGGTTCCAAAGAGAGATTTGGACCATTGAGAGATTTTTTTGTCAAATCATTAGCATATTCCAGATGGTAATTGGAGCTACTGAAATGGATTCTAAAGTGATTATTGATAGCTATGTATTTATTGCCATTTTGTTTCTTGTTTTCTGGTCGTTTTTATAGCTCTTCTCTGTTCTTTTCTTGTTCTCTTGGTTTTGTTTCCTGTGGTTTGATGATTTTCTTTTCTTTTTTTTTTTTTTTTTTTGCGGTACGCAGGCCTCTCACCTGCGGACGCGCAGGCTCAGCGGCCATGGCTCACAGGCCCAGCCGCTCCGAGGCACATGGGATCTTCCCGGACCGGGGCACGAACCCGCGTCCCCTGCATTGGCAGGCAGACTCTCAACCACTGCGCCACCAGGGAAGCCCTTTCTTTTTTTTTTAATTTATTTATTTTTAATTTTGGCTGCATTGGGTCTTCATTGCTGCACGCATGCTTTCTCTAGCTGTGGCGAGCGGGGGCTACTCTTCATTGCAGTGCACAGGCTTCTCATTGCAGTGGCTTCTCTTGTTGCAGAGCACAGGCTCTAGGCAGGCGGGCTTCAGTAATTGTGGCACGTGGGCTTCAGTAATTGTGTCTCGCGGGCTTTAGAGCGCAGGCTCAGTAGTTGTGGCGCACGGGCTTAGTTGCTCCACAGCATGTGGGATCTTCCCCGACCAGGGCTCAAACCCATGTCCCCTGCATTGGCAGGCGGATTGTTAACCACTGCACCACCAGGGAAGCCCTGATGATTTTCTATAGTAGTATGCTTGTGATCCTTTCACTCTAGTTTTTGTGTATCTATTGTAGGTTTTGTTTTGTTTTGTTTTTTGGCCACACCATGTGGCTTGTGGGATCTTAGTTCCCTGACCAGGGATTGAACCCAGGCCCTTGGCATCGAAAGCGCAGAGTCCTAACCATGGACCACCAGGGAAGTCCCCCTATTGCAGATTTTTCATTTGTTTTTACCATGAGGTTCATATATGTTGACCTGTAACCATATCTATTACTTGTTTTAAACTGGTAGTCACTTAAGTTCAAACACATTCTTAAAAAATCTATATTTTTTACTCCCCTGCCCCATGTTTTGTGTTTTTGATGTCATATTTTACATCTTCATGTTTATCCCTTAACTGTTTGTTGTAGTTACAGTTGATTTTACAATTTTTTTTTGTTTTAATCTTGGTATTAGCTTATTTAAGTGGTTGATCCTCAGCCTGTATTATATATTTGCCTTTACTATTGGGATTTTTCCTTTCCAATAGATTCTTACTCCTTGTTGAAGACTTTTCTTTTCCACTTAGAGAAGACTCTTTAACATTTCTTTTAGGGTCGGTTTAGTATTCGTGAACTCTTTTTTTTTTTTTGCGGTACGTGGGCCTCTCACTGTTGTGGCCTCTCCTGTTGTGGAGCACAGGCTCCGAACGCGCAGGCTCAGTGGCCATGGCTCACGGGCCCAGCCGCTCCGCAGCATGTGGGATCTTCCCGGACCGGGGCACGAATCCGTGTCCCCTGCATCGGCAGGTGGACTCTCAACCACTGCGCCACCAGGGAAGCCCTCGTGAACTCTTTTAATTTTTGCTTTTCAGGTAAGTTGTTTATCTCTCCTTCAATTGTAAATGATAATCTTGCTGGATAAGGTTGTAGGTTTTTCCCTTTCAGCACTTTAAATAAAATCATGCCACTCTCTTCTGGCCTGCAAAGTTTCTGCAGAGGAATCAGCTGATAGCCTAATGGGGGTTCCCTTGTACATGACTCTTTGTTCTTCTCTTGCTGCCTTTAGAATTCTCTCTTTCTCCTTCTTTTTTGCCATTTTTAATTATTATATGTTTTGGTGTGGGTCTGTTTGGGTTTATCTTGTTTGGGATCTCTTCTGCCTCCTGTACCTAGATATCTGTTTCCTTCTTTAATTTTGGGAAGTTTTCAGCCATAATTTCATCAAACACATTTTCAATCCCTTTCTCTCTTCTGCTTCTGGGAACCCTATAATGAGAATGTTGATATGTTTGATGTTGTTCTACAGGTCCCTTTAACCAGTCTCATTTTTAAAATTTGTTTTTCTTTTTGCTGTTCTGATTGGGTGATTTCCATCATAAGTTGCCTTGCATTTATGCATTTATGCATTCTTCTTTATCACCTACTCAGCTGTAAATTCCTTCTCTTGTGTTTTTCATTTGTTATTGTATTCTTCAGTTCTTTTTTAAAATATTTATTTGTTTGTTTATTTATTTATTTATTTACTTATTTTTGGCTGCATTGGGTCTTAGTTGTGTATAAGGATCTTTCATTGTGGCACATGGGTCTCTCTCTCATTGTGGCGCACAGGCTCCAGAGTGCATGGGCTCAGTAGTTGTGGCACACGGGCTCTCTAGTTGTGGTGTGCAGGCTCAGTAGTTGCAGCGTGTGGGCTTAGTTGCCTCATGGCACATGGGATCTTAGTTCCCCAACCAGGGATTGAACCTGCATCCCCCTGGAAGGCAGATTCTTAACCACTGGGCCACCAGGTAAGTCCCCCTGTATTCTTCAGTTCTGACTGATTTTTTTTTTCTAGTTCCTTGTTAAAATTCTCACTGTGTTCATCTACTCTTTTCCCATTGTGTTAGCATTCTTATTACTAATGCTTTGAATGCTTTATCTGGTAAATTATTTACCTCTGTTTCATTAGTTGTTTGTTCAGGGTTTTTCTCTTGTTCTTTCATTTGAAACAAATTCTCCTGTCTTCTCATTTTGCTTGACTTTCTCTGTCCCTATGAAATTAGGTGAAACATTTACTTATCCAGGTCTTAAAGGAGTGTCCTTGTGTGAGAGCATCCCTATACAGTTTGCATGTGCCCAGTGGCCTTGGTGGGAGAGCTGTATCTGACATCAGTGTGAGTCACATCTTCCTCCACGGTGTCCTGGCAGCTATCATCTTGGTGGGAGGTGGGTTTAGAGATGGAGGGGCTAGAGCCAGGGCAAGGTGTGAGCTGGGGCTCCTCCTCTGCTCAGTGGCCAGCACCAGCCTACTGGGGATGGGGGCAGGTCTCAAGTTGTTGGAGCAAAAGCCCTGAGGGTTGGGTCCATGTTTGTTTTTTCCCCTCTAAATGTGTGCTCTCCACCCTCCCAGCATGGGTACCCTCACCCCAGAGGGGAGCAGTGCTGGAGCAAGAGGGACTGAGCAGGTGCTTGGTTTGGGTTGTGGCATGAGCTAGAGTGGTCCTGGCACCAGTCAGAGTTCCAGACCACTCCCTAACTGCTGCCACCCCAAGTGCCAGCAATGTCTGTCCTCACCTGGCTCAGTTGCTGTTTGGGCCTGAATCAGCTCTGTCCCCTACCACTGCATACTCTCCTTGCCTGTGACAGTCCTTGTCCTAAAGTGGAGCTGCATCATGGAACCAGTGGGGCTGGAGCTGGTGCTTGACTCAGCCTGGGTCATGCACTGTCGGTCGCAGGAAACAGGCCAGTGTCCCAGGCAGTTCCATTCTGTTTCCTCTGCCTTGTTTCAAGAGTAAACAAGTGTGTGCACACTGTTCACAAGCAGAGTCTAGGTTTCTTACAGTCCTGCTATAGTCCCACTGGTTTTCTAACCAGCTAAGGGGACTCATCCTTCCAGTGTCGTACCCCAGGGTGGGGTGCCCAGTATTTGGTTTGAACTGCTCACTCTCTGGGGAGGATCTCTGAGTATACATAATCCCCCTCCTCTTCTATGTCCCTTCCCAGGCATGCAGGCCCCAACCTGATTGCTTCTTTTTCCCTCCTCTCCAATTCCATGTGGATCTTCCTTACAGCCTTGGTTTTACAGGAATCTTTCTGTCTGTCTCCAGTTTGATTTTAGTGAGAATTGCTCCACATGCAGATTTTTAAAAAATATTTATTTATTTACTTATTTTGGCTGTGCCAGGTCTTAGTTGCTGCATGTGGGATCTTTGTTGTGGCATGCAGGATCTTTAGTTGCGGCATGAGGACTTCTTAGTTGTGGCATACGGACTCAGTTGTGGCATGCATGCAGGATCCAGTTCCCCCCAGGGAACCAGGGATTGAACCAGGGATCAAACCCGGGCCCCCTGCATTCGGAGCGTGGAGTCTCACGCACTGGACCATCAGGGAAGTCCCTAGATGTATTTTTGATGTATTTGCAGAGGGAGGTGAACTCCAAGTCCTCCTACTCTGCCATGTTTATCTCCTCCTGGACTATATTTCAATGCTGATCATTGTCTGTTTGCCCTCAGTTCCATTCTGTCACCCTGAATGATACAATTTCCCAGGCTTCCTTGTGTATAGCCACATGACTGTAGGCCAGAGTTTCTCAACTGTGCACTTGACATTTTGGCTGGGTAATTCTTTGTTGTGAGGGGTTGTCCTCTTCACTGTAGAATGTTTAACAGTATCACTGGCCTCTATCTGCTGAATGTCAGTAGTACATCCTCCCTCTGAGCTGTGACAACCAAAAATGTCTCCAGATTGCCAAATATCCCCTGGAGGAAAGGGGGTCAAAATCACTCCAGTTGAGAACCATTGGTCTCGATCTTTATACTGCTGGTGGAAGGCAGGCTACATTACCAAACTGTCTGTTTGATTTGGTTTGGAAGTCCCACACAGCTTCCCTAATGGTGTTTGATAAGGTACAGAATACTAAATTCTGTAGGGAAGTATAACACTTATAACCTAATAAAAAAGACAAAAGAACACATGAAGCTGTGAAAGAATAACATCTGCTAAACTTGTGGTTATACGTAGGAAATTTAAAAAGAAGCAATGTAAGACAGGAAAGTCAGCCAATGGCTCAGGCCTCACAGGGTGGGAAGGGCTTTTTGAGGCCACCAGAACCCAGAGCCTAGCCCTCAGGTTGTAGTTTCAAAAAATGATTACTCTTTTGCTTTTAAATTATATTTTTTAAAAGTGTTCATTTTAATACATATTATGGCAAGAAACATTTTTTGAGGTGTCTTCAACCCTGCCAATAATTCCCACCCACTTCATCATGGATGTTAAAACGTTAGCATTTTGATATGTAACTTTCCATACTTCTTCCAAGCCTCTACAGCCATATTTGTATATAGGTTTCTATATAGGTATATAGGGGTTTTAAAATAATAAAAAGGTATATTTATTAAATAATAAAAAAGGATCATAATATACACATTTTTGTGCAACTTACTTTTGTCACTCCCAGTGTATCATATAAACAGTCCTCAAGAACAACAGTTATAGATCTTTTTAATGGTTGCATAATATGCCATAGTATGTATACATCATAATTTGATCAACAGATTTTCTGTTGAAGACATTGGGATTGTTTCTGGACTTTTTTCCCAACAACATTAATGCCATAATAAACATTCTTGTGTTCATAGCCTTACATATTCACACTTTTATTTCTTTAAGCTAAGTGAGATTTTGAATTGAAATGTATAGGTATATGTATGGTATTTATAATTTTAATAAATATTTCCAGATTACTTTCCAACACTATGAGAATAATGTATTATAGTATCAGTTCCCCCATATCCTGGTAAGCAATAGATGGTAAAAATAAAATTTGTTTTGTTTTTGTGTGAGGAGTGAAAAATGGAACCTCATTGTTTTACTTGCATATTACTGTCTACAAGTAGATTTGAACATATTTACAATTTTTATATAGTAAAATATATCTATTTTAAATGTTTCCTGTCTCAGTTAAAAAGGTTTTTCTTGATGCAAAGTTTTATAATATTCTAAAATGTCTTATAATATTTTTATTGTATTTTTTCCTTTAGATCTTCGGTCCACCTGGAATTTATTTTTGTATCTAGTGTAAGGTAGGAATCTGTATTTGTATTTTTTCACAGTAATAATCATTCTGCCAATATCATTTTAGTACAAAAAGAGTTGATACTAACTCCCCTACTAATTGTAGTCATGTGAGACATATCAAGGGTATAAGGCCAATTTATTTGTTTATTTAAATAGAATTGTGAAGTCAGCCAGAATATTAACGTTGGCTCTTTGAACATTTTCTCCCAAGTGGAAAATTCCATATGGGAAACCAAATTACTGTTGAAGTCTGCTTAGAAAGCTGAGGACTAGGGGAGTTCCCTGGTGGCCTAGTGGTTAGGATTCTGCGCTTTCACTGCCATGGCCTGGGTTCAATCCCTGGTTGGGGAAGTGAGATCCCACAAGCTGTGTGGTTTGGCCAAAAAATTAAAATAAAAAACAAAACAAAACAAAACAAGAGAAAGCTGAGGACTAGAAAACAAGTTAAAAATCTTAGTGACTAGTGTCTGACGTCTATGACAGTCTTTGGTATAATACAAAATATTTTGCTTTTGTCCCCTGTTCCAAACACAGAACTCCTAACACCCTTGTAGTTTCCTGAGTGATAGGAGCATCATTTATTATTCATAAGAAGGCCCTTCCAGCACTCCTGAGTTTATGCTAATTAGGTAGCTTAAGGTAGGCCTTAGGGTGGGACCCCCAAGATAGCTTTGAGATGGGCAGGTCACCAGAAAGACCAAGTGATTAGAGGATGGGAACTTTTCAGCTCTAGTCCTGACCTCCAGAGTGAGAGGCAGGGTGTGCTAGAGATTAAGTTCTATAAAAACTCTTGAACAAAGAGATTCAGAGAGCTTCCAAGCTGGTGAACACAATGAAGTGCTAGGAGGGTAGGCACCCCAACTCCACGTGAAAGAAGCCCCTTTGCTCAGGACCTTTGTGGACTTTGCCTTTGTACCTCTTCATCTGGCCGTTCATGTGTATCCTTTGTAAGGATACAAAAGTTACCTTTACTTTGTAATTATAAGTGATGTGTCTTATTGAGTTTATTGAGTTCTGCGAGCCACTCTAGGAAATTATGGAACTTTAGGAGAGTGTCATGGGAACTCCCAATTCATAGCCAGTTGGTCAGAAGTCCAGGAGGTCTAGGACTTGTGACTGGCATCTGAAGTGGGGGCAGTCCTGTGAGACTAAGACCTTGAGCTGTGGGGTGTTCACCAACTCCCAGTATTCAGTGTCAAAAATGAGTTGAAGTGTTGAACACCCAGTTATTGTCTGGAGAATCAGAGATTTGGTTGTTGGTGTTGGAAGACACCTCACAGCCCAATGCACCAATGTTCATCCTGTCAACCAAGGTACCAGAAATCTCATATTGTATGTTTCACTAACTTTCTCATGTGAACTGTGCTGGCTACAAACCAAATTTCCTTGCCTTGCCTCTTTTTTTTTTTAAATTTTTTTTAAGCATCCATGCTTCCCATCACGCTTCATTAAATAATTGTTTTCCTAGGTGCCAAGATTCCTTTATGTTCTTCATTTATTCTTTCATTCAATAAATATATGTGATAAATATATGTGCCAGTTCTCTACTAGACAGCTGACAATACAGAGGTGAACCAGATGAACAAAATTCCTGCTATAGTTGGGGGAGACAGTCAATAAAACACACAGAGAAAAATAACAAATGAAATAGGGAATGTGCTCTCTAATCATTAGAGTCTAATGTACTGAATAAGGAGTAGAGAGGACTTGTTCTAGGGAAGGAGGCATAGGCAGAAAAGTATGACAGATACGTGGCAGGCACATATGTATTTTAAGTGCTTCCAGAGTTATTTTGCACGTATAGAAGCAAATACATACATTTGGTCTCCTTTCCACACACCCCCTTTTATTTTTTCACAAATAGCACTATACTGTACACACTGTTCTACATTTTGCACTATGCAACTTGGAGATCATTCCATATGAGAACTTGAAGAGCTTCCTCATTTTAAAAAAGTGGCTTTGTAATATGAAAAGCTCAATTTAGAGAATAGTAATGCTAAAAATATTTACAAGAAGTTCAACACCAGATTAACGGGAGTTTGAAAAACTGAATGTGAATTTGCCAGGGTTAGGGGCTAAGAATGACCTGAATTTCACGCAAGTAGTTTTCAACTACTGGTAAGGCCATAACTCTAGTTAGGAGGGTTCATTTTGTTTTGGAATACAATTTCTGTCTCTCATTTATCCTACCGGCCATGTGTGCCCCATCTGACCTTTCAGTACAGGAGTAATCACAGTGATCACACAGCATTTAATAAACACCATCAAGTGTCTTTTATGCACAACATATATAAATGAATGAATGAAATAATAGGATGTCCATAAGCTTACAAATGTCTTTTTCAAAAAATCTGGGACTTCTCTTTCTATTTTGATAGGATACTGACTCTCATTTTATATATTACATCCTACCAACATAGCTGAGAATCAATTTATGAAATATTTTGTGAGATAAGATAGATGAAGTAGGGAGGAAACAGGGCCAAGTATGTCAGCCAGGAAGGGTGAGGTGCCTATGTAGTTAGGAACTGGAAAGAGTGTAGGAGCGAAGAAAAGACAACAGGATTTGCTGACTGATTCAGTAGAGGGCATCAATCTGAAGGAACACTTCAATGATTTCAAGGCTTCTAGGATGAAGGAGATCATCACTTTCAGAAATGAAGCAACCAGTTGTAAGGAGAGATTCTCAGTTTAATTTGAGGTACAAAGACTTTTGGCTTTAGATGGGACCCCAGAGTTACATTTTCAAAATTAGAACTTTTTTTTTTTTAAGTAAGAAACACCGTAAGTTGGTTTCTTAAGTTCAAACAGTAATTGCCATGGTATAGGCAGAACCCACTTTAAGCTTAAGGACTGATATACTATAAACTCACAGAGGTCCCTTAAGTGGATAGAAGTGCCATGTCCAGAGGCAGAGATGCCTGCCAAGTTTGGCTCTGGATCTGCCATGTATTATATGAGTCCTTACTTAAGGCTAGATGTGGAGTGACAGAGTCCTGGAAATTTCAGGAAAAGTGTAAAGTAGAGGGCCTTCAAGTAGGAAAGCAATATTTTTTAGCTATTATGTACCCCTCACTTTACATCTGGCTATCTTATTTCTCATCACAACCCTACAAAATAGGTATTAGCATTTTAGAGATGAGGACATTGGGTTTAGAAAAGCTAAATAAAGTGCTCACGCTAGAAGGGAAGGACCTCAAATTCTAACCCAAATCCTGATGTTTATAGGGGCCAAGTCATGCTCAGTCCAGTTCTCCTCATAACGCCCCACTTTACCCTGTATACTAATTCCATGAAGCCCAGAGAAGGTAAATCCCACATTTGGAGCCAAGCTGGGGCCAGAAAGCAAATAGGCTGATCACCCTCCCACCCCCGTCAAAGGTCCTTCCAGAGCTGACACACGCCTTTCAGGATATGACAACCTACACCACCCTACAAGGGATGGAGAGAGGGAGAAAAAGCAACCGGCTCAGGAGAGAAGCAAAGAGAAAAAAGGAGGCAAAGAGGAGTTGTCAGAATGGGGTGAGGAGGTTGAAGAGTTAACTGTGTCCTTTTGCGTCTACTGATAACCGTAACAAAGAGACCGACTACCTAGCGTATTTCAGGAAGCTGAGCCTTGGCCAGCTTCATTCCTGATCGCCTTTCAGGAACTAAGTTTTAACCCTTAGCGTAAATCCAGAAAAGACAAAGTAAGGCGAGCAAGGTGTGCACTTCAGGCAAAAGCGGAAACTCGCAGTACGAACCAAAACTTGACCCAACCAGGCAGCAGTGATTTGACGACAGTTTGAAAGACAAGTTTGGCTGCAAGACTCGCCTGCCGTCGAGGGGTGGGGCCGCAGCAGCCCCGGCCGCGTTTCCTCCAGGCCCACACCGCCTCCGCCTGCCACGTGACCCGCCGTGTTGTGGTCCGGCCCGCGTGGGTGGCGGGAGCGGCGGGAGGGCGGGGGCGAAAAGGGGCGGGTCACGTGACGGGGTTTAAATCTCCCGCAGCCGGAGTCGCGGGGGCGCCAGTGCCGCGAGTCGAGCGGGAGGAGAGGAGGCGAGGGAGGAGGGCCAGAGAGGCAGTTGAAAGATGGCGGACGAGGCGGCGCTCGCCTTTCAGCCCGGCGGCTCCCCCTCGGCAGTGACGGCTGAGAGGGAGGCCCCGTCGCCTCCTACCGGGGAGCCGCTCCGCAAGAGGCCGCGGAGAGACGGCCCCGGCGTCGGGCGGAGCCCGGGCGAGCTCGGCGGGGCGGCCCCCGAGCGTGAGCTGCCGGCGGCGGCCGGCGGCTGCCCGGCGGCGGCGCTGCGGCGGGAGGCCCAGGCGGCGGCGGCCGGAGACGGAGACAATGGGCCGGGCTTACAGGGCCTATGCCGGGAGGCGCCGCCGGCCGACGACTTCGACGACGACGACGACGACGAGGGCGAGGAGGAGGAAGAGGCGGCGGCGGCTATTGGGTACCGAGGTGCGCAGGGCGCGGGCGGGCCGGGACTGCGCATCCCCCCCCCCTCCTCCCGGGGCCCCTCCTGGGGTGGGGGAGTGTCGGGCGGGCTGGGGGCTCGGGGCTGGCTCTGCGGCGTCCCCCTCTCCACTAGGGCCCTTCTTAGCTGCGCGCCTCCGGGGCTGCGGGCCCGGCTGCCGGAGCGGCCCGTGGACTCACTCCCTCCCTCGCTCTCTCCCCTCCCTCCTCCCTCGGCCGGCGGCCCGCCCCAGTGGCCTCGCGCTTTGCGCAGCCGCGGGGCGAGCTAGCCTCGCAGCTGGTTTAAAAAAAAGTTTCTCTCCCCTCCTACTCTTTTAACGTATTGCTTTTGTTAAATGTCTTGCTTCTCCGCCCACCCCCCACCCCCGCACACTTAAACATGAAACTTTTTGACTGTCCCTTGCACCAACCTTTTGCAGTTGCCTTTGCAAACTGACACCTGTGCAATTTGTGTGTGTGTGGTTTTTTTTTTTTTTTGGAGGGCCTTTATTTTTAAACTTGTTTTAAATTTTAAAGAGTGTAGTTGCTTCTAAAGACGTTACCCCTCTGTGGTGCAACTAATAGTGGGCATAGGAGAGTAATAGTAGTTTTAGAGTACTTTGAGTAGTATTTTTTCTCTAATCGTGTTCTTAGATTAAATATCTTCTTGTGTGTGTATATGTAACCCTGAAACACGAATTGACATTTTTCTGGCATAGTAAAGCAGATGTGATAGTTGTATATGTCTTGTCATCCTTGAGTGTTTCAGAGTTTCTATCCGGATAGATGTGCGTCTTTATTAATATTTGTATCAAGAAATCCAGTCAGTGGGCCATTTGATCATATCAAAAGGCAACAACGTGTGCATTAGGGATTGGATTAGAGAAACAACCCCTGTTTTCAAGATACATAGTTTAATAAGGGAAACGAATAATGCAAAGGTATTTTTGTATGTTTAGTGTTATATGAGAGAAGTGCAAGTTGCCATGGTAATATTAGCACGACTTTTTTGGGTAAATTTTTATTTGATAAGTTTTATGAACTATTATTTGTGATCGATAGATTCAGTCGAACTAGGTTACTACTTTTTGTGTTTTGATTAAGTAGACATAATTTTTTTCTAGATTTTGATGAACTGAAACTTAGATTCCGAGCAGAATCCCTAAAGATGAGGATATACTGTTCCTGTGAATGGTGCAGATTGATCCAGTAGGCATTCTTTACACAGGCACTATGAATGTTAAGTGTTTTATCATTGAAAATTGTTGCATCATAATTATAGATCTTCATAATTTTAGATGCAGATTGTTTCAGAAACCTTGGGTTACTTTTGGTTTCTTTTGCAGATAACCTTCTGTTTGGTGATGAAATCATCACCAACGGTTTCCATTCGTGTGAAAGTGATGAGGATGATAGAGCCTCACATGCGAGTTCTAGTGACTGGACTCCAAGACCACGGATAGGTATGGTTTCACAGTTTAAGAGCTATCTTTTTCAGTATTCTCTTTTTATGTCAACAAAAAATATATTTCTCTGTCCCCTTGTAGCCTGGTGATGAGGTTCTTAGGTGTTTGATGAGATTTAATATCATCCTGGTTTTAGGGAAAGTCTAGTGCTTTGTACTGTTTTTGTTTTAAAATAATCTCTGTATGTAACTTTTTTATTTCTGGTTTCCTGTACTAGAATATAAGTCCCATGGGGGCAGGGATTTCTGACTGATTTGTAGACTGTTTTGTCAGTGCCTAGAAAAGTGCCTGGCACATAGTTTGTCCTCAGTAAATATTTATTAAGTATTTTGATGAAATGAGAAATATTTTGAAGTAGAGCACAGTATCAGATTTTTATACCAAGTAGTAACATGACCATCTCAAAATGTTCTTTCTCTTAATGTGCTGGGTTTTTTCAAAAATGCCTTGACTGCTTAAACGTAGTAATGATTAGTTCATTTTTAGTGTTTATATTTACTGTATTTTTGGTTTTCTCAAGCTAGGAACTGATCTAAGAAATTTCAGAAATTTCAGATCAAGAAATTTCATACTTCTGTCATGTTTATGTTGTATTTTTCTAGATTTTAACCATAGAAATTTAATTCTAGTAGTTAATTAGTTTGACTCTTAAAATACATACTTGGTATTTTATAGCTCTAGGGGCAGGCTCAACTCCTGATCTCTCCCTAATAATCTCTTTGGGATATAGCATTAGATCTGAAGATGCTGTGAATGAAACACCTTTATAGTGCATATTTTTACTCTGCAAAACAGTGTTAAGCATTGCTAATTTCTTACTTCAAAAAATAAATGAGATTTTCAATTACTTGGAAGTGGATCTGATCTAGTTCTTTTCCCTCTTGATATAGGTCCATATACTTTTGTTCAGCAACATCTCATGATTGGCACAGATCCTCGAACGATTCTTAAAGATTTACTACCAGAAACAATTCCTCCACCTGAATTGGATGATATGACACTGTGGCAGATTGTTATTAATATCCTTTCAGAACCACCAAAAAGGAAAAAAAGAAAAGATATTAATACAATTGAAGATGCTGTGAAATTACTGCAAGAGTGCAAAAAAATAATAGTTCTAACTGGAGCTGGGGTATGTAAGATGTATAAAACACTAGTATGGGAGGTGGTGTATGTTTTTTCTTAAGCCTTGCCCAATTCAGAAACATTTTTCTGGTGTAGAATTTATCCTTATATGATGATGGGCATTTGTGTTTGAAACTGCTAAAAAGTGAGTGCAGGAGCAATTACTAAATTGGTTCAGTTTTTTAAAAACCTCTCGATAACCTTAAAAAAGATTCACGTCTGTTTACTGGCACAGTAGGTAAGTGGAATTAAGGCAAGATTTTTACCTACATTATACCACAACTTCTAAGGAGATGCAGGGAATTCTGCTTGCATTAAAGTGTGTCAGGGTCTGATAGAAATTGGTTATTTGTTTGACCTTCATGGGGAAACCGGGAGCCTAATATGTGTTGGCAAGTAATGCAGTGTTGGAAAGGTAACAGATTCCTGACTCTCCTCCATTTTAAATTAAGGTGATGTGATTGTGGTGGGTTGAGATTTTTCATTTGTTCCACTTTAGGTCTCAAATAACTAGTTACTTAGGCTATTTCATATTGTGTGTTGAATGCAGAATATGTTACATGGTAGCGACCAGGACAGCTGTTGGAGAAAAATCAGTCCTGCTTTCTAACCTTTTGGTTAAGGGAGGGTGTTATTTAATCTTAAATGATCATGAAGAATAGTTGCACTTTGCTCCCCGATGTGATTTAGGCAAGTTTGTTTTGCTCTGAGGCTAAAGTGGAGTAAATGCTGACAAAATTGTGAAACAAAAGGATAACTTCTGAAGTCCCTATTTGTAATGTCAAGGTTTATTTGTAGAAAAAGCATAGTGTTTAAATCTATTCTTAAAAATTGAAATATTGTACAACATAGTTTTTTAAGGAAAATAAAGAAATTTAGCGTTCTTGAAGTAGTAGCACTCTAACCCAGAAGAAGGATTTCTTTGGAAATAGTTCACTGTGATAGAAATTCTTGCCTGCTTTCTAGTTAAAATAATTTGGAATGGTTTACTTCGTTCTCAATCAAGTTGGTATTGTTTTAATTTGTTGGTTAAATGCTTATAAAGGTTTAAAGTTAGCCTGACTTAAAATTCTTTACCCCATTATGAATGGAATATGTGATGGATTTAATTATACTGGTTTTCTGAGTGTTTTATTTCTATTAGAAGTTAAAGTAGGGCATTATCTCCATTCCCCAAAAGAAGTTTCAAACTAAAAATATTTTTCAGCTCTTCCCTAATTGTGTGATAAGAGGACTAATAATTATTAAGGTAGCAGTAGAAGATTTAATTATACAAATTATGCCATGCGTATTTCAGGTTTCTGTTTCTTGTGGAATACCTGACTTCAGGTCAAGAGATGGTATTTATGCTCGCCTTGCAGTAGACTTTCCAGACCTTCCAGATCCTCAAGCAATGTTTGACATTGAATATTTCAGAAAAGATCCAAGACCATTCTTCAAGTTTGCAAAGGTACTACAAACTCTTCTAGTTGTTTTTTGACCTTCTCTCATGAAAAATTGTTTTAAATGGTAGTCTAGTAAATTGACTATTAGTACTGTGGTGGAGTAAAATCATTGAAATAAAGTCATTTTAGTCAGAATTCCCTTCTTCCCAGAAGGGACTGTCATTTGCTTTTCTTCATTTTAGGATTGAGCTTATTTTCAAAGAAGAGGCTATTGCATATTTTTCAAATTTGCACTTCAGTAATGGCCTTTACATTGTCCAGGCTTTTTTAGAGGTTAGTAGATCATATAAAAGTAACATCAGTGTTTTGATTTTGAATATTTTTTATGAATCATAAAGATTATAACATCTGCCTTTGGTATGTTTTTTTTTTGCGGTACGCGGGCCTCTCACTGTTGTGGCCTCTCCCGTTGCGGAGCACAGGCTCCGGACGCACAGGCTCAGTGGCCATGGCTCACTGGGCCCAGCTGCTCCGCGGCATGTGGGATCTTCCTGGACCGGGGCACGAATCCGTGTCCCGAACCCGTGTCCCCTGCATCGGCAGGTGGACTCTCAACCACTGCGCCACCAGGGAAGCCCTGGTATGTTTTATAGTAGCTAGGTTTTAACACACGAGGATGTGCCTGAGAAATTTGTGATTAGAGGTGGAGAAGAATCTTAGATTGCATTTGAGTCAAGGTTGATCTGTTATGCTCTAGCGTCTTTAGTGCGCCTCTGTTCAGTTCAGAAGCCATTTGCCATGTGGGGCTGTTGAGTGCATAAGTGTTCTGAGATGTTATGTAAGTGTGGAAGACATACCAGATTTTGGAAACCTAGTATAGAAAACATGCAAAATATAAATTCTATTCTGTTATATATATATAAATAATGATTATGTGTGTAAATAATAATACTTTGATATTGGGTTATAAATGAGGAAGATTTCACATTGTTAATGTGGTTACTAGAAAATTTGAATTGTGTATATGATTCATACTATGTTTTTATTTGGCAGCTCTACTCTGGAGTTTAAAGTTTGATGTTACAGTCTTCCCTTGGTATCTGAGGGGGATTAGTTCCAGGATCCCTCAGATACCAAAATCTGAGGATGCTCAAGTCCCTTATATAAAATGGCATAGTATTTGCATATAATCTATGCACATCCTCCCTGTATACTTTTTTTTTTAATTTAATTTTATTTTTGGCTGCATCTGGTCTTAGTTGCTGGATCTTTGTTGAGGTGTGAGGGGCTTCTCTAATTGAGGAGCACGGCTCAGTTGCCCTGCGGCATGTGGAATCTTAGTTCCCTGACCAGGGATTGAATGTCCCCTGCATTGGAAGGTGGATTCTTAACCACTGGACCACCAGGGAAGTTCCCTCCCTGTATACTTTAAATCACCTCTAGATTACTTATAATACCTAGTATAGGCATACCTTGTTTTATTTTGCTTCACTTTATTGCCCTTCACATATTCTGTGGGCCTTTTTTGTTTTTACAAATTTGAGGGATTGTGATCAAGTGACTCTGTAGGCGCCATTTTTCCAACAGCATTTGCTCACTTTGTGTCTCTGTGCCACATTTTGGTCATTCACAGTATTTCAGACTTTTTCATTATTTGTTACTGTGATCTGGGATCAGTGATCTTCGTTACTGCTGAGGACTTAGATGATGATTAGCATTTTTTAGCAATAAAGTATTTTTAATTAAGGTATGTACTTATTTTGGAGACATACTGCTATTGCATACTTAATAGATTACCATATAGTATAAAAATAACTTTATATGTACAGGGAAACCAAAAAATTCATTTCACTGACTTTACTGGGATAATTCACTTTATTGCTTTGGTCTGGAACCAAACTCATGATGTCTCAGAGGTATGCTTATATGATGTTAATAGTCGCTGGTGCAGCAAATACAAGTCTTGGCTTTTGGAACTTTCTGGAATTCTTTTTCTCTGAATATTTTCAGTCTACAGTTGGTTGAATCCAAGGATGTGGAACCTGCAAATATGGAGGGATAACTATGCATTATACCATACCCAAGAAATTTTATCTTTTTTATTTAAAAAAAAAAAGATTTATTTATTTATTTGGGTGTGCCGGGTCTGTAGTTGCTGTGCGCGGGATCTTGTAGTTGCGGCACGCGGTATCTTATAGTTGCGGCATGCAGGATCTGGTTTCCTGACCAGGGATCGAACCCAGGTCCCCTGCATTGGGAGCGTGGAGTCTTTAGCCTTTGGACCACCTGGGAAGTCCCAAGAAATTTTACTTTAGATGTCTTTTTTCTATAGTTTAGCTTTATGGAAAGAAACTGTAAAATTGTTGTTGCTAAACTTTAGTATATTTGAAAGGGTCTTTTGTATTAGTGATTATTTTTTAATGAGCATAGAAGTGAAGTGGACCTGAATTTCCATTAAGGGATAACCTCAGCTACTTTCAAATCATGTGGTCTATTTATATACCTATAAGAAGAACTCTGCCAATTCAGAATACATGGTACTAGCTTAGATTGATGGACTGTCTAAAGAAATAATTTTGTTTTGTGCAAGTGTGCTTATAAATGGGAATTAGAGTAAAATGGGGAAATTACATTAGATTTTTTTGGATATGATTTACTTGCTAGAACTGAAAACTAAATTTGAAAATTTTGTAGGCTACTAAGAAATTTGAATCTTTCCAGTAATCAACTTGAAACTTATAAAAAATTTGAAACTTCATGTATCAGCGGTGATGATGGCCATCTATATCTAGCCTTTAGAACAGACAGCTGGTTCACACTAAATTGAACAAATAATGTAGAGTATCTCTTTTCCTTTGTTACATGAATATGAATTCATGAAGATTCACTGTTTTTAACATACTGGTGCTAGGGGTTCTACTGCATGACTTTGAACACCAATGAAATATCACTTAGTTACTGGTTTCTTGCATTGGACCTAGGACACTGGCTCTAGTTATCAGAAATTAACAATTTTTTTTTTCTGGCCGCGCTGCATGACATGTGGGATCTTAGTTCCCAGACCAGGGATTGAACCTGTTCCTCCTGCAGTCTGCAGTGGGAGTGCGGAGTCCTAACCACTGGACTCCCAGGGAATTCCCCAGAAATTAGCACTTTAAGAAAGGCATCAAGTAACTAGAATTTACTTTGATCTTGCATCTGATTATAAGAGCTTGATTCACTAGTGCATTTATGTAATGCTCACAAGGTTTTTGTTGTAAATTCTTTGTTCTGAGAGGAAACAAAAAACATGCTCAAACTAACTTTTCAGCTTTTTCCCCATCACTTCAGTGTATACTAAATTGCCTGACACTTGGGGAAAATGTGGTAACTGAGAATACAAATAGCAAGGTGAGAAAGATTGTAACCTTAGTTGTCTAAGGCATATAATGGGTATTCAGTTTTAGCTTAAACTGGTTTTGACATGTAAGAATCTATAGAAGCAATTAAGAATTATTCTTACAAAGACAAATTATAAAAATACACATAATAGAAATCTAGACTGCTTAAGAGAAAATAAAATATCTGAATTGGAGTAAAAATGGCACAGTGTTAATGTGTTACAGTGTACAGATTTCATAGTACCTAGGAGAAGAAAAAGTTGGAGGGGCAGCATGTTTCGCTTCTCTATGAAAGTTTAAGTTATGGTAGGAGCTAAATAAATAATCTTTATAACTACCACTCATATAGGATTGTTGTACTTCAATTCTTACATTAGGAACTGCCAAAAGGAAAGTACCTAGTTGGTGAAATAGCACTTAAAATACATCGTAATAGGTAAGAGAGACTGAGTTAATTTGGGTCTAAAAATGAACAGGAAAAAGCTGAAGGACAAATAAGTAAGGACAAAGAATAAAGGATAGTATTTAAAAATGAAGGATGGGGAGAGTATGTAAATATTGTAATATTTTACTGGATTCCAAAAAGAATACATGAGTAAAATAGTCATAACCTAAAGTTTTCTTCCAGTGTCTGTACTAAGGAGAAAGTTAATTAAACGATGGTTACTTTGCTAGTTATTAGAGAAAATGAATTTTTTTTAATAGAAGTGTAGTTGATTTACAATGTTGTGTTAGTTTCAGGTATACAGCACAGTGATTCAGTTACACATATATATGTATCCATTCTTTGAATTCTTCCCCTTATAGGTTATTATAAAATATTGAGTATAGTTTCCTGTGCTATACAGTAGGTCCTCATTGGTTATCTATTTTATATATAGGAGTGTGTATATGTTAATCCCAAACTCCTGATTTATCCCCCCTCCCCTTTCCCCTTTGGTAACCATAAGTTTTTTTCTATGTCTGTGGGTCTATTTCTGTTTTGTAAATAAGTTCATTTGTATCTCTTTTTTTTTAATATAAGTGATACATTTGTCATTGTCTGGCTTACTTCACTTAGTATGATAATCTCTAGGTCCATCTATGTTGCCGCAAATGGCATTATTTCATTCTTTTTTATGGCTGAGTAATATTCCACTGTACATATTTACCACATCTTTATCCAGTCATCTGTTGATGGACATTTAGGTTGCTTCCATGTTTTGGCTGTTGTAAGTAGTGCTGCAATGAACATTGGGGTTGCATGTGTCTTTTTGAAGTATAGGTTTCTCTGGATAAATGCCCAGTAGTGGGATTGCAGGATCATATGGTAGCTCTATTTTTAGTTTTTTAAGGAACCTCCATACTGTTCTCCATAGTGGCTGTACCAATTTACATTCCCACCAATAGTGTAGGAGGGTTCCTTTTGAGAGAAAATAAATTTAATAGAAAACCATGAAAACAGGAAATATTGTGAATTTAGGCATTTTGGAAGGAAAGTTTCTACAGATGTATCAAGCCATTGATTGTATATAACTGAGAAGAAGCAGATTTCATCTAGACTGGAAACTCAAAAGTAACGGAGAGGTGTGTGAAAGAGGTAACTGGTTCATTAGAGCAGTTTCTCAACCTGTTGACTCTGGGATGGATAATTCTTTGCTGTGAGTAGCGGTTCTGTGCACTGTAGGATATTTAGCAGCAACCAATGGCCTCCTCCCTTTAAATGCCATTAGCCCCCCACCCCAGTCTTGACAATCAAAAATGTGTCAAGATGTTGCCAAATGTCTCCTGCAAAATTGCTCCCTGTTTGAGCACCAGCATGTTAAGTGCGCCTAGCTTTAGTACCACTTTGAATTCTTCTACACAAGAACAATTAAGGCCAACATTAAAGCTATATATATTCTTGTTCTGAACTGTTGTCCTCTTGCATAATAAGGGTTTAAATTGATAATGAGGTTGTGGTCATGGTCCTGAGGAGTCTAAATTCACTGGTGCTGATAAAAATGAGAGTGGTTTAAGAGTCAGTGAAGGTGAAACTGAGGTTGTATGAAACAACTTTTTTTTTTAAAAGGACTGTGTTCAGAGAGTGTAGTTGCTCGCCCATATTGAATACAGTGAATGTTCTTTCCCTTAAAGTGATAAAATTCAAGAAAAAGTAGAGGGAGAAATATGAACTTCCAAAAACATATATTTATTCAGTAAATTGTCACTTTATTGATAATGTGCAGATATACCAGATTATGTAGTTATAAAGCTAAGAAATCTCAAAACCAGCTCATTACTTAAAAATCAAAAAAAGCACACACCCCCACCCCCAAAAAAGGCCACAGTCCCATTCACTTGAAGACAGTATGTTAATACTGACTTGTGTAGGTGGATTACATATAAGTGTAGACTATTATATTTGGGTGCATATTATAAAGATGGGGTCTTTTACCTACTGCTTTGGATTTGTAGTATTTCTGTTTAATAAACTTTCAGATGCTTGAATACTTGATAACGGTCATAGTGTTCATCAAGTGGTCTACTGTAACTAATCCTGCAAGTGTTCCTTTTGGATGTTTCCTGCTTTCTGTTATTAAAAAGGTATTGCTCCGATTGTCCTTTCTGGTATGTTTATAATGTTCTTAGGATAAATTTCTGAAAGCAAAACTGCTAAGGGTCCTGATTTGTTTTACCTTATTGCTGCCTGGAAAGCAGGCAGCAATATATACTCCCATCAGAAGTATAATATATACTCCCATCAGAAGTGTAGAAGTGTACGAGAAAACTGATTTAGCATGCCCAAGCCCTCTCCCCCACAAAAAAAGCCTCCCGTGATACGTTATTAGTATTAAAGTATTTTTTAGAAAGTGTGTGTGTGTGTCTGTGTGTGTGTTGGTGTGTATGTTGTGTATATGGTTTTTAAAAGGAATTCAAACAGTACACAACAAACGATAGTTGGCCTCTCCCTTCAGTCTTCCCTACCTCTAATCTCTTTCTCAAAGGTTACCATGGTAAAATGTTTCATTGGGTTTCCTTCTAGGAAAAAAAAAAAAAAAAATGAGTAAACCTGTTTGTGTGTGTGTAGGGGGGAGAGGTATTGTAAGTTTCTAATAATACTTTAAAAATGATTACCAACAGAATCACATACCCTTTTCTCTACAGTGCTTTTTTCCCATTTGATATCCGCGGAAGTAGTTTCATGGCGGCACTTAGATATACCTCATTTTAAAGAAAAGGCTGCATAGTACTGTTTGATAGTTGTACCCCAATATATATAATCAGTCTCCTGTTAGTGGATATCTAGAGTTGTTTTTAAGGCAGTTAAAACTATCAGTGTAATAAATAAAAAATTAGCATGTTCTCATTAGTATTCAGTTTTTGTTTACTAGTGTAGATGACTGCTTCTTACTACTTGCCATGTGTATATCTTTGAGTTGCCTGTCTGTTCTTAGCTTTTTTTTTTTTCTTTTCCACTGAGATGCTTTTCTTTCTCATACTAATTTGTGAGAACATGCGTTTTTTTGGCCGCAACCTGCAGCTTGTGGATCTTAGTTCCCTGACCAGGGATTGATCCCAGGGCATGGCAGTGAAAGCACCAAGTCCTTAACCACAGGACTGCCAGGGAATTCCCGAGAACACGGGTGGGTTTTTTTGGTTTTTGTTTTTTTATTTATTTGGTTGCGCCTGGTCTTAGTTGCCGCAGGTGGGCTCCTCAGTTGTGGCTCACCAGCTCCTTAGTTGTGGCATGTGAACTCTTAGCTGCAGCATGCATGTGGGATCTAGTTCCCTGACCAGGGATCAAACTAGGGCCCCCTGCATTGGGAGCACGGAGTCTAACCACCAGCCAGCCACCAGGGAAGTCCCCAAGAACATGTATTCTTGAAGAGTGTTTTTACATTAGAGGGTGATTGGAATTCCAGGCTCTACTAATCCCATGAAGGATGTGCAATGTGAAATATACTTACTAGATTCGTTTTAGTGGACTGATTTGCAGTACCTAATAGAAATGGTATTTAGCCTAAAAGAAAAATAGGAAACATGAGGTTGAGGGATGAGAAATTGCATAGTGGTTAAGAGCTGCACCTTGGCATCAAAACTGGGTTTGAATGATAGTTCTGCTACTTGCTAGCTCTTGTGACTTTTGGCGCTACTTCTGTGATTTGGTTTTTTCATCTGCAAGATGGGGGATACATGTCTACAGGAGGGTCAGCAGACCTTTTCCTGTAAAGGGCCAGGTAGCAAATGTAACCTGCTTTGTGGACCACATGGGAACTCTGTCATACTGTGTTCTTTTCCTTTACAGTCCTTGAAAATGTAAAAACCCAGTCCTCAGCCCAGTCTACAGCATTATTATAAAGTGCTCCTGTTATGCCTGTTACTTACATTAAGTAGTAATGAATGCTTGACTAATTGAAATTCTCTTGTGTTAGATTAGTACAGGGGCCGGCAAATTACAGCCTCAGTCCAAATGTGGCCCACTGCCTTTTTTTTGTACAGCTTTGAACTAAAATTTTTAAATGGATGGGGAAAAAAATCAAAAGAATAATACTTCACATCATATGAACATTATATGAAATTCTAATATCAGTGATTGTAAATAAAGTTCCACTGGAACACAGCTATGCTCATTCATTGGCCTATTGCCTGTGGCTGCAGATATACAACAATAGAAGACTTGAGTGGCTGCCACATAGACCGTAAGGACAGAGACTGAATGGCCCACAAAGTCTTAAATACTTGCCAACTGGTGTCCCAGTGTGGAAAAATTTTGCTGAAGCTTGAGTTCCTTGGGGAAGTCACATGTTTAACAGGAAAAAAAGTAGTTAAATTTGTCAGGTGACTTAACTTTAATTTGCAAGTATTGAATAGGTAAGATTTTTAGTAGTCCATGGTTTAGTGGAATGAATGAAACAAGACCAGGGATTATGAGGATTTTCCTTACCAGGATCAATTAGTTTCACTTATTTTTTGACAGCATGGAGAATGTAAATTCTAGTTTCTTAACAGCTCTACCTACTTACTACCTAGCAAATAGTGGCATCTCAAACTTTGATGAGTCCTTTTAGTTTTGAGGGGCTGCAGTTAACACCCCTGCTTTTGACTGGAATCTCATTCATATTGCTAGAAATTTTAAGAAGCAAGCAAGCAAGCAGAGAGCATCTCTGGAGAAAAACCATTATTTCTACATGAAAGCTTACTGGGGCAGATAGTTCTAAGCTTTAGTTTTGGTCACATTGGTTGCCTATGGCCAATTACTGGATTGTTCGCATGTTTCTGGACACTGCAGCCTGTCATTTTAATAGTATTTGAGCCTTTGGTCCCAGCTGTGCTTCCACTCTATTCTAAATGGATCCCTGTGGCAATAATAATGGTCCAGCCCACATGATTGGTTCCTTAATGGGCCTTAAGGAGGTTCAGATTTGGGATGGCCTGTCTTGCTTAGAACTAAAGTGTCACAGTTTCAACTTGAAGAATTAATCTATATTTTATCTGAAAGTTGTATCTCCAGTCAATTAGTTTTTAGCAAACTTTCCTTGTTAAGTAAGAGCCTGATTTAGGAGTAATTCTATTAAAAAACAGTCATTTCAGAGTAAATTTTTTCCCATTATTTCAGATTATATCCCTTAGTTGGAACACAGTATTAAATCTAATGATTCAGACATGGTCCACTACATATTTGAAAGAAAAGAGACAAAGTTAAGTTTCAAATCATCATAAAATGTAGGCTTATAAGATGAAACAAACCCTTCATAAATTATTCCCAACTACAGGAATTGATTGGTAAATTTAAGGACTAAATTTCCCTGAACTGATACATGAAGGGAAACTAGAGTGTAGAGCTGAATCTAGTGTCCCACAGGTTTTTGTTCTTCTTACCCTCTTTTTTTTTTTTTTTTTTTTTTTTTTTGCTGTACGCGGGCCTCTCACTGTTTTGGCCTCTCCCGCTGCGGAGCACAGGCTCCAGACGCGCAGGCTCAGCGGCCATGGCTCACGGGCCCAGCCGCTCCGCGGCACGTGGGATCCTCCCGGACCGAGGCACGAACCCGTGTCCCCTGCATCGGCAGGCGGACTCAACCACTGCGCCACCAGGGAAGCCCACCCTCCCCTTTTGAAAAGGGTGGGGATAAGGCACACAAAAGTTCATTCCGGGAGGATGGAGTCCTGGTACTCTGCCCAGCCTTGTTCTGGAGGTAGTCAGCCATTTGTTCTTGCGCTGCTTTTGGCATGCTATTAGCACTTTCCTTACTACTTTAGATCCTATTTTATCTGTTGCCTAGAATATTATAATATTTGTTAAAATACTCTTTAACAGCTGTTTCCAGAGGGGAGGTTTGCAAGGTGCTGGTGTTTAATCCTCTAAATGTATTAGAACAGAGCAACCTGGGAAGAAAACAGTGATTAATAGAGAGCACAACCTAATGGTCCAAAACGTAATGTGGCTTTCAGTTTTCTATAAACATTAGCTTTAATAAACTCTTCACTTGTTACTTCTTTCTATATGCATTCTCTTTCTTAAATTGCAAAGTTCATGAACTTTATGATAAAAATTTGAGAGGCAAAATTTTTGGGTTTTATATAACATTTTCAGCAGCATATGGACATGGATGTGATAGTCTTATATAATGAGATTTGCATATTATTTTTACTTAAAAGGTATCCCAGTAGTTTTTTCTAAACTTGAAATATTAAGTAGTTTAGAAGTAGTCATCTAGAATCTTAACTGTCAGACTTTTTTGTATAATGTCAGAAGTGAAGTCCCCTACCCCCCCATCCCCATTTTATAGATTGTTTGTATCCTTCCTGACTTGATGTTTAAATTAATGTATCTGTATACTTTGCATATACTTCCCATTTTTGCTTAATAACAAAACAAAAACAAAGCTATACACAGTGGTGACTAGCTTGATTTTTTTTCACATATGTCATGGGCCATCTTCCAGGTCAGTGTATCGAGCCCTCCTTCATTCATTTTAATGGCTGCATACTCCACTATTACTGATGTACCCTATTTCTCTGACCAGTCCTCTGTTGATGGACATACGGTTGTATCTTGTTTTTTTGCTAGCATTGTAATAGGTTAGAGGCTGTAATGAATGGTAAGGAAGTAGGCAGAACTGCTACTTCAAAGAAAAAAGAGAAGAAACTTCCTTTGCCATAGTCACTTACTAAATGAAGTTTAATGAAAACACTGTCAAAAGTTGAGAGGACCAAAATTGATACTTTTTCTCTGATCTTTTTGCCATGTGTATATCTGAATTCTTTGTTTTTAAAGAAGAAACAGCATTGAAGCATTATTTGGGGGGAAAAACACACACACAAAATCCAGCAACTCAGCATTCATGAGCAACTCTATACTATACCAGTATGTGCCTGTGCAGTGGAAGGAAAACAATTTTGGTAAGGAATTAAAACTTCAGCTTTAAACTTCCAACAGGTTGATATTTATAATAAATGATGAATCAAGAAATTTTTTAATATTATGTTGACAGTACCTTTTTTAGTTTTAAAAAAGAAGTCACCATATCTTTGATATCTTTAATTTCAATTTAAACTTTTTCCCTTTTTCCTTACAAAAAAAAAATCATTTGCAGCCAACAAAAATTAGATATATATTAAGGTATGTATTTCTTCTGACTTTTATTAAAATATCAATTAGCATTTATAAGAGATGTTTGTGGGTCGACTTTATCCTTTTCAAGAGGCCATGTTCACTAATTGCTGAGTTTTACACATATGACAGCAACAATCCTTTCATAAGTGTGTGTGGCATCCATCTAGATGCTTTGAGATGCTCATGTATTGTTTTTTAATTATCATTGGTAGTTTTGTTTTTTTGTTGTTGTTAAACCTGTGATATTTGTTAACACTTACATAATCTTTTTTCTGCTTTTTGCGTTATCTAGGAAATATATCCTGGACAATTCCAACCATCTCTTTGTCACAAATTCATAGCCTTGTCAGATAAGGAAGGAAAACTACTTCGCAACTATACTCAGAACATAGATACACTGGAACAGGTTGCAGGAATCCAAAGGATAATTCAGTGTCATGGTTAGTAAACTTCAGGATTGCTTTTTCTGTTACATATTAGTTAGTTTTGTAGGAAAAGTTAGGATTAGAAAAAAGGCTGCCATCCAGGAATGGAGATTAAGCCTTATTGTTGAATCATGTTATCTGATCAATTGTAGATAAATGAAGGAAAGTAGATTGCAAAAATATGAAACCAGAAATATTGGCCTTGACACTTAATTGTACAAAATGTCAGATATTAATGTGCTTTTGGATTTCAAAAGATGCAGCAATTATGTAACATTAAATTCTTTTAAATAACCTTTTTTGATTACAAAAGTAGTATTAGCTATGGATGAAAAAAATATGGCATCTTTAGGAAACCAAAGGAACTGCTGAGTAGTTCAGATGTAGGCTTCAGAAATTTGAAGACTAAATCTAAAACAAGTGTGAACAGACCATTTTCTTATGTATCTAAACTGTTTTTGAAACACAGCTGTTAAGCTAAGGTAATACAGTTGTAAACTTCCAAGTCTGCAGTTTTAGTCCTGGAGGAGTTGGTATATTTTATTAAAAGAGTAGCTTTAGGAAGCATCATTATATCAGCATCTCTCTCATGGAGTCTCTTAAAAATTTTAAAGTCGCTAGCTTTTTTGTTGTCAAGCTTACATTATAACTGTTACTTAAGAAATGGAAAAATTTCTTTAATAAAGCATATATTTGTTGGTTGTTTTTAGGTTCCTTTGCAACAGCATCTTGCCTGATTTGTAAATACAAAGTTGACTGTGAAGCTGTACGAGGAGATATTTTTAATCAGGTAATTTATCACCCATATCTTAGGAACTGTGCATGTCTCTGATCTGTTTCTTTTACCTCAGTCCTTTTTTTCTGGAAGTATTTATGTGGTACAGAAACATCCAGGAAAACAAATGTTAGTTACCATTGGGAATTCCAGAGAAATACACAAAAACCTTTCAAAACCTTAAGTTAAAAACATTGCTACATAATCTCTTGATTGATGAAGTTGACTACCTAATATATAAGCCTAAAATAAAAACCCAGATCATTAAGTGTGGTGTTACTTAACATTAGTTTTTCTCCTTACTCTCCCTTTTTAAAAGTGCCTGTCAGATTCATTTTGTAAAAAATATTTCATGTACGCTCATTGACCAAAAAATACAGGAAAATATGGCAGAGAATAAAAACCATCCAGAAATAAATTCTGTATGCTTAGTTGCGTATATAGTTAATCATATAATTATGAGAAGATAGCATATTAAAATGGAATCCTTTTTACAAACTTTTTTTAAAAGTTAAGTCTCACCTGTGTACATATATACACATGCTGCTTTTTCCTCTTAATATATAATGGACTCTTGAATATCAAATGTAGGTCTATACAGATATAATAGCAGCATACACAGATAATAGCGAAATTGTATTTCATTGTATGTTAATAAACTTAACGGGTCATTGATAGTTGATGTTTAGGTTTTATCCAGTTTTCCCTGCTATTTATCCACAGCTTTTCTGTTTTCTTTGATAATTTTGAAATGATTTCTTGGGAAGTGTGGAAATGTTGACTCTAACTCGGGCTTGCCCTTCTCTTTCCCACCTCAACTAAAATCTGGAACATGCAGGTGGTTCCTCGATGTCCTAGGTGCCCAGCTGATGAACCACTTGCTATCATGAAACCAGAGATTGTCTTTTTTGGTGAAAATTTACCAGAACAGTTTCATAGAGCCATGAAGTATGACAAAGATGAAGTTGATCTTCTCATTGTTATTGGGTCTTCCCTGAAAGTAAGACCAGTAGCACTAATTCCGAGTAAGTGGGTGATGATTTTTTTTAGAGAACCATTTCTATATATTTTGCCATGGGTTGTGGGTCTGTAGAGTAGACCTCAATTATATTATTCTGTTTTTTGTTCAAGAGTGGTGAAGAGCCGGACTTTTTTTTTTTTTTTGGCTGCGTTGGGTCTTCGTTGCTGCACGTGGGCTTTCTCTAGTTGCGGTGAGCGGGGGCTACTCTTCATTGCTGTGCGCAGGCTTCTCATTGTGGTGGCTTCTCTTGTTGCAGAGCATTGGCTCTAGGAGCACAGGCTCAGTAGTTGTGGCACACGGGCTTAGTTGCTCCGCGGCACGTGGGATCTTCCCAGACCAGGGCTCGAACCCATGTCCCCTGCATTGGCAGGCGGATTCTTAACACTGTGCCACCAGGGAAGCCCCCAAACTTTAATTTTTTTAGGTGACAATATTCTTGCTCAGGAAGATTGGTTGGTTAATCTGACATTTCAGTGGGGCAAGAGGGCTTTCAAAACAGAAGTAATAACAAGGGGAAACAGTTCAACTTAAACTTTTCAGTGGAATGTGCTTTAATGTGGCAGGAGTTAGCATGAGCTAATTTTACATATACTGAGGAAACATATTAAAAATAATCTGTATTTTTAGTCTTAATTTGAGTAGTTAATCTTTGAAATGTAATTGATTTTTGGTCCAGTAAGTTCAGATGTATAGCTTGATAGATGTGTAACGTACTCATGTAAGATAGAATTTGGGGGCTCACAATGATTGGTTTGTTTTTGTAAGAATAACAATCATGCCTTGTCAATCATTGTATGTGGATCAGCTCTACCCACAAGGGTGTTCATGTGTATAAAAATGCTCAAAAAACAATTTAAGTCCCTATTATTCTCAGGAATATTTCTTTAATCCATGCTCCCATACTACCTTTTTTCTCCCTCTAATGAGCAAGCAAGGGGGACTAATTTAGTAGCATCATTTGTGCCATAAAAGTGAGGGAAGGAGGAGAGGAGAGTATTATCAAACCCTTAACTGGAGAATTAAAATTGGACCCCCATACCAGCAAACAGAGCAAAGTGCTGGAAGAAACAGAGTTAAACTCTCCAATTCTGCATCTTTTTCCTAGCCCACATGTAGTGGCTTTAGCAGTTTAACTCAGCCTTCCTCAAGTAGCTGTGAAATTCTGTTAAAGTAGATTATAGGACAACTTGTAACTAAAAAAAAAGAAAGAAAATTTAATGTATAATTTGCGTGTTATTTTTTTCTATTTAAATGTGAGGCAGAGAACTTCTTCCAAGTTTCCTGTGGGGTACTAAAACGTGTTGGTGATAGGCAAAGGTACTTTTTAAAAAATGTAAGACATTGGTACATATAGTGGAGAACAGACTGGTATGAATTTTCACATATCAGAAGCCATTTTAGTAGAATAACTATTACCTATACTGTGCCAAGAACTCTTCTCTGCATATTAACTCAGTGCTCACTGCAGGCTTGTGGAGAAGTACTGTTATTACCCCATTATACAGACAAGGAAATTGAATACAGAATAAAAAGTGAGGCGATTACCCAGAGGTAACCAGGTGACAGGAGCAGAACCTGAAATTTTGCTGCCCATCTGTTTACTTGATAGTTTGATGGTATGTAATAGCTTGGTTGAATACTAGAGTTGGGTATCTTCTTTGCTATTGGGAACATGTTAGATTTTTTTTTTTTTTTTTGGCCATGCCTCACGTCTTACAGGATCTTGGTTCCCTGACCAGGGATAGAACCCTGGCCGTGGCAATGAAAGCGCAGAGTCCTAACCACTGGACTGCCAGGGAATTGTTAGATTTTTACATAGTGTACCTCCCTTCCTTTCTCTAATTCTTACTTTTTTCACCCTATTCTTAGGTTCCATACCCCATGAAGTGCCTCAGATATTAATTAATAGGGAACCTTTGCCTCACCTGCATTTTGATGTAGAGCTTCTTGGAGACTGTGATGTCATTATTAATGAATTGTGTCACAGGTTAGGTGGTGAATACGCCAAACTTTGCTGCAACCCTGTAAAGCTTTCAGAAATTACTGAAAAACCTCCACGAACACAAAAAGAATTGGCTCACTTGTCAGAGTTGCCACCCACACCCCTCAATATTTCAGAAGGCTCAAGTTCACCAGAAGGAACCTCACCAGCAGATTCTTCAGTGATTGTCACTCTTCTAGACCAAGAAACAAAGAGTAATGTTGATGATCCAGATGCGTCTGAATCAAAAAACTGTGTCGAAGAAAAATTACAGGAAGTACAGACTTCTGCTAGGAGCATTGAAAGTGTTAATGAACAGTTGGAGAGTCCGGATTTGAAGAATGTTGCCTCCAATACTGGGGAGAAAAATGAAAGAACTTCAGTTGCTGAAACAGTGAGAAAATGCTGGCCAGCTAGACTCGCAAAGGAGCAGATTAGTAAACGGCTTGATGGTAAGAAAGGCTGTTGAAACATTTTGAAGGTTATGAAGGTTATAATTATTCTAAAGAAATATTTGTAAGAAGTGAGTATTTGTAAGAAGTGAGCAATTTTGGCAGGCTAGTTAGGGTAATTTTATGCGGCTAAATGTAATAGTTGAATTGTGTTTAGAGAAAGTGTAAAGTTGAGATTTTAAGGCAGAAAAAGAACGGTATCTTCCGTAATATGGGGGAAAAGTGGTGTGAAAGCATGCTCTGTACCTTGTGTTTCTCTAGGGAATGAGAAGGTAAGCATTTAATTGGGAAATACTGAGTGCTCTGCCATTTTCTGGCGAGAGCTTTAGCTAGTAGAAATGATTGAGATTTGGGTACTTACTGTGGGGCAGTGACTTCACATTTTCTGATTTTAGTATCCTGAGGCAGGAACTATTACTACTCTGGTACAGGTGGGAAACCGAGGACCATAGAGGTTAAGTACCCCAGGCAAGGTAACGACTAGGGTGTGGAAGAACCAGGTGGATTCTGGGTTCTCTTAACCATTAGGTCGTGTTGTTTCAGATCTAGAAAACAGCTGGTTCTTTACCACTGAGTATCAGAAATACCATCTACCCTGTTTTGACACATGGGAAGTCTTTTTATCAATTAGTTTTTTAAAAAAATAATTAATTTTGGCTGCATTGGGTCTTTGTTGCTGTGCACAGGCTTTCTCTAGTTGCGGCGAGCGGGCTTCTCATTGCGGTGGCTCCTCTTGTTGTGGAGCACGGGCTCTAGGTGCATGGGCTTCAGTAGTTGCAGCACTAGGGCTCAGTAGTTGTAGTGCACAGGCTTAGTTGCTCTGCAGCATGTGGGATCTTCACGGACCAGGGCTCAAACCCGTGTCCCCTGCATTGGCAGGCGGATTCTTAACCTCTGCGACACCAGGGAAGTCCCTATCCATAAGTATTAACATAAGTGAAATCACTTTCTACTTTTTGAAACCACTTGTGACCAAGTATTAATCAAACAGAAACTTGTGCTCTTAGATGCAACAACTTTGTACAGCTTAAAACATTAAGTCCCATTCCACTTATTATACATGGTGAAAACTGACAAATTTGAGACAAATGTATTAAGTGTTGTAATCATTTGCTCTAAATAAATTTTAGTTCAGTTGAATAAGCCTTTGGGCATTTTCCATACAGCAAGTTCTGGAGACACTGATCAAGCTACTGATATTTGTGTATATAATTACAAAAATAGGTGATATTTTAAAAGGTTTATGCTACTTGGAGGGCACTAGGTTATTGAAGGCTTTCTAAAAAACCTAAGTTCTGACTTTGGTCTTGAACTGTAATTAGGGAAAGTCTACGGGGGGGAAACTAGAAAGAGCATAGAAGAATACTTACGCTTTCAAATGTGGCAAGTGTCAGAAGTAGAGATTGATTTAGTCAGGTAAGGTAAGTCTCTATCATACACAGAGTCCCCCTAGGCACTGGCAGCATTCTGTGGCTGTCTTTTTGACAGATGGGTCAAACATACAAAACTCTGCCCCAGAAAATTGGTATTATACCTTGGTTTTATTCTACCAATTTAGACCTTTTAAGGTACAGGCTTTGGAATTAGACTGAGTTGTCAGATCTACTTCTCTCTCATAGCATTGTGAGCATTTGAAAAGATAACGGATGAAAAGAGTGTAAAACTTAACATTTTTAGCGGTTAAAACCAAACAACAGCTGCCACTGTTTGTTGTGAGGTCGAGGCAGAAAGGGGAGGAAGTTGGAGCATATAGGAAGTAAAATGTAAATGTCTTGAGGGTTGCCAAGAGGGCAGAAACAGACAGGTATAGGGTATGTCCACTGAGAAATAGATGATTCAGTTCTTCAGGGGAGGCCAGAGCAGAAAGAATTTGTTTTTTAATATATTTATTTTTTTGGCTGCTCTGCACGGCATGCAGGATCTTAGTTCCCCCAGCAGGGATAGAACCCAAGGCCCCCTGCATTGAGAGCAGAGTCTTAATTTAACCACTGGACTGCCAGGGAAGTCCCTGAAGTGTTCTTTTTGTAAACATGGCCTAACCTATAGAAAGAAAGGGCAGGGGAGCCATGTGCTGGGGCCCTTTAACAGACTGTGAGGGGATGTGAGGGGATGTGATTCAAAGGACATGGCCCTAATTAGAAGCACCAGGTGGGGTTTTCTTTCTCCAGTCACTGAAACACAATGAAATAAGTGGTTTCCATGCTACAACACATAATAGGTGAGAACTGGGTCATGATGGGGTATAAAAAGCTTGAAAGTCATTTTGAAGAGAAACTCACGTACGTTTGGTAGATGTTATGTCACTCCAGATAAACTATGCAGTTAGGCTTTTGTGAATCAGTCTGGGATATGGTTCAATAAATATAACACGGTGTGATAACAGACTTAAGTCAGAAGGTACTTGGTGCTTGTGAACATAAGGGCATAAAATATTTCATCATTAATGTTTAAGGTTCCTACCCATTCACTTACATCAAAATGTAAACAAAAGCAGGGAATACTTCTTACCATCGGAGGTCAAATCTTGTACTGCGAATGCTAATTTGGGAGGGCGTTGGGAAAGAAAGCTTAAAAGGCCAGCACTAGATCAGTGCTTCTCACACTTTAACGTGATAGGACTCTTGTAAAAATAGATTCAGAGGGTGGGTGGTGGGCTGGATACTTCATTTCATCTCATCAAATCTGTTCAAAGGGAGTTTCATTGAACGTGGCTGTCTACATTTTTTTCATACTTGCTTCATAGGGTTGTGAAAATTATTTCATATCCAGATGAGGAAATTGAGGCACAGAGATAACTCTCCCAATTTACAAAGTTGATGAGTGGCAGAACTAAGATTTTCATGCAGGACTGAGTCTATAGCTTGTGTTTGAGAAACTACAGTAATAGCCTCTAGTAATGATACTCAGGTAAAAGGCTAGAAGCTACACTTTATTCCAGACAGCCCACTCAGACCAAGTCTTAGAAAACTGGAAATAACCCACTTCTCTCTTATTACTGTATTTCAGGTAATCAATATCTGTTTTTACCACCAAACCGTTATATTTTCCATGGTGCTGAGGTATATTCAGACTCTGAAGATGATGTCTTATCCTCTAGTTCTTGTGGCAGTAACAGTGATAGTGGAACATGCCAGAGTCCAAGTTTAGAAGAACCTATGGAGGATGAAAGTGAGATTGAAGAATTTTACAATGGTTTGGAAGATGATGCTGATGTTAATGAGAGAGCCGGAGGAACTGGATTTGGAGCTGATGGAGGTGATCAAGAGGCAGTTAATGAAGCTACATCTATGAAACAGGAAGCAACATGCATTAACTATCCATCGAACAAATCATAATGTAATATTTGTCCAGGTACAGGAATTGTTCCACCAGCATTAGGATCTTGAGCATGTCAAATTGAATGTTTACTTGTGAACTCAGTAGAGCAAGGACACCAGAAAGGTATATTATTTATAGACTGGTAAAACAGTTTTTTTTCCCCATGGGTAATTTTTAACTTACTTATTTCTGTGCTTATACACTCAAACACTAACTCTTTTTTTAAAACAGAAAGGTACCTAAGTATCTTTAATCAGCTGTTGGACAAGACTTTCTTTTAAAGCTTCATTTGTATGATACATCCATATGTATATATAATTTTGTTTTTGCCTAGTGAGGTTCAACATTTTAAAATTTTCAAAAAGCCATTGGAATGTTAAATTAATGTAAAGGGAACAGCTAATCTAGACCAAAGAATGGTATTTTCACACTTTTCTTTGTAACACTGAATGGTTTGAAATCCTCATTCTGTTCCGCTAAACTTTTGATTCTTTATTAGCACAATTACTTATTTTCAAACACTGGCATTTTCCAGAACTTGTGGCAGCTAACTTTTAAAAATATCTCATGACATGCAATCTGAGTAGAAGGAAGTCAACAATATGTGGGAGAGCACTCAGTTGTCTTTGCTTTTTAAAGTGAGACTTGATGCTAACGGTTTCAGGAATATTGTATTTGTTCAAATGAAGATGGCTTTTGTACTTCCTGTGGACATATAGTAATGTCTATATTGGCTTATAAAACTAACCTAAAAAACAAATAAATGCTTTGGAAATGTTTCAATTGCTTTAGAAACAACAGTGCCTGCCTGGGTCCCCTTAGTTTTGAGAATATTTGCCATTGTTGTTTAAATATACCTATCAATCAATCACAGTGGTAGAGCTTGCATTGATCCTTTCCATAAGTATTAAACTGCCAAGATGTGAATTTTGCAAAGCCTTTATGAATCAATAATAATGGTACTTCAACTGGGGGGGAGAGTGTAGTATTTTGGACTGTTACCTCTCCCCCCGCCCCCCATTAATGAGAGCAGCAGACCCCCGATTACAGTTTCAAAGCCAGTAAGTACATGTTTCCTGTTGGGAGGATTTGGTGTGTAATAAACACCAAACAACTAGCCTAGTATTATGGAGATGAGCGTGGTGTAACTTGTAATAGCAGAATAGTTAATTAAACTAGTTCTTATAACGTATTTAAAAGCTTAGCCTGCCTTAAAACTAGAGATCAACTTTTTCAGCTGCAGAAGCTTCTAGCCTTTCAAAACAGTTCATACTTTATAAAATTGCACAGTAAGAATTTATTTTGCAGACCTTTCCCCCAACATTGCTTTCAAATAAAGTATTCCTGTGTTGCTTTAGTATTTATTACAGCTTAACAAAAAGGGTTTGAAATATAGCTGTTCTTTAAGCATAAAATACCCAGCTAGGACCGTTACTGCCAGAGAAAAGAATTTTATTGAATGGCCAATAAATATTGATGTCTCAATCTGAATTTGACTACACTAAAGAATGCAGTATATTTAGTCTGCCATTTGCATGATCTGTGTTTGTGCTATAGATAATATTTTAAATTGAAAAATTTGTTTTAACTTATTTTTACAGTGAAGACTGTTTTCAGCTCTTTTTATATTGTACATAGTCTTTTATGTAATCTACTGGCATATGTTTTGTAGACTGTTTAATGACTGGATATCTTCCTTCAACTTTTGAAATACAAAACCAGTGTTTTATACTTGTACACTGTTTTAAAGTCTATTAAAATTGTCATTTGACTTTTTTCTGTTTAAGGTATAAAATTTTAAAGTTTTGCAGCTTTTGTACAGCTTTGAGGGCTATATTAGATGCTTTCTTCTCATACTACATTTCTTCATTTAATTTTATCTATCAGTCTCACCAGAACAGTACTTTGGCAATGAAAGTTCTGGTTGTAGCAACTGGTGCATCACCAAACGTTTCAAAACTAATATTTCAACCATTCTAGGCCAGGAGCCTCAGGCCCTGCCTTTTCCCCTCCTTTAACCCTGCCTAAGAATAACTAACCTGACGTATGAAGATTTGACAAAGGACCAGCACTTTGAACTCATGTGCTGTAATCCTGTGTCCAAACACAAGGAGTGGACAAAAAATGACTCTAGATCATATTTGGTATGGACTTTCCTACTATTCAAGAGGGCAGGAACACGCCCCTTACAAAGAGGTAATGAATAAATCTTGACTGGCACGTTCCTGCTCTCAGGTCGCTTGCCTTCTCCCCAGCAGACTTTTGAAGTGAATCTAAAAACAAGAAAACCCCTCTGCCCCTGTGTATCTTGTTTGCACTAGAAAAATTACCTGTAAAACCCCATCCACAGATGTTATAAAAATAAGAAACAGCGACATCATTCCATATATGCACAAAATGGAAAAAGAAGTCAGGTAGTTCACACCTTAAAAAGGAGGGTAAGTGGTCGTTTTAAGTAATCAAGTACCTGGCAAGACCTGATTTAATTAAAGCCATGTATTCAATGCTGTTTCCACTTCCCTTGGTTAATGCATCATATATTCCACTGGTACAATACCCTAATTAATGGCACATGGTTTAATTAACATCTGCCTTACAGCATTATTTGATAAATTTTATTTGAAACAAGTCTCAACTCCTAGACATAATCAAAAAGCTCTTCCGACTCCTTAAAAATGAACAGAGCCAGCCTTGGGATGCTAGCAGAAATGGGGAGAAATGGCCTAATGACTCCTCTTTTTAAGTGCCTCCCAACTGGGATTAAAGATCACTGGGAAATTTCTGAAAGTAACCTGAGCATTTAACAGGCCTAAGGTGGGGCTTGCACATAGTATTAAGAAGTAGCCCCAGGTGATTCAAAAGTATAGTAAGGGTTGAGAAGGGAAAGGAGTTGGGGAGTTCCCTTCTGCATTTAACACTCCATTCCCGGGGGCTGGCCTAACAGGGAAGGTAAGGCAGACTTATATAAAACAAACAATTCCCAATTTATCTCTAGAAGTGTTAGCGGTGTAAGAGTGGGCAGCTACTGAACTATTCAGAAGAGAGAACAAAACTCTATAATAAGGAGTTTGGACGTGGCCCAAGTGCAAAACAGGCTGGGGACTGGGAAGAGGCTGGGAGCAGGGCCACTCACCCGTGCTTTCAGAGAGCTCACCATATGCGGAGGAAGACTGCCTTCTACATGTTACACTTCATCAAAAGACTTGCTTAAACTAAATGCAGTGAAGATCATCTACAGTGCAAAAAAAAAAACCAAACCTGTTAGAAATAACCCTAATGAATGGTCCTTATGAGTGGGCCCTATGTGAACGCTGGAGCTCTTAATTTAGGTCTCTGTTTTGAAAACTACATTCTGGTTTTATTTCATGCCAACTTAAAGGCGTGTCTTGGTTCTACTGCCTTCTCAATCAGTCTGAACAATGGCTATTGGTTAAAATTACTACTGACTTAAAACAGGGGAGCTAAAAACATACAGTTGCTCTTACAAATAGGTCTGTGTGGAGGCCAAGTATTTTCAAAAGTTTAGCCAACTCACTAATCATGGTCCTTATAATTTAATGAACTCAGCATTTGCCTACTTTCTAATCTATAAAGCTCAGTATTTTTGTTGCTTTTTAATAAGCAAATGGCAATTTGAAAAATCTTCAGTGGTATTTTAATTTTCTACCATGAATCTCCCTGCTGTTAATTCTACTGTAGGTCTGCAGCAACAGAAACAGGAAAATATCAGACTTACCCAAATTATGCCTTGTACTGTTGTGTTCCCAGGTAAGATGTCAGGCCCTTGTTAAAATATTTGTTAAACGAACTCCACCTGTATTAATCCAAAGTGGCTGCTATTTCACAGGTGAGCTTCATAGCAAACAGAGGTTACTAAAAAAAAAAGCATCTGATACGTAACGTTTAGTTTTCGATGTGAATAATCAATATTCTCAAGGAATGGATGTGCAGAGAAATAGTATAATAACAGATACATGGAAGAATTTTCATTGGGAAAAATGTACTTTAAGGAAAATTATTAGGGCTTGTATCTATAGAAAGACACCTATGGTCCACCAAAGTTTGTTAAGTTAAACTACTGAAAAGTACAGGCATCCATGGGACTTCCCTGATGGCACAGTGGTTAAGAATCCGCCTGCCACGGGTTCAGTCCCTGGTCTGGGAAGATCCCACATGCTGTGGAGCAACTAAGCCCGTGCGTCCCAACTACTGAGCCCCCGTGCTGCAACTACTGGAGCCCGGACACCTACAGCCTGTGCTCCACGACAAGAGAAGCCACCGCAGTGAGAAGCCTGTGCACCGCAACGAAGAGTAGCCCCCACTTGCTGCAGAGAAAGACAGTGCGCAGCAACAAAGATCCAACGCAGACAAAATATAAATAAATAAATGAAGCTAATAAAAGTACAGGTCCACAATCCCTTCTCCAAAACCCTTGGGCTCATTTGCAGCATTTTGGAATTATGAATGTTAAAGAATTTTTTAAAGCACACATAATGTAGCAACCCATAGAGGTCTGAGGCAGCACCTAGATCAAACACAGAAAGTAATCAAACATTAAACATTGCCACAGTAAAACGTACGAATAGTCCCATTTAATACCATAAATAGCCTCAACAGTTCAGATCAGGTTTTGCTGTAAAATTATATACACAATTTTTTTCCAGAGTTGTTCTGGATTTTAGAATTACAGATAAGAGACTTGGGGACCTCTATAAAATGGATGAATTTGTATGGGAATGGGAACTATCCAAAATTTTAAGAGACCTTCCCTGAGACATTACTCTTTTTGAAGAATTTGGAATCTTATGTGAGAACCAATGAAAGTTTAAATATTAAACCAATGAATAATATTTAAACACTTTTCATGGCATTTAAAAAATAAATTAAAAAAAACAGTTGCATTATAGCAGAAAGTCACGTGTGTTGCATCACTCAGTGTTACAATTTAATGACAGGAGATAACTAAGCATCAGCACCATAAAACTGTTAAGATGTTTCTTAAAATTCAAGTAAACAGTTCTAAAGCACTGAAAATTCCGTTTAAATACCAACCTGCAGCAGCAATAGTTTTAAAAGCTATAACCCAGTGACTGGTTCTCACAGTAGTCAGTGACTGTATTCTGGCAACTGTAGGACAAAGTTCTTCCATTACTAAATATTAAGCTTTCTGATAACCTCCCATTTATCATTAGTATCTCAAGAGTCACAAAAGGAAAGAACTATAAGTTATTTAGAGAACTCTATTTGTAATTTAGATTTGCACAAGGACATGTATTCTAGCAAAAAAGCAAAGACTATTTTCACCATACTAATTTTTTGCTTTCATAGATTCTCAGAATAAGGTTTAAATAATAATTTTTAACCCTTAAAAGTCAGCTCAGTTCAATTACAACCATAGAAACTGTACTGGTATCAGAACATAACTATTTTATTACAAAACTTAACAGTATTTACAAAATGAAAAAATAATCAAATGACTATTGCAGGCCAAAGTTAAAGGTTTTTGAGCCGTGATTGAAGAAGAATTAAGCAACATTTTCATGCACTCACACACCAGATCATTTGTGAAATATGCAAACTCTTAAAATTCATGTTAGTAAAACTTCCATGTATTCACAATACTTGTATGTTTATTGGAAGATGGCCAAAAAAAAATCCATGGGTCTGTACAGTAAGTTTAATATTAACACAGTTTGTTCATTTCCTTTAATGTTTTTTGGCTTTCATGAATACTCATTGCATTGAACATTTTGCAAGTAAGAATTATAATAGTACCTCTGTCACCTTGCTGGATTCATCACCACAAAAAAACACACTAATAGTTTAATGCTTTTGCAGTAAACTGAATAGTTATAACTCCAAAGTTATATTAAACTGAAACCTTCATTGTGGTCAATAGCTTGGATCAGTTTAGAGCGTAGAGTTTCTTTGTCCGTGTATTTTGGAAGATCCAGAAGATTAAAACAGGTATGGGAAACTGGGAGATATTCCTCACCACCTCCTGTTGACTGGATGACTAGTATTAGACTCTTCATACCAAGAATAGGAATGCGATCACTACCTGTCAAAAATACTGCCAAGAAAAAACCATTGAGCCAACTACTTTTTATCAAAACAACAATATGGAATATCAAGTTATTAAGACAATCACCACAGCAAAGCTTTATAGTAACATTTGCTCTAATGGAAATGTTACTTCTACTGGAAGCCTATCTCCAGAATTTGTGGAAGCATGATTTTGAGACACATCCAAACAATATTTTTTCTTTAAAAGTGTAATCTTAATATTAGCACACAGGAGATGCTTAATAAATGTTCGGTACATGAATTACTATTGTCCCTGAAACACTCTAAGAAAACTTCTTTTTGAAAAGAATAGCCATTTAGAACTAGTTTATAAACAAAATGCAGTTTTGATTATGATCCCTTTTTCTACTTGTCTTGTTTCTGTCATTTTTAAACAGAAATTTATAATTGGCAGCCAAATCTCAAATCACTGAAGAATGACCTGTCATCCTATGATATGCAAAACAGACAGATTAGGCTATAAATAAGAGAAGTCCTGGAATAGAAGAGTTCTATTTTCTGCACCAATTCCCAAAGTTTTCATGCAGAAGCAAGGAGAAAAAGAAAATGAAGACTGAACACAGAAAAGAGCTATACTGCAGAGATCTTTTTAGAAATTCTAAAAGGAATTACATCCCTAGTTTATTGTAATCAGTGTTATAAATTGTTTTCTTTCATCTGAAAGAAACAATTCTATTTTGGAAGCTAACTGAATTTAGCTTTCAAAATATGAAAACACATGTAATGATGTAGATTAGAAAAATTAAAAACAGGACCTTGGTATAATAAGGAAAAAACCTTACCCACTAAAGTGAATCAATTAATCTCCTGTGAGAATAAGTTTATTAGATTCCATTCTCATAAAACACAAGATTAGAAATACTTACACAAAAATTGCTTTTTCTTTTCCAATGGTAATTCGTGAAATACTTCCCAAAACATTTTTATTGTAGGATGTTCTGCCCAATATTCTCCTTTGTATTCTGTATTCTAAAAACAACACAACCTTTTATTAATATTAAGAGATATGTTTTATCTCGAATCTGACAAACTGGCTTCCTTAGCACATAAAGCTAACATTGTCCAGGTGTTTGAAACTCATGTGATTCAGTTAACTACTTACTACTTCTTGGGCATTTTGCAACTGTTAGTTCCAGGGGAAAGGGAAGAAAATATGTATGAATCAGCAGAAATGTCTCCCCCCTCCCAATTCAAACAACATGATAGGATTGTAATATCATCTTCCAAAGTAAATATTTAAAGGATAAACCAGAATTACTAAAATATTAATGGATTATTAAAGTTCAACATGGAATTAAGTATCTGTAATAATTATAAGATTTTCTTTCCCTATATTGATGAACAGAAGTCATACTAATTATTTTGTATTATTCTATCTTCTCTTTAAAAAATAAATGGTTCTAAGAGCAACACCAGTAATTTTCTGTGGTAGTTTCCAAGATGGCCCTCAAAGATCTCTGCCTTCTGCTATTCATGCCCTTGTGTAGTCCCTTCCCACACTGAACAGACCTGACCTCTAATGATTAGGATATTGTAGATATGAGAATGCATGACTTCTGAGGCTAGATGACAAAAACTTCTGTGGCTTTAGCTTCTTTTTGATCACTCACTCTAAGGGGGAGCCAGCTGCCATTTCATGAGGACATTCAAACAGCCCCATGGAGAGGTCCTTATGGTGAGATTCTGAGGCCTTTGGTCAACAGCCATGTGAGTGAGCCATCTTGGAAGGCAAATTCTATCCTTAAATCTCAGATGACTAACAGCAACAGTCAGTATTATGACTGCAACCACGTGAGAGACCTCTGAGCTAAAATCACTGGACTAAATACACCTCTGAATTCCAGACCCTCAGAAACTATGGGAGACAATAAATGTCACTGTCATCTTTCAGCCACTATGTTTTGGGGTAATTTGCAACAAAACAGCTAATACACTTCCCCTTTAACACACACTCCTTTCTTTGTTCATCAGGCTAATTTCTATTTATCCTTTAGGGTTCAGATTAAATGTCACCTAATTCATTCATTGACTCATTCAACACACATATAATGAGCTTTAGTCAAAGTTTGGGGCCGTGGGGAAACTTCAGTGAACAAAGTTCTTACTTACCTGGTGGAGTGCACCATCTATGAGACGCTTTCCCAGTTTCTGTAGCCTAGGTCAGGCTTCTCCTTATATACCATTCACTAAACTCCCTTCCTTTATATTCATCACAGTTCAATTACTTAATGTCCAGCTTCCTTACTAGAGGACAAAGACCATGTCTCAATCTTATTTACTGCTCTCTTCCTAATCTGTTGCATAGTATCAGGCAACCAGTAGGGGCTCAATGAATATCTGCTTGTGGGCTTCTTGAATTTGGGGCTCTTTTTGTAGCCATGATTATCTCAATGACTGAACGCCTGAGAAATCCACAACATATTTGCTATTAAATTTTTTTTTTTGCGGTACGCGGGCCTCTCACTGTTGTGGCCTCTCCCGTTGCGGAGCACAGGCTCCGCACGCGCAGGCTCAGCGGCCATGGCTCACGGGCCCAGCCGCTCCGCGGCATGTGGGATCTTCCCGGACCGGGGCACGAACCCGTTTCCCCTGCATCGGCAGGCGGGCTCTCAACCACTGTGCTACCAGGGAAGCCCTTGCTATTAATTTATAAAGGTTTGGAGAAAATGGTTTGAATTTTAGAAATCAGCTGATGTATTAACTTGTTTGAATTAGTCTGTGACCATGTTAGTGGGGAAATGAAAGAAGGATGCCTAGTTTTTTCTATTTCCCTTTTTTTTTAAACCTCAAGATGGTTCTGGGGAAATGTGTACACAGTCCTGATGAAGAAGAGCATCTAAAGTCATAAATCATAATCAATGAAATTATAATGAATCAGATACACAGTGGAAAAAACTAAGTATACTAAGTACACTAAAATATACTTTAAAAAATGTCCTGTCTTACTGAATGAACACTTCTATCAGTTATATCTTCAGGCAAGGTTTTAACTACTTGCTGAGTACCCTTCTAAGGCTCTGGAAATAAAGCAGTGAACACAGAGAAAAAAATCCTGCCTTTATGGTGCCTACATTTGTAGTGGGGGGTAAGGAGCAGCAGACAGTAAAGACAATTGAAGTTTTATTTAGTCAAATTCAAAGAAGAAAAATAAAAGCACAGAAGGGAGACAGGGATGTATATGTGCCCATGTGCAATTTTTAGTAAGTTACCGAGTGAAGGTCTCTGAATAGATATAAAGACATAAAGGAAGTGAGAGCAAGAAACATTTGGAATTACCAAGGTGAAGGGAATTCCAGGCACAGGAAATAGAAAGGCCACAAGACTGGAGGGTTCTAGGCTCAGCAAAGAAGCCAATAAGGCTGAAGCAGAGTGAGGAGGAATGAAAGAAGATGAGGCAAGAAGGATAAACTGTGTATGATCTAAAGTGTGATGAGAGGTCATTACATTGTTTTCATTGTAGAGTGACTGGAGGTGGGGTCCATTTCCACTGCGGTATCCTTAAAGTCAATACAGCTTTCTTCTCTTCAGCAGATCAATTTACCCCCAAAAAGAAATCTTCACTCTCCTTCCTAGAGAATTTAAGCCTGGCTACCAGCTTTCTGAGTGCCAGCTTCAGTTCTACCTGTTTTCCCAGATTCTAAAGCCTCTCTCCAGAGTTGTATTTTGCTGGGTAGGAAAGGGGATGTGAGAGGTCTAATAATTCCTTAAGTTAGCTCTGAAGTAATCCTATTGCTCTTAGCCCTGCCCTGCATCCCTGCCATTACAGTAGCATGATGTGCCAATTCCTGAGCCTTTCAGAGATTCTTCATTGTGACACGGGTTGCCTCTTGACAACCCTGTCCCTCTGAAGGCTTCAAATTCAATTTTCTTTGTTCTAAGTCACTCAACTCATCCACCTATTCTCTCTCTTTTTAAAAATATTTATTTTATTTATTTTCCTTATTTTTTTTGGCTGCATCGCGTCTTACTTAGCTGCAGCACACGGGATCTTTGTTGAGGCATGCAGGATCTTCTCGTTATGGTGCCACTGTCTGTTCGGGTCTCTCTCTAGTTGTGGCATGCAGGTTTTCTCTCTCTAGTTGTGGCATGGGGGCTCCAGAGCATGTGGGCTCTGTAGTTTGCGGTGTGCAGGCTCTCTTGCTGAGGCGTGCGAGCTCAGTAGTTGTGGCGGGCGGGCTTAGTTGTCCCGCGGCATGTGGGATCTTAGTTCCCTGACCAGGGATCAAACGCACCTCCCCTGCGTTGGAAGGTGCATTCCTTACCATTGGACCACCAGGGAAGTCCCCATCCACCTACTTTCTATCTTCTAAAACTATTTTTTCTCTTGCTCACTGTATTTTTTTTTGGGGGGGTGGGGGTGGTTATTCCTATTTTTATTCCTTTATTGTCATTCTAGTGAGATTTTGGGAGGGAGCAGAGAAAAATGTGTTTATTCCAATACGTCTAACCAGAAGTCCTAACTTTTTTTTAATTTAAAACTTTTATTCCCTAGATTATTACACAGTAAAATTGACTTTTTCTGATATGTGTATAGTTCCATGAGTTTGAAACACATGTAGAGATAAACCACCACCACAATCAGGATACTGAACAATTCCATCAACCCAAAGAACTCTATTGTGTTACCCCTCTGCAGTCACACTCTCTCCATCCCTAGCCCCTGTTCACCATAGTTTTGGCTTTTCAAGAATGTCATATAAGTGGAATCATATGGTATGTAATTCTCTGAGACTGACTTCTTTCACTCAGCATAAGGACTCTGAGAGTTATCTCAGGCATTGCATGTGTCAATAGTGCCTTCCGTTTTAACACACAGTAGTATTCTACTGTATGGATGCAGCACAGTTGGTTTATCCATTCACCCACTGAAGGATATCTGTGTTGTTTGACTTGTTTGCAGATTTTTAAAAACATAATTAAAAAAAAAACTTGTAGTAAAATACACATAACCTGAAGCTGATCATCTTAACCTTTTTAAAGTGTACAGTTTGGTAGCATTAAATACATTGGCATTACATGCAACCATCACCACTTTCCATCTCCAGAAGCTTTTCATCTTCCAAAACTGAAACTCTGTACCCATTAAACAATAATGCTTCTTTCCTCCCTTGTTTACAGATTTTTGTGTGAACATAATATCTAGGAATGGAACTGCTAGAGAATGTAACAAATATATGTTTAATTTTATAAGAAAATGTCAAACTGTTTCCAAAGTGGCTGTATCATTTGTATTCTCAACAGCAATGTATGAAAGTTCCCAATGCTTTGTATCCTTGTTAGACTTAATAACGTATTTTTTAATGTTAGCTAACTTAACAGGTATACAGTATAGAACTACTAATGCAAAAGCTGTATCAGAGGTTGCTAGATTACAAAGATGGAAAAATGTACAGATCAACCCTGCATACATCTTTCTTAAAGTTGACCTAACGTAGCACTTTTCACTAAATGTTTAGCTGAAGAAATATCTGAGAATTACTTGTATAGAAAAGAAGGAAAAGAAAAAAGTTGTTTAAAAATTCCCCATCTTCTCCCTAAAGTTTCCTGTATTGGTTAAGGCATCAGTAATGAAAATCATGAGTATTATTTATTCTCTGATAAAAAACTTAACATTGAGACTAATCAGAAAAAAAGGAAACAAAGATCGTAATCACTGTGAGTGCTTTTCATAATGGTTTTCCTAGGATTGAGGCAGAATGAAAGCCCATTCAGTTTTAGCTGGGGCTTCTATTCAGCCTCTGTCATAGATAATATTTTTCTATATGAATACCACCAATACCAGAGATATAAAAATGCTATCTAATTCATATAATTAAAATTCATTCATTGTGGAGTAAGAAGGGTACAGTGTTTTCCTATAAAAACGATAGTACTAAATAGTGTAAAATGGAAAATAATAAATGAAAGAGCAAGATTTCCATCAACAAGCCATGTTTTCCTTTTGCCTTTCCATTTAAACAATATCAGAGATTTGTTTTCCCCTACCTTTTCCAGTTCCTTCCAGTCATAATTTGTATTTCCAATAACCATTGCTTGTAGTTCATTAGGCTGGAAGAGCTGAAGGACTTTTCCTCCACAGACCTTATGAAAGCCCGCATGAAAAGCATCAAATAAGGAAGCCACTGATTTATTGAATATGTAATCCACATAAGCATCAACAAACTCCTGCCTAGAAATGAAAAAGCACACATGCACAGAATATAAAAATCATTTTTTATAGAGAATACATATTGAAGTCTTATTAAAACTTTGAATGCAGCTGTACTTTTTGCTACTTATGTATAAAACTGAGAAAGTATGAGTAAGGTTCAAAGGGACAAAGTCTTTATGAAGAAGTCTATTATTCTTTCTATACAAAAATCTGGTATATCTATGAGGCATGTACAATCTCTCATTTACAGCCATTCTTAGGCTATTTCTAAGTGAAAGATTTCATTTCCTAATGGGGAGAATGATGATACAAATGGCTATAAAAAAATTTTTAAATTCACAAATTATTCAGAATTTATACATACCATTCCACATACATCCCTAAAAAGAATAACCTCTTAAAAATACTAGGTGACCAAAAAAAATGAGAGCTTTGGGATTCAGACTATTTGACAGACTACAGTCTGTTTTTCCTTGGGTTTCAAGGAATCTGATAACACAATTTATTTAAAAAACTAAAAACCCAACAGGGACACTAAGTATTCTTTAAGGATAATCATTAAAGATTACAAGTGCAGTTTCTTTTCAAATGTATGTGCACATACATATAAATACACACATACACATGAACACTTTGGATGCTTTTCTTCCTGTTATGATACAAAAGGAAACCCCTTTACCCAGTAATTAGAACTACTATTTTATTCAATTTGTTCTGTTAGCCACAAACACTTTATGAGCTATCTGGTCAAACCAATAATGAGAATGGGTACTAGAGGATTTCGATATTTCATACTCTTGTTTTCCAAATTAAAAAGGATGATTCTATAAATGGGAATAGTGGTAAATTTAGTCATCTACAGATAATCATTTTAGCAAAGTTTAAAATAATACCAAACTAAATTTACAAAGAGGGAAAAAAAAAAAGGTTAAAGGAGGATATTATAAAACTGGGTGGCCCTAAGGAAAAATTAATAATAGCATATGCTTATCAGCATAAGGTTCTGATGAGAAGAAACAGATAATTTTGTAATGCATAATTTTATAATTAATCTAATGAGAAAGTCAAATTTATACTAGTTAAGTCTCTTAAGTACAAAAGGTTAAATTGTTTTATGGGCTAACATTTTTGCCTTCAACACTTTCATTATGTAACTAGGGACTGGCAGTACAAAGATCAAAATTCTTTAAATTACTTCTAAATAACCTATGGGAAACAATATTTGTTAGAAACTTAAAGAATTAGTCCAACAATAGAAACTTTAAAAGCTGAAAAAAACAATCTTTCTAAATCATAGTCAAAGTTTTTCAAAACCAAGCTTTTTTTTAAAGGGTAAGTAGAAAGACCTAAATTATTTTCACATTATTTTTAAAACAGCTTTATTTTTTATCAAAGTAGAAGTATATACATTTTAAAATGTCGAACAGTAATAATCCTAACAGCCAACATTTACTGAGCACATACATGTGCTAGGTACTACTCTAAGCATTTTAAAATTATCGCCTCATTTAATCCTCAAAATAACCCCATGAAGTATGTATAATTTATCATCCCATTTTATGGAAAAAGAGACTATGAGGCATGAAGACATAAACTAATTTACCTAAACTTAGTTATACAGCTTCTAAGTAGTAGAATCAGGATTATAATCATTTGGATCAAGTCCCTGGCAATTTGAAGAAAACTATTTGTTAACTATTTTTGCTATTCCTTCTGATATTTACCTTCAAACTTCAACAACACAGTTCTATTGTTATTCCTTGATTTACAATTATAAATATTATCTGATGCAGTGAATACTGGTTCAATATTTATTGTTAACATTTTTATGATTATGAATATTCAGCTAGGGAGTATTCTATGATTACTTTTCTTAAAAAGAACTTTTGTTTCCCTTAGGTTGCTACCTCATCTCCAACTTCAACAGAAATGTCAATCTCCTCTAGATTCATTCAAATATTTTAGGTTGCATTTTTCTCCTGAAGACATTCCTCCTGGAGCCCTCCATCTTCTTGATCTACCGCAGACTGACTGCTCTTTCTAAATCATGTACACACTGCTGTTCCTCTTTGTCTCTCCTATTTGTTTTTTTTTGGATCCCCTGTCTTCCTCGTTCTTGGTTCAATTCCTTGTTTTGGTAGGACATATCCTCCACACATTCTTAAGAAAAATGCGCTGGAAGTAAATTCTCTGAGACTCTGCATGTATAAAAATGTTTTTATATACCACATACTCGATAGTTTCAATATAGAATTCTATGTTAAAAATAATTTTTTCCCAGAATTTTGATCTCCTAGCTTCAGTGTCATTCTTTAGAAGCCTGATGTTATTTTGATTCTTAATTCTTTGCGTATGGTCTGCTTTTTTTTTTTCTGAAAGGTTTTAGGGTCCCTTTTTCTTTGGGTTTTGAAATTTCATGTATTTTTGCCTTGGCATATGTTTTTTCAGTTCACATGCTTTCCATCTTAAAAGGCATGTCATTCAGTTCTGGGAAGTTTTTTTTCGTACCATTTCTTTAACAAATTTCATTCATTCCATTTCCTTCAGTGAATTTTTTTCAGTTTTTAATAGTATCCTTATGGATGCTACTCTTACCATCTTGAGGATACTGATTTCAATTTTCATTGAAGTTTTGTTTTTCATCCTACACTGTTTGTATTTCCTTGGCATTCTTTTTCACTGTTTTGGTCCTTTCTTAAATGTCTACTGATCTTTGGTTATTCACTTACATTTAAAAGTTAGGCAGTTTTCCCAGAGAAGAATCCTCCAATATAGAGTGTCAAGGAGGAGGGAGCTGTAGACTGTCACTTAATCTCCCTGTTTTCATTTCAGCCCTTTGTCCCTGGCTGTACCTAACTGCCCTCAAATCCACAGTTCCTTTAGTTCAATCTCCCCAGAATGTAAGTTTCCAATCTGCCTAGGCTGGAGAGGGGAAGTTGCCAGCTACTTGTGTACTAAGGGAAATGGGTTTCTAACTGCTTCTTATAACAGCCAATCTTTCTGTTTCCAGCTTCCCCTTAAACTCCACAGACATACACATTTTAACCTGTTTTTTATTCTCAGTGCCTGAGGCCTCTGTTCTGCAATATGAACTGTCTGCCTTCTTGGCTCCCAGTCCATCTTATGTTGCAGCTTTTTCTGGCTGGCTGAAGTTAGGCACCACTGGCTTCTAGCTTCCAAAAACGAGTTTGCTGTTGTCTCCTCTCCCTTCTCTTTGTTCTTGTTGTTAATGATCTTTTAATCCCTTTATTAATGTCTTAAAAGGAGCAAAAGGAAGATTAATTACGTCCTTACCATTCAAAATAAGTTTTATCTGAGTAAAAACTTAAGGTTGTGACATATTTCTAAATACAGAAGAAAATGCCTACTGAATCTTTTTACTACCACTGATGCTGCTTATAATTCACTTACCGATTTTGTTTGTTAACAGCTGTGTCTGCACCATTTAGAACCAGTTCTTTCACTTCTGTTGCACCAAAGTTTTCAACTGTGATCTATTTAAATTTTTAAAAAAAGTCAATGTCAGACTCAAAACTTATTAGATTATTTTAATAACCTATTATTATAATCTACCTTTCTCTCATTAAATATAAGAAGTAATAAATTTGCAGTAAAATTCTGCTACCATAAGCTTATTTGTGAATTCTGCATAAAGCCACAACTAGAAATCTTCATCTTCTCTGGCAGTTTGAAATCCTACCTTGACTAACTAATTACAAATCAACAAGTGTTTGGTTTGTTAAAAACAGGAAACTGAGTATTTATCATGTGTAAAACTTCAGAAGGGTCACTATAGGAGTAAAATATTAGAAAGGATGTTTTCCACGGACAAGTGAAAGACTCGAAGTCAGAATGCATTCAGTTTAGACTAGCTATGCATTCTTCCCACATGATAGCTGCTACTCTTGAATTCTTCCTTGCTGCATTCTTAATTACAAGTTGTTCTTCCAGTTTGCCATTAATTTGGTCTATAAAGAGTCGGTTATTTTGAAACTTTTAATTTCCCTTACTAGTGTACTCATTTTCCTAATGTTACCATTCCCACCTTTGAATCTTTCTTCTTCCTATTCCCTTTTTTTTGGAATATTATCCTCTTCTTTTAAAACATTTTTTTTAGTATCTGTTGTCTATAAAACACTATGGTGGGAGTGGGATGATAAGAGATGAATAAATCCCTGCTCTGGAGTTTACTATCTAATAAAAGAGGAGAAATGTGATATGTAAACAACTCATTATAATAAAATCAATGCTATAATACAGACATGAACAAAATACTACCAGACCACAGAAGAAAGAAAACTTACTTCTAACTAGAGGAAGTATTAAAAACCTTGAGGAAGAAATGTCATTTGAAAAGCACCTGGAAGGGTTAAGTAGGGCTCTGAAAGATTAGGAGAGGGTGGAAATTTCTGACTGAGTACAGAGACTGAACAAAAGAATAGATATGAGAGCAAATATCAAAAAAAAGTATGCCCCTAAAAAGCAGGGATGGTAAGGTATATAAAAGAATATTGTGAGACATGACAAAATGCAGTATGAATGGAAGGATACAATGAAAGTTAGAAAGAAAGCCAGATTACAAAGGTCTTTTAAGTCCATTATAAAGCTATTATTCTACAAGTAATAAAGAGCCACTGAACGTCTGGGAAAGAAATGGTAGTAGGAAGGAATGTTTCAATTACCACAGTTCTTAGATATACTAAGCATTCACAAACTTGGTGATTGATAAATCAGAAATTAAATTGCTTGGAACCCAATGTTTCAGTCAATTGAGATGAACAGTAAAGATTCAATGATAACTGACATGGTTATAAGTGAATCAACTGAAAAGGAGAACTAAAATTTCATAGTAAACAGAAGTCCAAGGAGAATTTTTTTTCTTGAAAACTATTAAACGTTACTAAAATAAATTAACTTATTTCCCCTAAATCTATCAAATTTTCTTACAACTAAACTATGTGCCAATTCTTAAAATGATCAAAGAATGGATAAACTTTATTGAGGGGGCATATAATTTTTTGGCAAGTTGTGTGATAGTGGAATATGGTATCTTTTGTCAGTTTTGACCATAAAAACACAAAGAGAACTGTTTAGGGTTGGGGGACAAACAAAGTTTTTGAAAAGACATAAAAAAAGAAAAACTGAAGGTTTTACCATTTTCCCAAGAGTCTAATTTATAATACTGAAATTGTTACTTCTGAAGTAACTTATAATCCTTGCTGATTTTCTCTTCTTTAGTTGTCAACTAGTCTACTTCTGCCAGATTCTCATTTGTCAATGGCTTTGCATGTAACTGGATGATTTACTGAACACCCCTCTCAGAGAATTAAGTTCTGCATCTTTTATAAGATTTGCAATTTCATCTTCCAAATAATATTCCAATGTATTTGTATTTGTATTGCATCCAACCGTAAGATTAAATAGGCAAGGATGAATGTTAGTGTGAAAGGGATATCTGAGTGGGAATTAATCTTTTAGGTGGCAAATTCACTAGTGAATATTTTCATGTTACAATAACCTATGCTTCTCTAAACATTCTTGTAATTGCAGACTCAAAAAATGAACACTTTAATAAAGAGGACCCCTTGTATTTGTAAAGATCTTTAGTATAATGTTAAACAACATAGGCTTTGAAGTCACAGAGCTGGATACAAATACTATCTCTGAAGTGTGATGATTGTTTTCAGTTTTCTTTATATGTAAAATAAGGATAATAATACCTATCTCTTGGGATTATGAGGATTAAATGAAATAATGCATGTACTGTGACTAGCATATAGTTAATGCTCAATAAATGTTAGCTAAAGGGTTCTTTAAGAATACCATCCATTAAAATAAAGAAAAATCATAAGGCACAGCTGATAAATAAAAAGGGATGATGAACACTCAGGCTACTCTATGTCTTTTCATCTTACCGTAAAATTAAGACAAAATGTTTCCTCAACATCATCTTCTGGATAATCCAGTAACTGTTGCATGCTTCTGAAAAACAATATGTATGTTTCTTTGAAGTAAAATATTATTGAGTATTTTGACTATTTTGCTTATGACTAAGTATATATTTTCATTCATTCTTGATCAAATCTGTTTGTTAATTTGTACTTTTATATTTGTTTCAGAATGGTGGATATACAATGGAAAACTTATAAACAATGCTGAAGGAAAAAAAACCTACTCTAAGGCTTTCATCTCCTGCTTTGAATACAAAAGCATGTATCCACCTATTTGCAACACTTGTTCTTATTTATATACAATTTTTATTCCATTTTATGTAATAAATAAAAAGAAACTTTACATATTACATGTAGGAATGAAGGTGATTAGAAGTAAAAGTCCAAATAAATCATTTAACTACATTCAGGAAACATTACCTTCCTAAATTTATTATCAGATATTCACAAAGTATTGTTAAACTAAAAATTCAGTACATGGTTTTATACACATAACGCTTTCAGCAGAAAATTCTCAGTCTGAGTAACACAATGGGTTTTCCTTTATTAGAAGGGCTATTAGTTTATTTTGGAAATTCAACAAGAACAACAGAAACATAATTATTCCTAAAAGGAAAGCTTCTGGACATTCCCCATTTCCTATTTTCTAAACCCCACTCTTGCCACTTTTTACAACTAACCTCCCAACATCAGGCATTAGTTCTTTCAAATCATCCAGAGATGGCTTCTTTTTTAGCAGTTTCTTATACAAAGCCAAAGGAAAATGGAGGTCCACAATAGTAAAATTATAAATTGCTAATCCACAGATAACACCAATCAAGTGGAACAAATCACTGTCTTCAAATGTCTAAAATTATAAGGGAAAAATAAGTAAAGACTTGTTCTCCAAGTTAAAACATTAAACTTTCTCTGATTACAAAAACACATACTTGTGGTAGAAAATTTTGGAGACACAGAAAAAAGTAATGAATAATAGGAAAAAAGTTCATTCTCATTCCCATCTCCCTGGGACAATATCACTGTTAGTATTTTTGCACATTTGCATTCAACGTATTTTCTGGGACAAACAAAATTAAAATTTAGTTGAGATGATACTAAATATATAATTTCACAACTGGCTTTTTCCCCAGAAATAGAATCGTTTTCACATCTTCAAGCATTACATTAATAAATGAAATGATTACTAGAACATTTTTTCTGATTTAAAAAATTATACACATTCAAAATTTGGAAAATAAAAAACCTAAAGAAGAAAATGAATTAAACACCTGTAATCCAATCACTTAGAAACACCCAAAAACAACGACTTAAAATTTTTTTAATGTATTTCCATCTACTGTAAGTTCAGAAAAATAATTTAAAACATTATACTTAAGGCTTTCTCATTTTTCTAATTACAACACAAGTATTTTCTTATGTCATTAAATATTCTTCCAGGGCCTCCCTGGTGGCGCAGTGGTTAAGAATCCACCTGCCAATGCAGGGGACACGGGTTCGAGCCCTGGTCCGGGAAGATCCCACATGCCGCGGAGCAACTAAGCCCATGCGCCACAACTACTGAGCCTGCGCTCTAGAGCCCACGTGCCTAGAGCCTATGCTCCACAATAAAAGAAGTCACTGCAGTGAGAAGCCCACGCACCACAATGAAGAGTAGCCCCTGCTCATTGCAACTAGAGAAAGCCTGAGCGCAGCAACAAAGACCCAAAGCAGCCAAAAATAAATTAATTAATTAAAAAAAAATTCTTCCAGAACACAATTTTTAATGGTTGCATATTATATCATATAAAAGTTCCATGGCTTACTAAGTTAGCTATTTTAACTATAGTTGGACATTTAGATTATTAAAATATTAAAAACAATGCTTATTCCCCTCACCTCTCCCACCCCAGTAATCTTTAGAGAATTAACATATGGTCACAGGAAATTCAGTAAGCATGACAATTAAGAGCAAACAATTTTTAAACTAGATCTGGGGCTCCAGACCTGGTTCATTCATTATCTAGCCTCACTGTTTTCAAGATAAAAGTAGTATTAATTTCATATGGTTGTTGTGAGGATTAAGTGGAATAATGTATGTAAAATACTTTTAGCACAGTTCCTGAAGCACACAGTGAAGGCTCAATAAATATTATTCGAATTAGCTAGTAATTTTCAAAAGAAGATGGGCATCTTTTTTGCATATATTTTGGTCCGTAGTTTGGAATACCTCCTTAGAAGAAATTCTGCTTTGCAAGGAAGAATTTCAAAGTCAAAGGAAAGTTAAGCATACTATCAAACTCTTTTCCTCCACAACTGTTCTAGTTTGTACCGCCATTTGTAGTCCAGGAAAATGACTATCTTTCCACATTTTCATCTGCATACACATACCACAGACACATAAAACATATTTCTGATTTAAAAAAATGACAACTTGTTTTACTATATATTTTTTTACTATTAGTGATACTGAAAATTAGGGATTTGTGTGTTTGTGAAATGCCTCTTTGTATACTTGGCCCATTTATCTTTTGGGGGCTAGTGTTTACTTATATATTTGTATCTGAATTCATCATATGTCAGGGTTATTACCCTGTGTCATCTTTGTTACATATATGCTTTTTATGTTTTGTTATATCATATTTTTCATTGGTCAAATTAAACTTTTTCTTCTGTGATGTCCTACATTATGTTGAAGTTTAGAAAGTCCTTCTTAAGTAGGGCAGACTGAATATGTGTTAATCTCTCTTCTTCCAGAAATCCCTCTAAGTGAGAATAAAGGATTAAAAATGGCATAAACCCACAAGAAAAAAAGAATAGGGGAGGGTTTTAACAGCACTAAAGAGATTTCAATATTTCAAAATATGAGAAGTAAATGGATAGCTTGTCTGTTTCGGTAAAGCAGAAAAAACTGAAACAGTAGCTTTTAGAGGAAAGCCAGTAAAAAACAAGTTCATCTGTCCTGTAGGCTCAGGAACTGGAAGTGCCAATTAATACCTGTAAAGTCAGAGGTAGTCCAGGTAGCTCAGTTAGTAAAACGTAAGAATCTGAAAGAGGTATCAGAGTGGGGTTGAAAATAGGATGCTTGGTGGAAAGGTTGTTGCCTTTTTGGAAAGGATGAACTAAAGAGGCTCTGAAATCTGAGGTAGCTGATGGTCAGGGTGCTGCATTAAACAAAGGGATTGGGCTTCCCTGGTGGCGCAGTGGTTGAGGGTCCGCCTGCCGATGCAGGGGACGCAGGTTCGTGCCCCGGTCCGGGAGGATCCCACGTGCCGCGGAGCGGCTGGGCCCGTGAGCCATGGCCGCTGAGCCTGCGCGTCCGGAGCCTGTGCTCCGCAACGGGAGAGGCCACAGTGGTGGGAGGCCCGCGTACCGCAAAAAAAAAAAAGAAAAACAAAAAAAAAAAGAAAAACAAAGGGATCAAATGAAGGTCTGTACAGTGAACAGTGAGAATCCTAGCTTCCCTTTGCAGTGTTTGGAACACTACTAGAACACTGACAGCCAGGGCTACAACCTTTCCTGTAAACACAAAAAATAAAAAACTTATATATGCTGACATTTGAGGGTTTGCCCTTGAGAGGCCCCCACCTAATCACTCTATGAATAGGGCCAGTACACAGTGCCCATACACATAAAGTATCTAGGTAGCATTTCAGTGTCACACTCTAAAATAATAAACAGCCAAGAACCACAAGAAAAAGACAAAAGAAACAAACACAAGAAAACTGGATGAATAAGAGGTATTATGGGAAACAAAGAAAAACAATAAATTTTAAAAGACTACATTTAAGAAGATTAAAATCATAAAATATATCTTTTCAGAACATAATGGAATGAAACTAGAAATCAATATCAGAAGGAAATATGGAAAATTCACAAAGATGTGGAAATTAAACAACACACTCTTAAAAAAACCAATGGGTCAAAGAAGGTATCACAAGGGAAATCAGAAAATACTTAAGAGACTCCTGAAAATGAAAATACACACACAAAAACTTATGGAATGCAGGGAAAGCAGTGTTCAAAAAGAAGTTTTTATATTTGTAAACATCTATTAAAAATGAGGGGACTTCCCTGGTGGCCCAGTGGTTAAGGATCTGCCTTCCAATGCAGGGGACGTAGGTTCGATCCCTGGTCGGGGAATGAGGATCTCACATGCCACAGGGCAACTAAGCCCATGTGCCGTAACTAGAGAGCCTGCGTGCCACAACTACTGAGCCCACGTGCTCTGGAGCCCGTGTGCCACAACTACTGGGCCCGTGCACTGCAACTACTGAGCCCACGCACCACAGCTAGAGAGAGGCCCGCGCACCACAACGAAGATCCTGTGTGCCACAACTAAGACCCGATGCAGCCAAATAAAAAAATTAATTAATTAAAAAGAAACAATTTCTCAAATAAATAACCTAACTTTATATCCTAAGGAGCTACAAAAAGAAGAGCAAACCAAACCCAAACCTAGCAGAGGGGGAAAATAATAAAGATTAAAGTGGAGATAAATGAAATGAGAATGGAAAAGCAATACACAAAGCAACAAAACCTAATGGTGATTCTTTTCTTTTTTTTTTTTTTTTTGGCGGTACACGGGCCTCACACTGTTGTGGCCTCTCCTGTTGCGGAGCACAGGCTCCGGACACGCAGGCTCAGCAGCCATGGCTCACAGGCCCAGCTGCTCCGCGGCATGTGGGATCTTCCCGTACCGGGACATGAACCCATGTCCCCTGCATCGGCAGGCGGACTCTCAATCACTGCGCCACCAAAGAAGCCCCAAGGTGATTCTTTTAAAAGATTAACAGAATTAACAAACCTTTAGCTAGAATGAGCAAGAAAAAAAGAGAGAAGACTTACTAAAATCAGGACCGAAAGTGTGGACATTACTATCAACCTCAGAGAAATAAAAAGGATTATAAGAGAATACTATGAATAACTGCATGCCATCAAAATAGATAATCCAGATGAAATGGACAAATTCCTAGAAACACACAAACTACTGACACTAGAAGAATTAGAAAACCTAAAGAAACTTATAACAAGAGACTGAATCATCAATCAAAAACCTTCCAACCAACAAAAACCTGAGACCATATTCTACCAAACATTTAGAAGAATTAACACCAATCATTCTCAAACTCTTCCAAGAAATGGAAGAGAAGGAAACAGTTCTTAACTCATTCTATGAGGTCAGGTATACCATGACACCAAAGCCAGACAACGACATCACACACACACACAAAAGAAAACTATACAGCAGTATTCCTTACAAATAAGAACAGAAAAATCATCAACAGAATACTAGGAAACTGAATCCAGCAGCACATTAAAAGGATTACACACCATGACCAAGTGGGCTTTATCCCAGGACTGCAATGTCGTTCAACATAAGAAAATCAACCAATGTAATATATCACATAATGGAATGAAGGAAGGAAACCACATGATCATCTCAACTGATGCAGAAAAAAACATATGAATAAAATCCAACACCCCTTCATGATAAAAAACTCAGTAAACTAGGCATAGAAGGGAATTTCCTTAACATGATTCAAGGTATTTATGAAAAACCCACAGCTGACATTCCACTCAGATCAGGAAAAATTGAGAAGCATGTCCACTGTCACCACTTGCATTTGAAAGCATACTGGAAGTTCAAGGTGGGGCAATCAGACAAGAGAAAGAAATAAAGGTATACAAACTGGAAAGAAAGAAGTAAAATTAAATCTATTGAATTTATAGATGACATGATTTTGTATACAGAAATCCTAAAGAATGCACAAAACAAACTATTAGTGCTAATAAATGAATTCAGCACATGATCAACACAAAAAATCAGCTCTATTTCTACACAGTAGCAATGAACTAAAAATAAAATAGTTCCATTTACGATAGCATCAAAAAGAATAAAATACTGAGAAATAAATTTAACCAAGGAAGTGTAAGACTTGTACACTGAAAACTATAAAACATTGCTGAAAGAAATTAAAAGACCTAAATAACTGGAAAGACATCTAATGTTCATAGACTAGAAGATAATATTGTTAAGGTGGCCATACTTCCCAAACTGATTCAATGCATTCTCTATCAAAACCTCAATGGCCTTTTTTGCAGAAATGGAAAAGCTAACTGTAAAATTCATACAGAATTGTAAGGGACCGCTAATAGTCAAAAGAATCTTGAATGAGAAGAACGAAGTGGGGGAACTCACACATTCCAATTTTAAAATCTACAAAGCTATAGTAAACGAGACAGTGTAGTACTGGCATTAAGAATAGACATATACACCACTGGAATAAAATTGAGAGTCCAGAAATAAATCCATATAGCTACAGTCAATTAATTTTCAACAGGGTGCCAAGACTTAACAAACAATGGTGGGACAACCAGGTATTCACATGCAAAGAACGAAGTTGAACTCTTACCTCACACCATGGACAAAAATGAACTCAAAATAGATGAAAGACCTAAATATAACAGCTAAAACTATAAAACTCTTAGAAGAAAACTCAGGGGTAAATCTTCATGACCCTGAATTTGTCCATGGTTTCTTAGTTATAACACCAAAAAGCACAAGCAATAACATAATAGACAAAAAAAAAAAAAAAAAGACTTCACCCAAATTTAAAACTTTTGTTATCAAAGGACACTAGCAAGAAAGTAAAAAGATAATTCATACACTGGGAGAGAATATTTGCAAATCATATATTTGACAAGGGTCTAGCATCCAGAATACATAAAAGAACTCCTAAAACTCAGCAACAAAAAGAAAAACAAGCCAATTAAAAAAGTGTATAAGACTTAAAAAAAGACATTTTGCTAAAGAAGGCATACAAATGGCCAAACAAGCACATCATTAGCCAGTAGGGGATGCAAATCAAATCACAATGAGAGGGACTTCCCTGGTAGTCCGGTGGGTAAGACTACACGCTCCCAATGCAGGGGGCCCCAGGTTCAATCCCTGGTCAGGGAACTAGATTCCACATGCATGCCGCAACTAAGAAGCCTGCATGCCACAAGTAAACATGCCACAGCAAATATCCCACGTGCCACAACTAAGACACGGTGCAGCCAAAATAAACAAATTAATTAATTAATTTTAAAAAACCACAGCGAGATACCACTTCATACCCACTATCATAATAAGAAAAATACAGAAATACATATATAAAATATATTTAAATATATATATATATATACACACATATATATATATTTTTAAAGGAAAGTGGCAAATGTTGACCAGGATTGTAGAGAAATTGTAATCCTCATGTATTGCTGATGGGAATGTAAAATGGTATAGCCATTGTGGGAAACAATTCGGTGGTTCCTCAAAAAGTCAAACAGAATTATCACATAACCTAACAATTCCATTCATAGGTATATACCCAAAATAACTGCAAACAATAACATGTACACAAGTTTTCACAGCAGTACTATTCATAATATTTAGCCAAAAGAGGTAAACAACCCAAATGTCCATCAACTGATGAATGAATATACAAATGTGGTATATCTATATAATGGAACATTATTCAACTATAAAAAGGAATTAAGTACTGACACATGATACAACATGGATGAGCCTCGGAAACATTATCCTAAGTGAAAGAAGCCAGACACCAAAGGCCATACACTATATGGTTTCCATTAACAGCAAATATCAAGAATAGACAAAGCCACAGAGATAGATAGTAAAGCAGTGATTGTCTGAAACTGAAGGAAGAAGGAAATGGGGAGAAACTGCTTAATGTCTACAGGTTTCCTTTTGAGGTAATGAAATGTTCTGGAACTGGAGAGTGGTGATGGTTGCACAACACTGTGAATGTACTAAATGCCACTGAATTGTACATTTTAAAATTCTTAAAATGATGACTTTTATGTTATGTGAATTTTACCTCATTAAAAATAATATTAAATTAAAAAGAACATATAGCCCTCTGCCTTCCTCCTTCCTTCCTACACCTTCTCTGAGGAGGTGGTCCAGTATGTCTGGGGCTAAGCTTTTGGCCAATGTAACCAGAAGACTAGCTACTTACTGAGTAAATACCTGGAAGATGATGGCTGTTAAGTTTCTCACTAGTGATTTAAGTCACATAAAATGGAAAGGGAGAAGGCTAAAGTAAACTCTGTGGTGTTTGTATAGAATTAGAGGTGTCAGTATCATCTCATGGTTTTTAACATGTGTGTATGTATATATATACACACACAAATATGTGTGTGTACATGTATACATATATATAAATATCCTACATGTTGAAATCCAGGAGATGTATGCCATGTGTGTATACATACATATAGTTCCTAGTTCTGTCTGCTGTGAGACTCTGAAAGCAATGACTCCTTGGTAGCAATGAATACACGTAGCATCCAGAGCTTGACTTCTAAATACCATTTTATACTTAAAGAAGTCAGGGCTCTTAGGAGAAATGGCTAATGCCAGGACTGGGGTAGAGAAAACACAAAATGAGCCTGGAACATTTTCTGTACCAAATGTAATGAATAATTAAAGAATAATGGGAACATGTCAAAAGTACACAGAAGAGCAGCTCTATGGGGCTCCGATTGCCCAAATCAAGATATAACTGAAAAGGTATAAGAGATCCACAAGGAATTCCCTGCTGGTCCAGTGGTTAGGACTCCGCACTTCCACTGCAGGGGGCATGGGTTTGAGCCCTGGTTAGGGAAATAAGATCCCGCATGGCTCAAGGGCACGGCCAAAAAAACCCACAAAGATATACAATAAAGCTTGTTACGACTGCCCCTCCCCTGGTCTCAAAACATTACCTTTCTGCAGAACTGAATAGAGGCCCATAGAACTCTTTGTGTTCCTGGCAGACAGGCCTCCACCCCACGGACACTCTTCAAATTCTATCTGCTACACCACTACAAACTGCCCTAAGAGATCAGCGCCAAGAAAGAGACCATAATTTGAACAGATTGTCCACCTACCTCAGAGGCCATCAGGACTATTCAACCATGTCTTACATGCCTAACTGTCAACAAAGGAGGCCTAAAAACTCACAAGTTGTCCCTAATCCCACTTCCATGTGGCAGTGTACAGGCCCTAAAATCTGATACAATGTTACTAACTGTCCCTGCTCCACCAGACCCCTTCTCTCTTCTGGAACTCACAATCTATCATTTGGAAAACTGCCTATATCCTAAACTTCTCCAAATTCTCCTTGCCCCTTTTCTAAATGAACAAGGCTGTCTCCTGAAGATGCTGTTTCCCCTGCAGCTCATAATAAATGGTGTTTGTTTAACCTTCCAACCCCTCATACAACCAGGCCTAGAGAGAGGTCTCCTGGCTCTTCACTCCTTCTAGACCTCCTTCCATTTGCCTTCTTAAAATCCCAGCTTCTGTCAAACACATGCCAACTGACCATTTTCCCTGCTACTGTTCCTTGTGCTGACATCTACAGACATTCACAGTGCACTCATTCACAGATTCTGGCACTATCTTTTGCTTTCTTTTTCTACCACTATTCCTGCCATCGTTTTTGACGATTTCAATACCCGGGCCAAAAAAGGCATCCAACACACTAGCCTCTCAGTTCCTTAAACTGCAATTTTCCAACAAAAAATTTCCAACCGTCTTGTCCTCCCATCACATCTCAGACACCCATTCCCATGGTCATATTTTATATTTAAATGCAACCACCCAAATTTTAAGCATTCCCTATCTGACCATCATTTCTTACTTTGTAACTCACCCCCCCCAATACTTTGACTCACACTACAACTCAACTCCACCAGCAACTACAAGCCATTAACCACACTACTTTTTAAAAAATCATCACCTCCCAACCAAGTCCTTACATTTTCCTCCTTACAAAGCTTAAATTCTATAATCCATCAAGATAATCAATCATTCCCCTGCTCTTTCTTCCCTTCTGTTTATACTCACTTGCTAAAACCACAACCTAGTTAAATCAACTGTCTGTTTCATTTTTACCTCTACCTAAGCAGCTAAATGTGACTAAAGAAAATAAACACAACCATGTTGATTGGTCTCCTTTTAAAATTCATGAACGTACGTTTCAAATGGGCCTCCAATGCCACCAGTCTAACCCTGTATTTATTTACATGGTCATCTTATTTTCCCACTCCCCTAAGTGATTATTTCACTCTTTCTCCTTTCTTCTTCAAACCTCCAACAACCTTCCCCCTATTCGAACTTTCTAACAAACTTGCGTCTTATTTCACTGTAAAGTAGAAATAATTCTAAGAGAACTTGCACAACCTCCCACCATCAAATCTACCAGAAGATTTGTACTTACATATATACTTGGCTTTCTCTCATGATATTATGGATCTATGTGTCTGATTAGAGTCAATCCTCCACTAGCATACTCATCTGCATCTTTTCTTCACAATTTAAGGACTGTGCTCCTGCAGCTGATATCCCCTCCTGCATAGCTGATTTTCTACTTTCTGAGTAATTCATCACAACAACATGCAAACATGCTTTAATTTCTCATGTAAAATAAAATACCCTTTCTTGATGAAGAAAAAAACATGTATAGTATAGCACTTCTTTTTAAAAATACTTCTTATTTTCAAATACTTTAACACTCACAAGAAATTACACAAATAGTACAGAATTCCTCTGTACTCTTTACTCAGTTTTCCCCAATAATAACAGCTTAAATAACCATACTTAAAACCAGGAAACTGACATTGGTATGTGGTATACTACTACATACGTACTTATATTTATTTTTTCAAAAACGGTTAAACTGTAACATTCCTTTTGAAAAGAATAACTTTAAGAGGAGGGAGGAAGTACAGTGGAGGGGGTAGAGACAAAAGTTATACTTTTTTAGATACGTTATTTTGTAGACTTGACTTTGGAACTATTATAACTATTTCATATAACTATAAAACTAAATTGAAATTAAACAAGCAATCCCTAAAAATTAAAAATTCTACAAGTTAACCTACGTGTGTATCTACTTGGTATAATGATACAGAGTGTACCAATTTCAAGTGATATCAAAACACAGTTACTATAAAGATGTTAAAACAAACAAACAAAAAACACAGTTATTTGCCTGTGTATCTCACCTGGGGTATACTCAAAGGGCAAAAAAACCCTGCAAAATACTTAAAAATGAAACAAAACAAAACTACAGTTGACCCTTGAACAGCTCAGGGGTTGGGGCGCTGATCCCCTGTGCTGTCGAAAATCTGAGTACAATCTTATAGTCAGTCCTCCATCCTTAGATTCAACCAACTGAGGACCGTATAGTATCACAGTATGTATTTATTGAAAAAAATCGGCGTATAAGTGAACCTACACAGGTCAAATCCATGTTGTTCAAGGGTCAACTATATTTTCAGTTATCATAATATTGGTTGAAAGGTTGGTATTGTTAGGCAATAAATGTATAAGTCTGGAACATTTTATCACACCAAGTACACCAGGTAGCAAGGAAGCTACTAAACAGTATTAAGATTGTGTCAAAAGGACTCAGGTGCCAAGTTGAAGAGCTCTCCCTGGACAAAAGTGGGATAATATTAATGAAGATAATAACTGCAACAGACTGAAAAACATCAACTATGTTTAAGTCCATGAATATATAATAATATTCGAAAACAAAATCAAAAAATGAATTGTCACCACTGGAGCATGCTAATTCTTTTGAAAAATAACTACAGAGAGAATTCTTTCCCATATGAACTGTACTAATAAGGATTAAATAGCAGATATGAGAAAATTTCTTTACATGTAAGTATCCAAGCTACAAAAATGAAAAAGAAATGTTAGAGTAAGAGTAGTACCATTTTGCCACCCCTAATAAATTAACTAGCCTAGGCACTGATCATCATGACTGCTAACATCACAAAGGACAGCCAGTCTCCTGGAAGAATGAATAAATAATACATCAAGGTTTTTAGAACAAACAGTAAATAATTCAAATTTCTTTCAACTCAGAGTTCTACAAACTGAACCATCCATTTCACTTACAGTTTCTAAATCAGGGGCCGGCAAACTTTTCCTGTAAAGGGGCAGACGGTAAATATTTTAGGCTTTGTTGGCCATAGGGGCTCATTGTAACTCCCCACTCTGCCTCTGCCAGTTTTAGCTAGAAAGTAGCAATGGACGATAGATAAATGAGTAGGCACTGACTTTATGTGCTGGGAAGAACTTTCAGGGACTGTAGTTTGCTGAGTAGTTACCTCTGCCCTAAATTATAAGGTAGAGAAATCAATGATCCCTAATGATAAATTAATTCTCCCCAGAAGAAAAGTTCATCTGGTACTTATTCAATCCTCAAATCTAACTCAGCAGAACAGTCAACATCATTTTCAGGATGACCATTCCGTAATTTATTTTGCTAATTTGAAATGTGTGGTAAGCATTAATGTGTTCTGATGACTCTGAATCCAAACGTTTATAATTTTTAAAATTGTAATAAAGAAGATCTGTAAATAAAATGTTAGGTATCCAGTAATAACTCCTATTTATTACTGAGCTAAGTTGAAACATATAGGTATATATACATAGGTGTATACAGACAGACAGACAGATAGATATAGAAGTAATTTAGACGGTTGGACTTTTTACCTTATCAGAAAACCAAATGAGCCTGGAATCTTCATAATACCTAAACATGCCATATTTAGGATCCAATAATTCCCTCATGATGAGCAAGAAAAATTCTTTGCGTACCCCTCCTGCATCAACAGCATCTTCTCCAACAAATATAACCTAAAACAGGTTAATGCAAACACTGAATGTAAAGAAATGAACGTATATTCTGGAAACCCTACAACACGTTATTTATTACGAATAAAAGCGTGGCAATTAATAGCTAAAAAATTTTTAAGTATGTAATTTTATTAAGATTCAAAGATACACTAAAAATGAACAGGAAAACTTTAAACATATTTTCTAAATAAAAGTTCCAATTATACAACAGAAAATGTTAAATTACCTTGAGTGGCTTTTTGTAGTCTATATTCTTTGTTTTCCTAAGGACTTCCATTGCATCTCCTACTATATTTTCTCTACGTACCACTAGAATTAAGCAAGGATTCACAGATTCAATCACTGGGAGAAAAAGAGAGGAGACATTCTGTCTGTGGGCCTGGTCAATAGCCATCTAGAAAACAAAAGAGTAAAAATTTAATAGCAATGCTATAAAGAAGCTGCTGTGACTGAATAAGCTAACCTCTACCTATTAATTATAGATATCCTATAATTCCTATACTACTGAATTCACACAGCACCTAACACAGTATTCAGCACAGCATCAGAGCTTAATAAACTGAGCATAAAGAGTATCCTTTTGAATTTTTTTATAGTAATGTATAACTGATGATACCATTAAGCTAAGTAAGCATGGAACTGTAATAATTATGATAAATCTGAACACTGTTGTTTCTCAAAAAATAACTAGGATGGAGAGTGAGGAGAAAAAGAAAACATTAAAAAGCATTAAAAAGCATTAAAACAACCCTTTAAAGAGAAAAAGAAACAGCCTGGCCAACTAAAAGGTTTATAGAAATTCATTTAGTAGAGTTATCACCATATATGCTCACAAACCAAGCATTTGGCTTTTACCATTTAAAGCTTTTATTTTTTTCCTATGATTTTCCTTGTGTTCTTAATTCTAAAATGGAATATCCTACATTGAAAGCACCAAGTGATTAACTTTCTTTCTCTCTCTTTTTTTTAATATTTATTCATTTATTTGGCTGCACCAAGTCTTAGTTGCAGCACACAGGATCTTTGTTGCTGCATGTGGGATCTAGCTCCCTGACCAGGGATCGAACACCGGCCCCCTGCATTGGGAGCATAGAGACTTAACCACTGGACCACCAAGGAAGTCCTGATTAACTTAGCATTTAACAAAGATTGCTAAAAAACTAGCAATCTAGCTGTTAGTATAGAATCCTACAAAAATATTTATTTCTTCTGTTGATGAAAATGGAAATAAGCACATCTCTAAAATTTCTCCTACTATTATTTATTGTTTAAATATATGGAAGAATTTAGAATACTAAACGCATTTATTTTAAATAAAAATTGCCATCAAAATTGGGGGAGGGGTAATTTTTAAAAGCATTTTTAGACTATTAAGTGTTCAAGGTCTCATCTCATCCTTAGTCCTCAGCCTCTATAGTCTGATATTCTATACCAGAGGAAGAAACTCAAAAACTTTTAAATTTACAAGTCCAAATGATAAAGCAAACTTACTGTAGTCCTTCACGGTCATAATGTAAACTAGTTTTAAAATTTCTCATTATAAAGGAAAGAATGTTCAGCTTAAAGTGGGGGGGCGGAGGGGAAGGACAGTGGGGAGGAGGAAGAGGAGATGACCAACCTCAGGAAAGTACCTTATTTATTACTAAAACGTTCTTCACGGACATTTCATACCCTCCTCCTAACAACTGATCAAATGCCTCCTACTTTTTAACATCACCTCACCTCTACTGATTTTCATCTCTTACCAAGTATATAAATAGGGAAGATATAATAAAGCAAGATTTGAAACAAACTATTTTATCAAGTAAACTAGTCAAACTGTTTATAAAGACTGTATATTTCTATAATGAAAGAAGATTATACCATTTTTTAGATATAAAATGATAAAAATCTAAATTATTCTATGTCCTTTTAAATATATATAAGTATCCCTCATAAGAATACACATTTCACATGCAACAGTCTTCTTCATAGGTACCAAAGGTGCTTTGGTAAAAGTAGCTTTTTTTTTTTTTTTTTGGTATGTGGGCCTCTCACTGCTGTGGCCTCTCCCATTGCAGAGCACAGGCTCCGGACGCACAAGGCTCAGCGGTCATGGCTCACGGGCCCAGCCGCTCTGCGGCATGTGGGATCTTCCCGGAACGGGGCACGAACCTGTGTCCCCTGCATTGGCAGGCGGACTCTCAACCACTGCACCACCAGGGAAGCCCGTAAAAGTAGCTTTGCAAAAGACAGACCACAAAGGCACAAAATATCCCCAAAGACATTTCAAATACTTTAAAAAAACACCAGAGAAACAATTCAAAAACTACTCTCAAATTAAATTAGTACTATACAATATTTTACCTGCATCTGTAAGACTGCATCTGTTTGTAACAGAGTAGTTTTTGCTTGGGCGTCAAATACAAATGGATATGTGCAGATTGTAACAGGGATATCTGCCAACTAGAAATAAAAAATTAGCTTATTAGTACAAATTGGTTTGTAACTTCTTGTAGGTACTGTCATTTCTTGTGTAAAGTTGATCATATTCTTGGTTTATTCACTTTTGTGTCATTCAGGAATTATAAATAAAATGTGGCTTATTTCTTTTTTTAATTTAATTTTATTTTTTATACAGCAGGTTCTTATTAGTTATCCATTTTATACATATTAGTGTATACATGTCAATCCAAATCTCCCACTTCATCACACCACCGCCCCCCCCCTCCCGCCACTTTCCCCCTTTGGTGTCCATACGTAAAACGTGGCTTATTTCTGAATATAGAATTTTTACTGATAATTAGATGAGGCATTGGAATAACCCTAATTCCTAATTTTAGGAGATAACTGTATACTTGAGAATCCATAAAATTGTAAATTACAGGTATCTTTTGCTTAACATCTTAACTCCAAGTTTCAGTGAATTAGGCTGCAAATTTATTCTAAATGTGGGGCTCCTATGTTAAATACAGTTCCCAGTTCTTATATGTTAGGGCTACTCTAGCAAGTGAGGCCAATGATAAGCAATCTACTTATTCATTCAACAGATATTTACTGCCAGGTCATTAGGGGGACAACACTATTATAAGCCCAACAATCTGTTCATTCATTTAACTTACAAAATAAGCACGATTAGTATTATTATTTTCTGTCAATCTTCAAAGTTGATCAGTAATAGCTGATCTATTATTACCATTATCAGACATTAGTCACCTTATCAACAATTATTTATCCTAGCAGGTAAAACATAGTGATTGATTGCTAAGTTTTTAACAGGGCAGAAAAATACAAAGAGCTATGAATTGCCAGTCACAGATCTTGCAGTTGGAGGATGTTATACTACCATATACCCAACAAAGCAAAATTTTTGTGCCAGCCTTGACACAGAGCCCCTTCTTATTATAAGGCTTCCAGTGAAGACTTAATACACCATGAAACAATCCTCTTCTTTTTAAGTTCTTAGAAAGTTCTTTATATTAAGTCTGAATCTGCATTTCTATACATCACTTCGTTTTCTATTTCAGTCTTCATTCTGCCCCTGCAGGGAAGTTTATATGGTTTAGATACTTCGTGCTGCCATGCTCTCCCTAGGATGTCTTTTTCCCACACTAAACATGCCGTTTTTCCAACCATCCTGAAAATAATATGGTTTCCAGCTCTACTCCATCCTAACCGCCTTCTTTTATTTTATTTATTTATTTATTAGGCTGCGCCGGGTCTTAGTTGTGGCATGTGGGATCTAGTTCCCTGACCAGGGATCGAACCTGGGCCCCCTGCATTGGGAGCATGGAGTCTTAACCACTGGACCACCACGGAAGTCCCCAGTAACCTTTTTTTAAATGTATTTCAATTTGTCTAAGCCTCTTTCAACTATGGCCATCAAAAACAATGAAATAATTCAATAGTGCCCAATCAGTATAGAACACAAGACTATCAACTTGTTGTTCTCAACATGAAAGACAATATGCTGAGCGACATTAACCCTTAAGTAAGTTATCATTCTTGGCTATTTCTCATATGACAAGTTTACCCTCCACCCTGTATTTGTGTCACTAACTAGCTATGGATGATAGAAAGTCTTTTTACTACTCTGAAACTCTAAAAGACTGAGATGATTTCTAAAGTCCCCTTTGGCTCCAAAACTCTTTGATCTCATAATTTTATGTGCTGCTTCTATTTGAGGATGAGGAAGCAAACAATGTCAGGCCCATAGTTTAAAGCTACTTCTAAATGCTTCATTGGTTCAAGTGCTGTGAAAAAAGCAAAGCAAACAACAAAACCTGAAGTCTATAACAGAAGTATAATACAACATTCCCAGGTATTAAAAAGGTGGCTCAGGATTGTTGATTATGTAAGCCAAAGTGCCAGAACTTTATATATTAAGATAGTACATTAAACAAAGTGAGGGAGATGACCATACTGAAAGTTTATTCTATTTTATGGCCATTTTGAGTGTCAATTATTAGTTTAAAAATTGAAAATCATTCTACTTCTCCAACATAAAACATTTTCTGCCTTCTGGGTAGGCATCTGTGAAATTTTATAAGTTTGCTTTTTTGTATTCTGAGGACACTGTAAATTTTATACTGGAAGGCTTTAGGAGGATAGGAACTATTTTAAGACAAACATTGTTAAAAGGCATCATATATAGGTGTAATGCTAACTAAAGCAGAGGGTCTAATTTTCTTCAGAAAATTCCTCTGAAATGTTATACAGGGCAAGTTCTATACACTCATTAAAATATATATGTATATATACATATATATATATTTTAAAGTCACAAAAAAGAGGAACTTTGGGGTCTTCAATCACTTAAGACAAAACAGAGTATATCTTACTCTGAACATGAGACTTTATTACACCAAACTTACCTCAGTTAATCCATGGTTGACATCCTAAGACAGCAGTGCAGAACGTAACAGTAATGAGGAAAGAGCATTGTTAGTGTCCAAATTTAACTATTTCTATTCAAAGCAGCATTTCATTTATTTTGCTATAGCAGAATACTGAATTAATGAAGTAGACCAAAATACATCTACAACAAAACTTACCCTTTCCACATATACCTGATATATCTATAAATGTAATAAGACCTTCGTTTCAGGTATCTTGTGATCATAAAATCATTGAGGCTTGAACATAATGAAATTTGGTTTCAGCAACTAAGTTACGCCATTTGCAGAATTTAGGTAGAACAGGGAAACTAATCCTAAGCCTAACTTGGTCTTGAAGAAATAATTTTATGGCCCAATCTCTCCACCTGGAAAATGGAGAAAATATCCCCCAGATTTTAAGACTTGGTTAATCTTGACAGAATATTTGAAAAGTGTTTAGTAGATTAAAATGCTATGTGGAAAGTGAGAAAATAAGCCATAATTGTTTTTATTCATCAGAAATAAACAGTGAAACACAGGTATCTTATATTAAGCGTTCTTTAACACTGACTTAGCTAAAACAGAAAGTACAAGACAGGGCATAGGGGTTGGTAAGTAGAAAGAAGAAATGAAGAGAGAAAGAGGTATTTATGAAGGATATAATAAAGAAAATTATAATGAAAGCTTACCACTGCATTGAACAGAAATGCACAACATTTTCTTGAAGAAAGCTTTCATATATTCTCAGGGTATAGCCTCAAATAAAGTGCTAGAATCTCCAAAAGTACGTTACTAAATTTGCAGATGGCACCTCGTATACTGAGGAATTAATCTTACCCAAAGAGAGGACTGATTTTGCCCTCAGCTACTGGGAGATGATCCACAGGACTTTGGAATGTCATACCTGGACAGGAGTATCTTTGTTTGCCTGGAGGCTCTGGGACATGTGGTTATCAGTTCTGCCTCCAGAAGGTCTGGAAAGTAAAGGTCAGCCACATGGGCAGTATGTGATGGAACCTCAATAAAAACTCTGGGCACCAAGGCTCCAGTGAGCTTCCTTGCTTGGGAATACCCTGAGAGTATTGACACAGATGGATGCTGGGAAAATAACTTGTCCATGACTCCTCAGGGAGAGGAAAACAGAAGCTCAGCCTTTGGTACCTTTCCCAGACTCTACCCTTATGCACTTTTTCCCTTGGCATTTTAATCTGTACTCTTTCCCTATAATAAACTATAGACGTCACTATAACAGTTTCCAGTTAGTTCTGTGAAGTCTTGTAGCAAATTACTGAACCTGAGAATGGTTCTAGGAATCCTCTAAGCTTGCAATTGGTATCAGAAGTGAAGGCAGTCTTGTGTGGACGATTCCCTCTAACTTTGTAATTGGCTAAATTCTTGCACGCCACAAGGGGTATCACTGGAAGTTTTAAGGTATTAGCAAACACTTAGGGTTTGTTCACTATATTGTGCTAAATAAAGCCAAAGCAGTGTAAGCATAAGTAAAATATGACTCTAACTTCCTGTTCTGAGAAAGGTAATTATTGATAATAGCTTCTTTCAAAAAATTCAGAGTACCAGGTTATCACTATATACGTACCCCATTGGGCACGTTAACAGAAGAATATATTTACAAGCTGTTTGCAGAAAAACCCTTTTAGATTGCACTCAGTTTAATTTAAAGCAATTTAACAGGAACAACTGAATACTTTTATAGTATATCTTGTGGGATGTTTTTTAAAGTGCTGTTACAGCTAAGAAGGTGTGAATAAGCAAAGAAACACCTTTCAGTATTTTCTGACTACCTATGGCCAGCTTGAAAACTATATTTGATACCTGGTATCATGGAAGATGGATTTTATTCTTAATAATGAAACATTACTATATATGCACTTTTTATTGCTACATGTAAAAGATAAAGGTTCTAGGCATATCCTTTAGCACTGGGAAGCCAATAAGATAGTCATAATTTATAGTGTAACTAAACCATATTAAAGCAGAACAAAAGTTTGATGGTAGAGACAGATGGGAGCTAGAAGGAATATGAAAAATAATGGGACATGTGGAAAACTTGGGAAAAGAGACTATTAGATATCAGGCAAAATGATTTACCTAGGGGAGAGCCATCAAAGGGAAAACCATATTAAGGTCATCATTAGAAATTTCAATTTAAGTGTTAAGGATCTAAGACAAAAGCTCAAACATTTAAAAAGAAAAAAAGTAAATATGTAAAAAATCAAGGATAAACTCCTCTGGGAAATATTAGAGTTGCAAGATAGTTGTTATATTAGTTGAAACTCTAAATGAACCAAAGTAGTATTTCCAAGGAAAATTTAGAAGGAAAAAATGTGGTGGGGGGTGCGGACAGGATATTACAAAATACGTGAGGTCAATGAAAGGTCTATTGCTAAAAATTTACCACATCATTCAATGTGTGACCTACTAGTGGCTCCACATCCACATACTCAAGCACTAACTGTTGGCTGTTTGTAGACTGAGGGCCCTGAAATTAGGTCAAGGCATGCCTAATTTTAGTTACCCAATGTCCTAGAAACTTGAGTAAGAAAGACCTAAAGGAATGTTCAAAAGTCAGGGTCTCATGGTCCAAAGCAGACTTTCACTAAGGCTGCTTTTAACATCAATGGTTAATGATAGTTCTAGTTAGTTATAGACAAAAAAGATGCAACTCCTTGGCATGTTTTAGTTTCAACAAATTACTTATGGCAAAACACTGTATCATTGCTGGTGAAATCATTATTTAAGGGTATAACATAGGATTATTCTGAGGAGGTATAAACAGAGGATACCGAAGTTACTGAAGTAATTCAAATAAATATGAAAGGTGTTGGTGACTAGGCAGAAAAAAAAAAGATACTTCTAAAACACGAAGAAAATGAAAAATAAACCAATATAACTTGGTAATTCAAGGCATAAGGAATCAGTCCAAGAGTCTGCAAAACATTAATGCCATTAAAAATGACAAGGGAACTTTAAAAAGCTAGTATGAACCTTCTGGGAAATATTATAGCTGCAAGGTTTATACTGCAAGTATTAAATGTATTGCAATATTAAAGAACACAAATGTATTTTAATTTCTTCATTTCATTAAATGAGGAAGAAACTCAAACCTAGAAAGTTAAGTACTGGCCTATCTTCCCAAAGCTGGTCTCCCTAGCTGTTATGTCAGTCTATCTTCCTAGTTTGCTGATGAGCATGTCATGTTAGCTCAGCACTGTCCGCAGTTAAAGTACAAAACCTTAATGCCACAGAAGAAATACAGTAATGATTTACAAACACAGCACAATTAATATTGAAGTAAAATTTATGACTTAAAAATATATAAAGTGTAATATCAAAGACTGTAAAAATGTCACCAATTTATCAAATGTATTTATTAGTACTTACTTGTATCTGACATTTCTTACATAGGCATACAGTTCTTGAAATAAGAGAATATGCACTTTAAAAAATGCTTAACTTGATTTTTAATTATAAGAGGCACAGACTCAGCATAGACCTTTCTACACTTTATTCTAAATTAATCAATTTTTAACTAGATATATATTGATACATATGTACAGTAACGAAAAGTATAAGCAAGGGAAGAAAAAAGAGCAAAGAGTTTAGTTGTAACCACTAAAGTTTTTTTGTTTCTTTTGTTTGTGTTTGGCCGCACCGTGCAGCTTGTGGGATCCTAGTTACCCAACCAGGGATCAAACCTGGGCCTTGGCAGTGAAGGCATGGAGCCCTAACTATTGGACTGCTAGGGAATTCCCCACTAAAGTATTTTTATAAACAATTTTAGAGCAAAGTTAAAAGAGGTAAGCCAATAAACTGAGACTAATACCTAGAAAGTGGAGAAAAACATCAAATAGCAGAAGATAAAAAGAGAGAGAACTCATGTGCTCTTTTATTTTGCCAAGAAATTATTGTAGAGGGAGAAAAACAGATAAAAAGCAAAAGGAATCCAACTGAAAAAATGCCATACCCTAATATCAGAGTCTGGAAAAACAATCAAAACAGAGAAGCTTATACAGTAACCAGCAGGAGTAGGAGGATCAAGCAAAAACTTCATGGAAACATGAAAAGGGAAACAGGTGAAACAAGATGGGAAAATGGAAGAGGATGAGGTGAAAAGTTAGTCTCAGCTGTACAAGAGGATATTACAAGGAATGCAAAGAATTTCACAGAATTAGTTTTTAATGTTTAGAGACCAGGCAAGTATATACCTGATGGGTTCTCTTTTTTATTTTGTTTTTTTCCTTCTAGTTCTACTGAGATATAAGTGACATACAGCACTGTGTTAGTTTAAGGTGTATATTCCTGATGGATTCTTAAAATCCTTGACTGGGAAAGAAAGGAAATGGAGAAAGAAATCTCAACAGACTATGGCATAAAGAGAAATATAATAAAGGTAATATATAATAAAGGTAATATAATAAAGGTAAAATAATTTTCTTGCAGTGTTTAGAACAAGGTAAAGTTTTACATATATACGTGTATATATTTATATATAAAATATATGTGTATATATATAAATACAATTTATAGACATATTTCTTATAATTCATAGTAATTATCTTCTATCAAGGAATATTTTAAACTTTCACATGAAGGAATGGAATTATTTCAAGATAACTCCTGTTCAATAATGGTACACATATGTACATTGTATACATAGATATAAGTACATATATATGTGTATATATGTCTATGTGCACATAAATACACATATACACATTTATATAATCACAAAACAGCATATGAGTATCTTTAGGATAGACACTTTAAAACTTTACTAACTTTACTTACAGGGCCAACATGATGTTCAACCTAGTATTAAGACTAGTAATGCAAGCATGAATTTTATTAAACAGCCTCAGGAAAAGTCTTTAGTGTTATGTGTAAATGTGAAAGTGATCTGAGCTCTCTCAAAGAAAGAAGCACCTTCAGATGTCATAATATAAATTAATAAACTACTTAAGAGTTAGTCAAAGACCTTCAAAGTAAATTGTCAGCTTTCTATTTCCGGAAGACTAGAAGAACCCAAATCACGGGTTCTAGATTCTCATTTCTAAGATGTGACATTAAGTCCACTATGCACATTAAAGAACAAGTTTCCACTGCCACAACCACCTATTCAATACCAGTCTGTCTACAAATGGAGAGAAAGGAAAAACATGTGGTTGAAATAGTAGAGCAATTTTCAAGTATATCAACTTAGAAAGTCTAGAAATAAGAATGTGGTCCTCTACTGTCTCCCTCTTACCAGAAAACAGTAGCACTGAAAGAATTCCTAAGGAAATTCAATTTGATATCATCACAGATACATACCAAGAGGAGTTTGGATACAAGTCTGCCAAGCTTAAAAGCAAACATTCAAACCATAGCTTTTCCATGTAGCACAAGATTACAGCTAGTTTAAAAATCCTATTAGACTGGCATTTCTCTTAACTTGTTCAGAATACAAGTAGTTTATGATCTACATACCAGAAAAAATTCGGATGTCAAAGAACATCAGATCTAATTCACAGTGATCCAAGAGGATATAACTCTCCAGGAGAGAGTGAAATGCTTAGTGAAATAAGTCAGACAGAAAGACAAACACTATATGATATCACTTACATGTGGAATCTAAAAAATAATACAAATGAATCGATATACAAAACAGAAGAGACTCACAGACACAGAAAACAAACTTACAGTTATCAAAGGGGAGGAGGGAGGAGGGACAAATTAGGAGTAGGGGATTACAGCTACGAACTACTATACATTAAAATAGATAAGCAACAAGGATTTACTGTATAGCACAAAGAATTATATTCAATAAAAAAACTAAAAAGAAAATGTTGAGGTGGGATATAAAGCTAGGTGCTCTTATGTCACACTCCTTCCTTATCATATTTACGTTGTGAGCTGAGATTCCTGATCAAGAGAACATAATCATCTTCCATATCAAATATTAACTTGATTATTAAATTTGTAGAGTTATAATTAATTTACCAATTTGTTATGCCTTAAGAATTCTTTTAAAAGCTATGTACCAGGAGTTTAGAACTAGTTTAGTGTTTGTATATATCTAAATAAGATAATCGTAAATAAGGTAAGTGAGCTCCGGACGCGCAGGCTCACGGGCCCAGTCGCTCCGCGGCATGTGGGATCCTCCCGGACCGGGGCATGAACCCGTGTCCCCTGCGTCGGCAGGCGGACTCTCAACCACTGCGCCACCAGGGAAGCCCAACACTAAGCTTCTTAAAGGAATTATTTTATTTTAAAAGGAGTCTATATAATCACTCCAGTCTCAAAAACACTGCTCAAAGACCTAGGGCATCTAGGTGGTGTATCAGGGTTTACATGCAAGTTTTTCGATAAAAAAAGTTCATTTTCTGAATCATCAGTTTTCCTCAATGGTAAATAATTTTAATCCCTTTTATACTGCAGTAAATATTTATTTATTTTTGAATTTTATTTATTTTTTTATACAGCAGGTTCTTATTAGTTATCCATTTTATACATATTAGAGTATATATGTCAATCCCAATCTCCTAATTCATCATACCACCACCCCCCTGCAGTAAATATTTATGAAGCCCCAAATTTGCATTCTCTTGAAGATAAAATATGAGACTTCACACAAATCCTGCAGAGGGAAAATTAATAACCTCAAGAAATATGTTTTTTCTCCTGTCTTAGGGGTTCACTGGAGGAAGAGTTTGAAAAGCTTTATCTAGGTGAGAGCTTTAGTTTAAATAGGGAAGGAAAAAGGAAATATTTATTCAAAGCTTTCCAGAGGTCAAGTATTTTCTTTCTTAAAAAACTGTTGTCCCTTGACACCAGCTAACCACCCTACTTTTTTACTCCCTTCTCTTCAGCACAGAACTTCTTGAGAGTACTGCCTATGGCTTTTGTTCCCTATCCTCACCCCTAAATTTCTCTTAAGCATACTTACTCTAGACGCATTATCAAGGTTACCAATGACCTTCACGTAACCAAATACATTGATCAATTCTATGGTTTTATCCTATTTCTCAGCAGCGTTCAATATGGTTTCTCCTTCACTTTTCAATTTTGGTTCCCACAACTCTCTCCTAGTTTTCCTCCTACCTCTCTTAACCTCCTTTGTTGATTTCTCTCCTTTCCTCATCTCATATCCATCAGCAATTCTTGGCCGTCTTACCTCCAAGAGGTACCCAAGTCCATTTCTATCTTCCATCTATACAACTACCAATCCTAGTCAAACCCATCATTTTCTCTCCCCTTATCTACTCCATTCCCCTCACTCCATCTTCCACAAAGCTGACAGAGTGGTTATTTCAGAATATAACTTACACTGTACAGTATTCACCCCCTGCTTACCACCCTCCAATGGCTTACCATAACACTTCAGATAAAATCCATGTCCCCGACCCTAATTTACTAAACCTTGCATGATCTGGCACCTGCCCATTTCTCTGATCCTTTCCCAGAACTCTCCCCATTCCCATATTTTAGCCATACTGGCCTTTTTCTATTCTTCAAACATGACAAGCTTGCTCTCACCTAAGGTCTTTTAGTAGATGTAATTTTTCCTGAAATTTTCTTTGCTCTGATCTTACATGGCTGCTTTTTGTCATTTAGATTACAGATCATACTTCATTAGACAAGACTTTTCTGATTACCCAATCACAAGAAACCATCCTGTCTTTATTACCTTCTCTTATTTTAATTTTCTATATAGTGCATATTATAAGCTTTTTTTTTTTTTTGCTTTACTTGATTACTATCCATCTTGTCCACTAGATTATAAGTTTCATGAGAACAGGGCCTTATCCATCTGGTTAATCACTGTATTTCTTATACCTAAATAAGTGCCTGTTACAAAGGAGAGTCTTAATAAGTATTTGTTGAATATGCAAATGAGCAGACATAAATCTGTAGGATGTTTGTAAACTTGACTGAGTCTCCTAGTGATTCTGCAGGAAAAAATAAAATCAACAAATCTCTCCCAATCCAGATCCAAGTATCTAGGGAAGCAAACATGTACTAGAAGTGACCTGATTCCTATAGGTAAGAGCATCCTAAAAACAGCATGCACTAACTGCACTGCCATTCAAAAACTACTGTACTTTCTAAGTGCCTACTAGACATATTTGAGATACTGTAAGAAGTGCTGGTGAATAAACTGACAGAGTGCCTATCCACAAGGAGCTTGCAGTTGGTACCTAGCAAGCAATGAAAGGCTATTCACCTTCCTAGAACTGTTACAAGCATGTTGCTTAAATTACCTGCTTCAGGGGTGGAAAAGTTGGCCTTAAGTATATTATAATGGTTAGCAAATAAGAGTCTAAACCTGTTTTATATCTAGCTGCTTAGCAATTTCTATACTGAAATTTTGTGTGACTAATTAAAGTTTTATAAGACTATGATATTAGTTTTATTTTTATTTTATTTTTTTGGCCATGCGGCACGTGGGATCTTAGTTCCCTGACCAGGGATTGAACCCTCACCCCCTGCGGTGGAAGTGCAGAGTCTTAACCACTGGATGGCCAGGGAAGTCCCTATGCTATTATTTTAATTAAGTATCTAGTTATTAGAGACTTAGCCACATGGAAAGAAATATGTGGCACTTGTGGAGGTATGCCAAAAAACTGAAATCAAATTAAGCACATAAAAGGGGAAAAATAAAAACTAGAATCAATGGTACCACAGCTCACTTCTGGTAGTTCTGAGGCACCGATCTCACAATTTTAATACGTTCTTAGAGTTCAAGTATCAGAGACTCCAGTATCCTCAACATTAGAGAATTAAGAGACAACCTCATGCAAAATAAATGAGACTTAGAAAAATAAGTCATATTTGCATTTTTCTGTAGAAAAGTGTAATCTATCTCTTTGGTTTGGCTTTGGTATAAGAGCAGAATGCTTACTTATAAATACTGTATAATATATAACTGCTCCTTTGCAATATGCTTTTATTTAAAAAATGAGCTCTGAATAAAAGCTCTGAAAAAGCTTTGTTGTTTCAAAAATACACAATTGTTCCTTTTGTATTAAAACAAATGATACATAAAAATGAAACCGTAAAATGCAATAGGAAACATACCATTCCATAGGCCTGCTGTTGGACCCAGTTGATATAATCATTCCGTATGTCTATCAATTCTTGTACTTCATGTATATAAAATTTATCATATTGTATAATCTGTCCAGTTTTCTCATTTACCTACAAAAAACAAAAATGTAATTAACATTAAATTTAACCAGTACCTAAGAAAGAGACTGAAAAATGTTTAAATAGAATTGAGACTTCTTAGCTATTTTCTCTTCCTATAAAAGAATAATTTACTGAGTGCCTACCATATGCAAAATGCTAGTTAAGTGCTACGGGAAACACCAAGATTTATAAGATGTGATATCTGTATTTAGTATCTCAAAATCCATTAAAAAATATTTATGTAACCACCACACAATAGGAGATATGTACCATAAGTATATATATTATACAAAGACTAGAAACTATAAAGTCTTCTGGTTGGGAATGGGACTTAAATAATAGTAAGAATAGCTAATGCTTGTTAACCATCACTCAATAGTGGCATCTGATTATAATAAACTAAGAGGATGACATTTGGGTAGGATGTGAAAAATGAAGACAGTGCAAATTACCATACTAGAAAATTACTTACTAATTACAAAAGGGAAAACAAGACTTAACAGTGGAGACCACCACCTTAACTGAGTGATCAAACTAACCACCACCCATACTGGGACAATCAAATATTATGTTCCTGCTGGGACTTCCCTGGCAGTCCAGTGGTTAAGACTCCGCGCTTCCACTGCAGGGGGCGCAGGTTCGATCCCTGGTCAGGGAACTAAGATCCCACGTGCCTCGAAGCACGGCCAAAAAAAAAAAAAAAAATTTTCCTGCTGATATAATGCAACAGGAAGTACAGACATTATCTGTGAACCAAGAAAATGTCTAACCTGAATCTAGTCAAGTCCTTGACTCAAATTCCAGTTTATAGGAAATACAGGAAAAGAGGAACAAGTTAAACATCATTATAAGGAAACAGACAATTATCCTAATTGTAGGAACTTTACAAGAAGACTGGCCAGGACTCTCCAAAAAGTCAAGGTAATGAGATCGAAAGGTGGGGGTTATTCTAAATTAAAAGAAACTACAAGAGTTCTAGTGCTGGATATGGCAGAGTACTTTTTATCAGACTAATCCTCCTGACAATAACAGTTATACTCTCTGAACAGTATATTAAAAAAAACAACAATTTAAAAACACTGGCGATCAACCCAAAGCAGGCAGAAACAAGAATGAACACAATCTCTGAAAGAAGGAAAGCACATGTTGAGAACCACATTTTTTTTTTAACATGGGAGTACTTCCAAAGCAGCATAAGGGGTAGGGGATGTAGCACATGCAGAAAGCAACAGTTTTATCAGACAGAGAAGTGTGAGATTGAAGCTGCCAACATGGCAGACAATGAGGAAGAAAAATCCCAGAAAGGAATCCTGAGGACAAAGTCCCCAAATCTGCATGTAAATCCCCCCCACCTCTTTCGCTAACTCTTAAACCATGAAAGCACAAGTGAGATTTGGGGTGGGGGGACAGGGACGGACAACACCCCAACAGAAAGCAGCAACTGGGAGGCTACTCTTAAGAGTACATTTCAAGACAAGCATCTCCAGAGGGGAAAAAAGGTACATTTCATAATGATAAAAGAATTAATTTATCAAGAAGTCATGACAACCCCAAATAACAGCGCTTCAAAATACAAGAAGGGAAAATTGACAGAACCACCATCATCGTTAGAAGTTTTAACACCCCTCTCTTGGTAACTGATTTACAAAAAAAAAAAGAAGGGCAAAATCAGTGAGTAAGATTTGAACATCAGTTTCAACCAACTTGAACTCGTTGCCAGAAGAGAGGGAGGTGGGGGCAGGAGAGAAATAGGTGAAGGAGATAAAGAGGTACAAACTTTCAGTTATGAAATAAATGAGTCACAGGTATGAAAGTGTACAGTGTGGGAAATATAGTCAATAATTATGCAATATCTTTGTATGGTGACAGATGACAACTAGACTTACCATGGCAATCATTTTGAAACGTATAGAAATATCAAATTATGTTTTGCACCAGGAACTAATATAGTGTTATAGGTCAACTGTACTTCAAAAACAAACTCAGAAAAGCAGATCAGATTTGTGGTTACCGGAGGTGGGGGTGGGGGGAGGGGGAAGTGGATGAAGGGGGTCAAAAGGTACCAACTTCCAGTTATAAGATAAATAAATACTAGGGATGTAACGTAAAACAACATAAATATAGTTAACACTTCTGTATGTTATATGTATGAAAGCTGTTAAGAGAGGAAATCCTAAGAGTTCTCATCACAAGGAAACAAATTTTTGTCTATGTCTTTAATGTTGTATCTATATGAGATAATGGATGTTGAGTAAACTTATTGTGGTAATCATTTCATAATGTATGTAAGTCAAATCATTATTGCTGTACACCTTAAACTTATACAGAGCTATATATCAGTTATATCCCAATAAAATGGAAAGAAAAAATAGAACATTCCACCCAGTAATTGTACATGGGATGTTCACTAACATATATCATAACCTGGACCATATAACAAGCCTTAATAAATATCGTTAAAAAAATCCAACATATACAAAGTATGTTCTTTGACCACAACAGAAATAAACTAAAAGTCAATAACAAAAATATATTTGGAAAATCCTAGAAAACTGGCAATTAAAACACTTCTAAATTACCCCAAACTCTCCTTGTATCCATCAGAGAGCTAAAGTCACAAGATAACAAAGTAGCCTGAAGTCCAAGGATGGACAGATACTTCCAAAGAAATGGGTCACCATGGCAGAGCAAGAGGGAGTTTAGCACTGTCATACAAGCAGCGAAGAAGAAATCAGCTAAAATTCTAAGAAATTGCTTAAGGCTGAGTATGTGATAACTTGAGAGGATAAAACCCCCGGGAGCCTCAGACAGTTTGCACTCACTCATAGACTCTTGACACAGACCTCTACTGGGTGCCCAGGAGGATGAGTGGAAACAGGGCAGGAGATCAAGAGACTCTCTCAGTGGTGCAAGGCATTGGCTGCCTCTGTGAGAAAGAAACAAGGCCTGCCACCCCGTCCAGATCCTTCTCTCACATAGAGAAAGCAAAAACTTTAAGCCACTGAGGAAGGGGAAGCAAATTCTATGCCATGTTGCTGGAAGAGGGGAAAAATCCTCAATCCTTGGGAAGAAGGGGGACAAGAACTGTCCTGAGCCCAGAATCTTGTATCAGTAGCGCTAGAGGCTCTCTACTGCTGGGGGTGGGAGCAGAAACTCTGAGAAAATCCCATCCCCGAGACCCTGGTACACACCCAGCTATCTACCTAAGACCAACACTATACCACAATAACAAAGAACTTTTTCTGTCCCTTCTCCTCTACCAATTTTGAAAGCACTAAGTAATAAGCAACACCAGCTCACCACTGAGGAGGGGCAAAAGTGGGGAGAGAAATCCCTCTTTGGAGCAGGCATGCAGAGTGAAGCACAAACACTGAGAAGAAATCTTTGACATTTCACCTTCACCTTAAGCATCAGACAATATTAGAGGAATCTGAGGTCTCCGGTGCAATGAAGTTAACTACATCAAACTAAAAACTCAATTCCAGTTCAACTGCAGATTAGATTGGCTTAAATCCCTACACTAACAACCACATAAGAGGTATACACATACAGGATGTAAATCTAATTACTTCAGCGTTTACTATTTTACAGATAACCAAAAATTGTGACACATATCAAAAAGCAAATAAGTAAATAAAACAAAGACCACATAAAAAAGTCTAGAGACAAAGTAATCAACAGAGCCAGACTCAGAGATGACTTAATGAAAATAAAAACACAATACATCAAAATTTGTGGAATTCTGGTAAAGTAGAGCATAGAAGGAAATTTATAGCATTAAATGATGTTAGAATAAATGGTCTAAAATCAATGATCTAATAAGCCTCGGCTCAGGAATTCCCTGGTGGTCTAGTGGTTAGGACTCAGCACTTTCACTGCCATGGCCTGGGGTTCAATCCCACACGCTGTATGGCACAGCACCCCCCCCCCCCCCCCCAAAAAAAGCCTCAGCTTTAAGAACCTGGAAAATGATGATCAAATTAAGGACAAATCAAGTAGAGGAAAGGAAAGATATGAAACAGAAAACATAAATTACACTCTATTTATTTTTTAAATTTAATATTAAATTTTTTAATTTCCCAAAAGAAAATTCCAAGCCAAGATAGCTTCACTGGTGAATTCTATCAAACATTTAAGGAAGAAATAATACCAATCTTTTTTTTTCCCAAGAGGTGACATATCTAAGTGGTTTTGTTTGTTTTAAATTATATATTTATTTATTTTTGGCTGCAATGGGTTCTTGTTGCTGCGCGCGGGCTTTTCTCTAGTTGCGGTGAGTGGGGGCTACTCTTCGTTGCAGTGCATGGGCTTCTTATTGCAGTGGCTTCTCCCGCTGAAGAGCACGGGCTCTAGGCGCACAGGCTTCAGTTAGTTGTGGCACATGGGCTCAGTAGTTGTGGCTTGCAGGCTCTAGAGCGCAGGTTCAGTGGTTGTGGCGCACGGGCCCAGCTGCTCCACGGGCATGTGGGATCTTCCCGGACCAGGGCTTGAACCCGTGTCGCCTACACTGGCAGAAGGATTCTTAACCACTGTGCCACCAAGGAAGTCCCAATAATACCAATCTTAAACAAACTCAGAAAACAGAGAAAGATAGATCATTTCTTAATTCACTTTATGAATTAGGATAACCCTGATACTAAAAAGCTGATGAGAAACAAAACTGACTAGATCAACATCACTCAACAAAATATGAGCAAATTAAATCCAGCAATATGCATAAAATAATACAAAATGTCCAAGTGGAGTTTATCCCAGGAATGCAAGACTGGTTTAACATTCAAATATAAATGAATTTCACTAAATTTCAGAAAAAAAGCAAAATAAATAAAAAATTGTTCATCTCAATAGATGCAGAAAAAAGTATCTAACAAAATTCAACATCCCTTCATAATAAACACACCCAGCAAACCTGGAATAGAAGGGAACTTCTTCAAACAGATAAAGCCCACCTTAAAAGAAAACAAAACAAAAACACAACTCTACAGCTAACATCATATTTATGGGTAAAATATTAAATGCTTTCTTTCTAAGATGAAGAATTAGACAAGAATGTCCACTGCAACCATTTATATTCAACACTGTACTGGGAAGTCTTAGCCAATAAAATAAGGCAAGAAAATAACATGAATGTGCACATAAAAAATCCAAATTAATCTATAAGAGAAATATTAAATTGATTTATCAAGGTCACAGAGTACAAGGTGAAAACTCAACTAAATTTTGCCACACTAACAATAGAAACTCAACTAAATTTCTCCATACTAGCATCAGAAAATAAAAAATTTTAATTATCATTTACAATAGCATCAAAAACATAAGATAGAGTTGAGCAGCTGTAACAGAAACCACGCAGCTCACAAAGTATAAAATATTACTATCTAGACCTTCATAGAAAAAGTCGTCAGACCCTTGCCCTACAGCCAAACTCTTTCTACCAAAAAAGAAAACATACCCAATAATTACACACAAAAACTCATTTGCTTTTCCCTCTCTAATATTTATGTTTATAAATATATACATTAACTTTTATATTACATTGGACACTTAAAAAATTTAGTGACGCCTGGGACTTCCCTGGTGGTGCAGTGGTTAAGAATATGCCTGCCGGGCTTCCCTGGTGGCGCAGTGGTTGAGAGTCCGCCTGCCGATGCAGGGGACACGGGTTTGTGCCCCGGTCTGGGAAGATCCCACATGCCGCGGAGCGGCTAGGCCCGTGAGCCATGGCCGCTGAGCCTGCGAATCTGGAGCCTGTGCTCCACAATGGGAGAGGCCACAACAGTGAGAGGCCTGCGTACCGAAGAAAAAAAAAGAAAGAATATGCCTGCCAATGCAGCGGACAGGGGTTCAAGCCCTGGTCGGGAAAGATCCCACATGCTGTGGAGCAACTAAGCCCGTGAGCCACAACTACTGAGCCTGAGCGCCACAACTACTGAGCCTACATGCCACAACTACTGAAGCCCACGTGCCTAGAGCCCATGCTCCACAACAAGAGAAGCCACCGCAATGAAAAGTCCACACACTACAATGAAGAGTAGCTCCCACTCACCACAACTAGAGAAAACCTGCGTGCAGCAACAAAGACCCAAAGCAGCCATAAATAAATTAATTAAACAAACAAACAAACAAATTTGTTTTAAAAAGTTTTAGTGACTCTTGTTGAAAATGATTCATGTGCCACTGACCTCTGATACATACTTTTCTTTATCTGGAATATTTTTTATTTTTAAAGGTAAATTTTCTTTCACCAATAGCAACCAGTGTTTGCAGTTTTTACATCCTGCAGATATGACACGTTTTTGAAAAGAAATGCTATGTTAGAATAAAAACTAACAATTTAGAAATCAGGTTTGGTTCAGGAACAAGCAAATTTCAGTCAAGCTTAACACTTGGTGGGAAATGATGGCTGATAGTTAATTCAGACACAGTGATTTAATAACTAAAGATAAAATCAGTTAATATTGTTTTAAAAATAGGGAAATTAGGCACTGAACAGAAGACTGATCCAAAAGACGTGGATATAGATTTACATATAAAATCAACAGCTTAAAAAATATATATAAAAATACATTTGTATGGTAGGTAAGATTGACAAGACATTATTTTTTTCAGGAAGTCTTCTTTAATTCTTCCGAGTTATGTGCCCTCCTATGTGTTTTCATAGCACCCTTCATTTTCCTTAATCTAGCACTTACCATGCTGCATCATAAATGCTTATAATCTTTTTTTTAAGCATTTTTAAAATATTTATTTATTTGGCTGCACCAGGTCTTAGTTGCGGCACTCGGGATTTTCGTTGCGGCACACGGGATCTTTAGTTGCAGCATGTGGGATCTAGTTCCCTTACCAGGGATTGAATTCAGGCCCCTGCACTGGGAGCGTGGAGTCTTAGCCACTGGACCACCAGGGAAGTCCCTACATTTATCATCTTAACAAGGGCAGAAATCACATCTTTTCCTTGTCACTGCATCACTACTGTTTAGTACCATGATAAGCACATAATAGGCACTCAGTAAATATCTGTAAAATGAATAAAAAAGAAATCATATGGTAGAAGTTCAAAACAACCTATACAATCAGTGTTACTGCCCAAAATGTACAAAATAAAATCTATGTATGTTTGATCATAACATTTCGCATTTTAATTACAATTTAGTATTCTAATTTATAAACGTGAGTTCAGAGGAGGAATATGGTAGTATACATATGTCTTATATGTTTGGGTTTATTTAAGGGTTCCTTGCAAAAAAAAAGGGGGGGTTGAAAATCACTGACTTAGAAGATTAACATGATACGTAGCACTTAGGCTAGTCAAAGTAAGTCTTTTCTTTTGTCATTCTTAATATTTCTATAAGGTACTGTGTGAAAACTCAGAAACTACTAAATAACACAATTACTTGCCAGCAAACTCATTTACGTGGTAATACATCCATTCCTGACAGCAGGTACCAAAATTATCTTTCTTGTGATGCCATTTGGAGCACTGTGAATAATTTCTAATTCAAAGCTTCCCAAAGGACATGTCATAAGGGAGAAACAAGTCATTCATATATCCTGAAATGATCAGGAAATAGAGTCCAGTTCTATAGTTCCTAATCCTGCTCCAGGATTAGGTCAAGAAGGAAATTGTGTGAGAAACTTTTCCTAATTCTTAACCATGGAGCAGAGAGAAGAAATATATACAGTTGTCAGACATAAGGTGTCTTCAAAAACACAAATCTCTGATTAGCAATTTAGGTTCCACTAAAGATGAAAATGAATCATCTCTGATAGTGAATATCCACAGTTATCTGTGACAGATTAGGATCAAGTAAAGTTTTCTCCAATGTAAGAGGTAAAAGAAAGATAAATGATTGTCCAAAGGACTCCCAGTAAGAGATGCTTATGAAACTGATACCATTATTACCCTGCTTTTGAGTATTTAACAACTTCAAACAGGAACTCAGTTTCCTCATGACCAAATGAATCAAGATAAAAGTAGCAATTTCCCATCCAAATGGTGGTGGTGATAACAAAATCTCTGAATGTATAATAATTATACATATTACGTAATCTAAACAATACATCAATCCTGGGAAACCATCAGGCCATTATTTCAATCCTTATTTTATAGATGATTCTCCATTTGCATATGTGATAAAGACAAAGACTTGTTCAAAATCACACTGATAAGAAGCAGCACAGATCGAGTTAGAATTTTTTTTTTTTTTTTTTGCAGTACGCGGGCCTCTCACTGCTGTGGCCTCTCCCACTGCGGAGCACAGGCTCCTGACACACAGGCTCAGCGGCCATGGCCCACGGACCCAGCTGCTCCGCGGCACGTGGGATCCTCCCGGACCGGGGCACGAACCCGTGTCCCCTGCATCGGCAGGCGGACTCTCAACCACTGTGCCACCAGGGAAGCCCCATGGTCTTTTTTTAACAATACAATGCTATCTGTAATCTGGAAGTATAAGCCTCTAGATCTAGGGACATAAAATAAAAGCAAAGAACCATCTAAACATATTATATTACTATATCTGCTGATACAGAAGTACATTAGAAACAGCAGGGACTTTGGAAGTCGATTTGGATTTGTATTTCAACTCTGCTACTTACTGGTTTATGACCATTGATATTCAGATTAAGGGTCAAAATATAACTGTAAAGAGTTTAAAAAGTTAAATGAGGGATATACGTAAAGTGCTCACACGAATTAGTGTACGATGGAGGTTTCTAACCTTGGCCACTGTTACATTATTTTCCTTTCCCTTTCAGCTAGGAATAATTTAGGATCCTTGTTCTAGCATGGCTCCATCAAAAAGGTCTCTGGAGATGGAACCCCATAAGGTTCTCCTCAACAGAGACTGAGGCTTCTGAGCCAGGCACATAAATTACTTGCTCAAGTTCTGTCTGTAATTATGAAAGACAAAAGGTTCAATTTCCTCCTCCACTTCTCCTTCCCTCACTTTCATTTGTAGAAAAAGACACAGCTAAGGGAAAAAAGAATTTTTTTAAGAGGTAATGCAGATAAGAAAGGGGGGGGGATGAATAATTATTTGGGAAGAGGGTCCTGCTGACAAAGGATGGTTCACTGAAGTAGTAGGAAAAGAGAATCCAGAGGAAAGAAAGAATCTAATCAACCTCTTGAATCCTAGACAAAAGGCATAAAGAAAAGTAGAGACCCATTCCATAACAACAGAAGATCTTAACAGCAGTTTACTGCAGAATCCAGTTAACCCTAAAGTGCTGCAAGAAAGCCTTGGACTGGGAAAGGCAAACATAAGAATGACTTATTTCCCCCTATGAAAAAAATGGCTATCATATCTTCAGTTATAATAAGAGAAATGACTTGTTTTTCTAGAGAGCTTAGACATACTAAATACAAAAGAAAAAAGTTCAAGAAGTAGTTGAGAAAGTACCCAGGAACTTCATTAAAAGAATAAAAAGGAAAAAATTAATGGTCCATAAGAGTTCTTTCTTACAGAGAACAGAAGGACTTATCTCCTTTACCCTTTATCATTTACCTTAGTACCAGGCAAGAAGGGTGTGAAAACACTAAAGAAGCTGTTAAGGGGAGGAAACTAAAGATTAATGGTTCATATGGGTTTTTCAGTCATTCTAGAGGCTAGAAACATATCCTTCTCCCTTAGGTCATGTCTCCCAAAATAGCATCTTAAAAATACCAAATGGCACAACAGAGATATACCTACCAGCTGTCAGGGATGTCTCAAATCCATCTTTAATTAAACAGCTGAGACTCTACTTCTTCATATAACTTTGAACTGCTACAAGTGTAAAGGGGACTATTTCTTCCACTGGGAAGAAGGGCAGGAAAGAACAATAGGCAAATTAATGAATTATATATGGTTTCAATTTCAAGTTAGTCATCTGTTTCAAAGGTTGTACTTTGATTGAAGCTATTAGTACCCAACAGCAAAAGGAACGTGAGTTTAAATGTTCAAAATCACAACTAGGATGTAATCTCGTTCATATTATAACCATCAATAAATAACAAAAAGCGTATTATTTAAACTAACAAATCATGTTCTTCAAATAAAACATAAGGAGAATCTAATTCATTAGTATGCTATTGTTCTGCCCAACTACAGACAAGTTATCCATAAACGCCTAACAAAGTCAAATAAGACCAAAGCTCTAAAGCATAGATATATTCTTTCTTTTAAAGGAAAATTTAGATAACTTCTCCAAATTCCTATATCTTTTATGTCAATCTAATTCTGTAATATATTCATGTTAAAATAAACATCATCAGTTTGTTAGTGGCAATGGGGAGAGAGGAAAATAAACGGACTATTGGACATACCCTATGTAATATTTCTAAAACCTTTAATGCGGTATGAAGAAAACTGTTGAAAATTCTTCTTTCAGAAGGGGGAATGCCGATCTTGTAGAGTTTCAAAAGATGTACCACAACCTCCTTAAAAAGTTCTACAATCTTGAGGAATAGTGGAGGTTCAAGTACTGACCACCAGTTTTCTGTTATTAAAGGGTGAACACACAAAATAAAATTTAAAAAGTCACAATTTTCAAAATCATACTGACTGTTTTTCGAAAGCAGTGGCTCTTAACCCTTTGAAAACCTCAGGAAGATACACATAATATGGTATTTTACGTAACATTTCTAGGGTTTATAGATACCACCCCACCCTCAAGTTAAAGAATACGGTTCTAAAAGCTCTCAAAAGCAAAAATAAAGTTAGAAAGGTCTATTGAATTTACATTCTTGGTTTCCTAAGCTACATTAAAAACTTAATACCTAGTACTAAAACCACTTGTTAAAAAAAGTGCTTTGGAAGTTAGGATTTTAATTTTTAAACAAAACACTTTTAAAACTGTATTGCTCCAATATTTAAAGATCTCTCCAACTTTTATCTTTCAACTTACGTAACATAAAGTTGAAATATTGTGAAGCACCATCCTAAAAATGCAAGGTACTCCTGAAAATCAAATACAGAAACTGAACAATGTAAAGTATACCATGTCTGTCCTTCCCCACATTCACTATTTGTAGTTATTAACTACAAATATGACAATCTTATGCAGCAGACAGAAGGGAATACAAAAACTTCTGACAACATGGAAGCAATATGCTTTTGAGTCCCTGCTTCACTCTTCTAACCACTGGCTAATTCCCTCAGATTCCAGGATTCTACCCCTTGCTTGTTGCTTCCTCTGCTCACCCTCAGCCTAAAACTTCTTGTACTGATTTTATTACTCTTATGTATCTCAGATTCACATACCTAACAAATACTATTAAGAAGGAAAGCACTGCTACTAAATGTAGCAGGCAAACTATAATGGTCAGCAGATAGAGATGAAATTATACAATTAGAAAAATTAAAGTTAGGAAAGTTTAGGCCAAAAACCCAGAGAAATAAGATCAAATAAACAGTGGAATCTCACCTACATGCACAGACATCAGAAAATTAGCAAGTGAGGGAAATACAAGGCAAAGGGTTAATAAAGTTCAAGGAGGATTTAATACCCATGTTTGTTCAGTTTTAATTGCTCCTCCTCCTTTACTTCTTTAACAGTAAGATGACTCTGGAGGGGATGAGGAAGGCGAATACCAAAAACAGTTTTTATCTTTCCCGATACTGTCTCTGCTGTTGTGCTTGATTAAAATTTTAATATTTAACATGCTTTGCCTCCAACTCTAACAACTAGCATCAGATGACTAGCAAAAAGCAACAAACTGAAAAACAGGTTTATCTCACCTTAAGACAATGTCAAAATAAGCACGGTAGCAAAATTTCAAACAGCAAAGAAGTTATGAGCATTTTCATTTAAAGAGAAAAGGTTGTAAAAAAAAAAAAAAGAGTATTAAAATTCTTACCAAGTACTTTCAGTGGTGCCTTTTCTAGGTTCACAAGAGCTGTACCAAAGGGAATTGCTATTGTGGTGAAATTGTTGGAATCACTCATCAGGGGACATTCTGGTAGAGTAAGATAAAATCTCAATGCTTCAACATCAGGTAAGGAGCTAGTCAGTTTAGGAATAAGATTCTTTTCCAAGCTAGCTGCCACCTATATTTTGACAAAAAGTAAAACCTACTTCATTTAAAATGAATGCATATTCCAAAAAAGGAAAGAAAAAGAAAACCTTATACTACAGCAAACGTGAAACGGTGAAGGGAAAAAAAAAAAAAAAAGAAACCATCTTACAATGAATTAATGAATGCACTTTGGAGCACAATGAAAATTAATGCCTAAGCAGTGCTAAGAGAATTTTAAAAATCTTGCATACAAGATTTTTATTTATATCTCAATTTAAACTCTACATCTATAGTTATACAGACTTAACCAACATGGTAATATTAAGTAATTAAGAGTCTGCTCTGAACATCTGGAAAGATTTACAGATATTTGACAGCTAAATTACAAACAGTTTAAAATAATACCCTATTTTAATTCTTACATTAGTATATTAAATAAAATTATACAGACATCTCAATAAAGTGTATGAAACTGTAAAGTTAATTAGGTCACAAACATATAAAAAAACATGGAATAAAAAACTCAACAGGCTACATAATACAAATATAAAATGCTTTAAAAACAAACCTGCTGAGATATCTGAGGATGATCAGATTGTATAAGTTTGTGGAATAAAAGCCTAGCAGCATTCATATCAACCCCTGAAAATCTGGTGCCCGTTCTATAGTGATCATCATTGCTATTTAAAAAAGAGAGAGAGAGAGAGAGAGAAAATAATAAAATGCAACTTTAAAATTTTTTCACTTCTTTTTAACGACATTATTTAATATAATAAATTTGAAAAATTTGGTATACCAAAGAATTGTCACTCACCTAACAGCTAAAAAACTTCCATTTAGACAACCAGACGAAGAAAACGTTCCATCTATTTCACTAAAAAGAAATTTAAAAATCACAAAATCACAAAATGAGAAATCTAATTGTTCACCTTTGGTGGTTTTTTTTTTTTAGATCTTAATTGGAGTATAATTGCTTCACAATACTGTCTTAGTTTCTGTTGCACAACAAAGCGAATCAGCCATATGCATACACATGTCCCCATAACCCCTCCCTCTTAAGCCTCCCTCCCATCCTCCCTATTCCACCCCTCTAGGTCATTGCAAAGCACCAAGCCAATCTCCCTGTGCTATGCTGCTGCTGCTTCCCACCAGCCAACTATTTTACATTCGGTAGCGTATATATGTCAATGCTACTCTCACTTCACCCCAGCTTCCCCCTCCCACCCCATGTCCTCAAGTCCATTCTGTATGTCTATCTCTTTATTCCTGCCCTGCAACTAGGTTCATCCGTACCCTTTATTTTATTTTATTTTTTAGATTCCGCGTATATACATTAGCATACGGTATTTGTTTTTCTCTTTCTGACTTACTTCACTCTGTATGACAGACTCTAGGTCCATCCACCTCACTACAAATAACTCAATTTTGTTCCTTTTTATGGCTGAGTAATATTCCATTGTATATAGTGCCACATCTTCTTTATCCATTCATCCCCTTTATTTTTTAATAAAAAATAAAATCACCTTTTATTTATTTTTTATGTGGATAAAATCCACATCACCTTTATTATTTAATAAAAAATAAAATGTAGTGTTTAATGCTACAGAGCATTCCTCCAACCAACATTCAAAATAAATCAGAATTCTATAAATTACTAAAGATTAAGTAAATCTTGATAAAGGTATTACTGTTTATCTCTTTATTACTCTCTCAAACATTACTACTGTCCTCTGATTCATCAAATAAATCTGATGTTCCTAAAAATTTTTTTTTTGTTATCTAAAAAATTTTTTTATATAAACATGCACATTTAACTTTCTTAATTCCACATGATGGTAAATCTAATCTGGAATGTTATTTTTCTGAAGACTACACTTCAGGCTTTTAAGAAAAACTTTAGTTTGGGAAAATAATTTCGAATTAAAAAAACAGCTGATCAGCTATAGCCCCTCATCCCAAATACCTACACTACCTTCAACAACAACAACAAAAACTTTAAGTACTAAACAAGTCCATCTTCAAGAAAAATATTCAAGAAAGAAGAAATACTCAACTCTTCCATGGAATAAAGAAGTTAAAAGACAGTGACCACTATGAAGCTAGAAGGAACATTTTTGCAAACCCAATCCTAAAGTGGCTATATTTAATATTTTAAGTTATCATTTAATATATCATTATGTATATGAAAGAATTGTAACTTATAAACATCTACATGAGATCTCCTAAAATATCCACTATTACAGAAATTCTAGACAATTAAACTTTTGTATATAAACCATTCTGTAAATGATATTTAATGAAATATTTATTTAAATAAAAACCCCTAAGTACAGGATCCTCTACCATGAAGTTAAGACTTTGTGTAGATAAAATATTTTTCTTACTTGGCTATCTCTACAGGAAATCTTCCAGAGGGGTAGCTCAGCCATTTTTGAATTAGAGCTTCATTCACAGTCCATATCTGCTTCGAAGGATCAGGATATCTAAAGTCATCTGGTGGCCCACAGTTCTAAATTTTAAAATAAGCAGATGAGTCAGAGGGAAGAGATATTATATATAAACCAAGACACACCTCCACTATGTATCTGGAAGTTAATCTCTACTAAACACCTGGAACAAAAACTTATCAAATGGGGACTTCCCTGGTGGCGCAGTGGTTAGGAATCCGCCTGCCAATGCAGGGCACACAGTCTCGGGCCCTGGTCCGGGAAGATCCCACATGCTGCGGAGCAACTAAGTCCGTGTGCCACAACTACTGAGACTGTGCTCTAGAGCCCACAAGCCACAAATATTGAAGCCCGCGCACCTAGAGCCCATGCTCTGCAACAAAGAGAAGCCAACGCAATGAGAAGCCTGTGCACCACAATGAAGAGTAGCCCCACTCGCTGCAACTAGAGAAAGCCCATGTGCAGCAACAAAGCCCCAAAGCAGCCAAAAATAAATAAAGAAATAAATTTAAAAAAAAACTTATCAAAAAAAACCAACTTATCAAATGGATCTGAAAAATTTTGTAGACTTGAGGAAAAAAAATTAAGGCAATTACTTTGTAACATATAAAGAACATTAATATGGGTTTAAAAACAACTTCTAAATTATCTGAGCTTAGTAATTATTTATATGATTACTATTACCTGGGGATTAGAGTAATGTGAAAAGCTTTGATCTCCACCTGAGAAAATTCTTTTTACACAGAAATATTCTTCAGAATCTGTAATAAAAATAAAATATAAAACATTCAAGATTTATATGCATTTTTCAGAGCATCAAATATGCTACTGGACTTTCTCTTAATCATCTAACTTAATGAGACCTCCCAATCATGGGCTCAATGATACAAAATGACTGGGAATGGTCTGACTGCTATGGAGATGAGACTGACCAAGTGACAAATGTTAATGATCCCACAAGCACAACAAGCATTTGATAAGTTTTACAAGTCTTTCTTTTGACCTGCTCACCAAAAAATGGCAGTTTCTAGTCTAGATCTTTATTATCTCAATATATTTTAAACTAAGATGGTGTAAAATCTGAATGAAAGGTATAGAAGATAGCTCAGAAGAAAATAAAAATTAAGAATATTCATTTTGGGGAATTCCCTGGTGGTCCAGTGGTTAGGACTTGGAGTTTTCACTGCTTGTGGCCTGGGTTCAATCCCTGGTTGGGCAACTAAGATCCCATAAGCCTCGCAGGGTACAGCCAAAAAAAAAGGAATATTTACTTTTAAAAAGAATGACAACAAACAAGTATATGTTAAATCTTCCTGAGTAATGCAAAATTCATAATGTAAAATTATTTTCTCTTTCAATATAGCTGTACAAAAGAAAGATGACACACATAGCTCTTTGTTAACAACTATTTATCAGTAACACCCAAATCAGGTCCAAAAACAAAAAAGTTAATACGCAAATTTAGTAGAAGTAAAGAAGGAACAATAAAGCGCCTTTTTTTCAAGTTTTGTGTTTTATTGTGATGTTTATTTTTCTTTAAAAGTTTGTTTCTTTTTTTTTTAACATCTTTATTGCCGTATAATTGCTTTACAATGTTGTGTTAGTTTCTGCTGTATAACAAAGTGAATCAGCTATATGTATACATATATCCCCATATCCTCTCCCACTTGCATCTCCCTCCCACCCTTCCCTATCCCACCCCTCTAGGAGGTCACAAAGCATGGAGCTGATCGCCCTGTGAGATGCAGCTGCTTCCCACTAGGTATCTATTTTACATTTGGTAGTATATATATGTCAATGCCACTCTCTCACTTCGTCCCAGCTTACCCTTCCCCCTCCCAGTGTCCTCAAGTCCATTCTCTACGTCTGTGTCTTTATTCCTGTCCTGCCCCTAGGTTCTTCAGAACCTTTTTTTTTTTGGATTCCATATATATGTGTTAGCATACGGTATTTGTTTTTCTCTTTCTGACTTACTTCACTCTGTATGACAGACTCTAGGTCCATCCACCTCACTACAAATAACTCAATTTCGTTTCAGTAAAGTGCCTTTTTAAAAAGACATTCAAAGCCTCTTCCTTTTTCTCCTCTCCTGTACCTCAAAATGGAAAGAGTATCTATTATCAAAAATACCGCTAGCCTAGTATTTAGAAGTATCACATACTTCTAGCCTAGTATTTAGAAGTATCACATACCAAAACACCATAGCTACACAATGTAACTTAAGGCCAGTTATTTCCAAATATAATCCATTTCTGTGTTCCTACTGCTGACCCCCCACTCTTTAGTTGACTAATTCTTTTTTTTTTAAATATAAATTTATTTATTTTTGGCTGCGTTGGGTCTTCGTTGCTGTGCGTGGGCTTTCTCTAGTTGCGGGGAGCAGGGGCTACTCTTCACTGCGGTGCGCAGGCTTCTCATTGCAGTGGAACACAGGCTCTAGGTGCACGGGCTTCAGTAGTTGTGGCACACAGGCTCAGTAGTTGTGGCTTGTGGACTCTACAGAGCGTGGGCTCAGCAGTTGTGGCGCACTGGTTTAGATACTCCGCAGCATGTGGGATCTTCCCGGACCAGGGCTTGAACCCGTGTCCCCTGCATTGGCAGGTGGATTCTTAACCACTGTGCCACTAGGGAAGCCTAGTTGACTAGTTCTTCACCTTGTATTATTTGTGACCACCACTGCTACAGAATTATAAATTCTTAAGGAAGGGACCACATCTTAATTTTCTTGATCATTCCCTACTACCAAGCACAATGTTTTATTTGTAAAAGAACTCAGTAAATATTTAATATGAATATATAATATAAAAAATTATCTAGCTTAGATAATAATAAGAGCTTCAGAGATCAGAACATTAATATGACCAAATTTTCCACAACAGGACTGCTCTATGGCCAAAAATTTTTAAGAACAGATTAAAAGGGTAAATCTAAAATATTAAATAAACCAATCATTCAACTTAAAATCTTTTCTCTACATCATCCTCACAAGTCTACATGAAGTCATGCACTTCCTCAAAAGATTGAGCAGAATGTTATTCATTTGTTCCTAAAAGGTGATTCTGCCTTCTTTAAATAATCATCAAGTAAATGATGACTAATCTATAGTACATGAATGGGTTTCTGGGGGCTGTGAGTAGGGCACCAAAAATTATTTTCCTTAATTTCCTTTTAATTACTACTGTAAAGAAGTCTGTGAAACCTAGTCATTTGTCCTACACAGCTTCCTGCAGATTGGATTTTGCTGATTATATCCTCAAGGATTCTCCTAACACTTCTCTCAGTCTTCTGTATTTCCTGTAAATTGGTAGTTGGATCTAGAGAGGCGTTAATTAGATTAGTCAATTTTTTTTTAAGAAGATGTTGGGGGTAGGAGTTTATTAATTAATTTATTTATTTTTGCTGTGTTGGGTCTTCATTTCTGTGCGAGGGCTTTTCTCTAGTTGTGGCAAGCGGGGGCCACTCTTCATCAGGGTGCATGGGCCTCTCACTATCGCGGCCTCTTTTGTTGAGGAGCACAGGCTCCAGACGCACAGGCTCAGTAGTTGTGGCTCACGGGCCTAGTTGCTCTGCGGCATGTGGGATCCTCCCAGACCAGGGCTCGAACCTGTGTCCCCTGCATTAGCAGGCAGATTCTCAACCACTGCGCCACCAGGGAAGCCCCAATCAGTCAATTATTTTGACAAAACTATTACATGGTGGTGGAAGGGGCTGTTCTTCCATCAGTAAGCACATAACGTATAGCTGGGTTCCTTTTTGTGACGTTAGTAACCATTGATTTCCAATGCTTAGACCATTAATTCATTGTGGGTTGAAAAATGATACACTAATATTACTTCCTCATCTTGTGGTTGGACCATTAGCTTCCCCCTATCTACCACATAGTTCATTAACCTGTAATAGGAAAGACTAATGCTGTTCTTTTCCATTTATTTACTATCGTCTGGCTTTTTGAATCTGCATTTATTTGATTATAATATTTACATGTTTCTTAGTAACATGGATTTCCTCAATGGGAATTTCCGTTAACTTCCTTTATCTATTACATGTCTAAATGTTTGTCTTATTCATTTATTAGGTGTCTTACTGTTTTTCACACCAATATGTATGAGTACTTTGGATATTCAGGCTACTAACCTCAGGTTATATTCGTTACAAACATTTTTTCTAAATAATTATTTAATTTTGACTCACAAGTTTCTTTTTCTATTAAATCAAATGTATTTATCTCATTCTTTTTTTTTTTTAAAGAGGAAGTGGGTTTCTTTATAAAAAATATTTATTTATTTGGCTGCATTGGGTCTTAGTTGTAGCACACAGGATCTTCGCTGCAGCGTGTGGGATCTAGTTCCCTGACCAGGGATTGAACCCAGGCCCCCTGCGCTGGAAGCGTGGAGTCTTAGCCACTGGACCACCAGGGAAGTTGGCCCTCTTTCTTAATGGTGACTTTCACTGCCATAATGGTGAGAAAGCTTTTTCCCATCCTCAAATTATAGAATTATTTTCTTGTCTTAAGAACTCTTTTACATTTAACTTTAATCCATCTATAATTTATTTTAGTTTATACTGTTAGGTTAGGGTCTAAACTGACATTTTCCTCCCAATTTTCATGTGTTGAATAATTCTTTCCCCTTCTCCACATATTAGTGATGCCCTATTTTAAAGTTATGAAGAGACACTACACCTCTTCTACCTATAACACGCTACACTAAAAAACTTTGGCACTCTCCTCCATCCCGAAAGTGTTCTCAAAGTCCTTCTCATAACTTCCACTTCGTACAGTCCTTCCTATAACTCCAAGAGCCACTGCCAATCAACTGGAGTTTGAACAAAACCTATATATTGGGTTGGCCAAAAAGTTTCTTCGGTTTCTAAGTAAAAATAAAAGACACATTTTTCATTTTCACCAAGAACTTTATTTAACAACATATTCACCATTTTGTTCCACTACCTTCTGCCATTTTTCAGGCAACTTCGTAATTCCGTCTTCCCAAAACCTTTTATCTTTTTGATCAAAGAACTGTTCCAGGTGCCATTTACAGTCTTCCAGGGAACTGAAATATTTTCCATTAAAAGAATTTTGTAAAGACCGAAATAAATGGAAATCCGAAGGGGCAATGTCTGGTGAATATGGCGGATGAATCAGAACTTCCCAGCCAAGCTGTAACAGTTTTTGCCTGGTCATCAAAGAAACATGTGCATTATCCTGAAGGAAGATTATGCGTCTTCTGTTGACTAATTCCGGACACTTTTCGTCAAGTGCTGCTTTCAGTTGGTCTAACTGGGAGCAGTACTTGCTGGAATTAATCGTTTGGTTTTCCAGAAGGAGCTCATAATAGAGGACTTCCTTCCAATCCCACCATATACACAACATCCCTTCTTTGAAGACCGGCCTTTGGTGTGGTTGGTGGTGGTTTTTATTTCGCTTGCCCCACGATCTCTTCTGTTCCACATTATTGTACACTGTCCATTTTTCATCACCCATCACAATTTGTTTTAAAAATGGAATGTTTTCATCATGCTTAAGGACAGAATTGCATGCAGAAATACGGTCAAGAAGGTTTTTTTTCCACTTAACTTACGTGGAACCCAAACACCAAAGCAATTAACATAACCAAGTTGGTGCAAATGATTTTTGATGCTTGATTTGGATATTTTGAGTATGTTGGCTATCTCCTGCATGGTATAACATTGACTGTTCTCAATTAATGTCTCAATTTTACCGCTATCAACTTCAACTGGTCTACCGGACCGTGGAGCATCGTCCAGCAAGAAATCTCCAGCACAAAACTTCACAAACCACTTTTGACACGTTCGATCAGTCCCAGCACCTTCTCCATATACTGCACAAATCTTTTCTTTGCATTTCAGTTGCATTTTTACCCTTCTTGAAATAATAAAGCATAATATGCCAAAAAAGTTACTTTTTTTCTTCCATCTTCCGTATTAAAATGGCTACACAAAAATTCACCAATTTTGAGGTCTTTTTTTAACACACACTGATATGATAGCTGTCATAATACAATCTAACAAAATTGTTTCAAATGAAGTAAAAGACAACTAAGCGCTACTAGAGCCAGCTTACGGGAAACCGAACGAACTTTTTGGCCAATCCAACAATAATGGCAATACATGGATTCCCCTCCCACCCCCGGATTTCCACTAAGCTATAATAATCTAAATGTCTAGGGACCTCCCTGGTGGTGCAGCGGTCAAGAATCCCCCTGCCAATGCAGGGGACACGGGCTCCTGGTCTGGGAAGATCCCACATGCCACAGAGCAACTAAGCCCGTGCGCCACAACTACTGAGCCTGCACTCTACAGTCCGTGAGCCACAACTACTGAGCCCACATGCCACAACTACTGAAGCCCACGCACCTAAAGCCCATGCTCCGCAACAGGAGAAGCCACCGCAACGAGAAGCCCGCGCACCACAACAAAGAGTAGCCCCCACTCACCGCAACTAGAGAAAGCCCGCAGGCAGTAATTAAGACCCAGCGTAGCCAAATAATAAACTAAAAAACACACAAAAAAGTCTATATGTATACGAATAATCTGATTTAACTGTTACAGTTTTATAGTATATGTTGTCATATCTAGGAGGGCTAGTTCACCTCCTTATTCTCTACAAAATACACTGTCAGGAAAAACAGAAAATTTTGAAATAGGCTCCCCTGCCCATGCACTCTCCCCCCCCACACCCCCGCCATTTACCGAGTCTTGATTAGGGCACTCTTCAGAAACTTATCTACCTAAATGATGTGTTTGAGCTATTTACAATTCTGTAAAGTGTACTTCTATTTAGGAGCAATACTGACAGAGATACAACTATGTATGTGCCTTTGACTTACAAGGAAAAGAAGTAGTTTTTTGATGATCCCTGAATCCCTTTACACTCTTAGGACTTATTCAGGACCCCAAAGGGCTTAAAAGCACTAATACATAACACATCAGAATTGAAAATTAAGAAATTTAAAAAATACTCATAGACTTATCTGAAGGTGAACAAGAACAAAGGCACTGCATGTTAACACAGATAACAGTACTAACATGAAAGTCATTCTAACCTCATGAACCCTATGACACAATACCACTGTCCTTGAGCAACTATCAGCTGGTTCCACAATACGGAAGAACATAACTGAAGATACAACATGGTAAGTGACTTTTATTTTCCTTGGTTTATACTTGATTCTGAAATAAGTTATACAATATGTTAAAATCTTAGCAAAGTTCACTCAATTTTGAAGGGTGTGCTCCCATGCCTTCACCTATGTTATTTTTTTACTTTTGTGTAATCTGCCAAAGAGCAAAAATTCTGTGTTTTACTAGAATAATTTTCTATACCTGATGTTGATTTTATTTGTTTTTCATTATTTAAGTGGAAAAAAAAGAACAAAGACTCCTCACTTATGAATAAGCTAAAGTTCTTTTCAATTACCATTTACATTTATTTTGAAATGTTTTATTGTCACTTCAGTAAAATAGGTAACCAAGTATTATTTCTCAAGCATCAAAGGTTACATCTTTTAATAAAGTGTTCCAATCTCCCCTCACAACTTTTTTGATTTTTGTCTTCCTGTTATGGGCTGAATTGTGTCCACCCCTGCCCCCAAATTCATATGTTGAAGCTGTAATCCTCAGTACCTCGGAATATGACTGTATTTGGAGATCGGACCTTTAGAGAGGTGATTAAGGTAAAATGAGGCTGTTAGGGTGGGGCCCTAATCCAATATGCCTGCTGTCCTTATAATAACAGGAAGAGACACCAGCAACACAGGCACACACACAGAGAAAAGGTCACATGAGGACACAGCAAGAAGGTAGCCATTTGCAAGCCAAGGCTTCAGAAGAAACCAAACCTGCTGACAGAGTGATCTTAGACTTCTAGCTTCCGGAACTGTGAGAAAATAAATTTCTGCTGTTTAAGCCACCCAGTCTGTGGTATTTTGTTATGGCAGCCCTAGCAAACTAACACACTTCGCCGAATCAGATCCTAAACTTAGGAAAATAAAACTTCCAAGATACTTTCTATGTGTTAGTGAAAATATCTTTGAGATTTCCCAGAGAGGCTATGGAGAATCAAAATGATTTGTCCTTTCAACATATAAGTAGAGATGCTAGAAATAATTAAGTTTATTTGATGTGTTACTTTCTAAAGGTTGCATGGGAAGAGTTGTCAAATCAGAAGACACTTAACCTTCCCTAGGTTAAATTTATATGGTAAAATTAATATAAATATTTCACCTCTCTAAATTAATAAAGATATTTCAAAAATGTAATTACTATAAAAATTTCTAATTTATATGGTAATATAAAAATTTCAAAAATTAATATATTTCAAAAAGTGTTTTATGAGAAGTCCATGGAGATTCACCAATGTCCTTGCTTACCATATGTTTAAATATGAAGGGAAACATTATTCAAAACTCTTATGAAATAGTTCTGTCAAGTTTTCCTGTATTTATAAGAGTTCTGGCGGTACAGTGCTGTCTGTCCTAATGTCAGGTTTCGTTCCCCCAATTTCAGTTATTATTGAATCTTTATTTTATTCACATCTATCATCTTCTAGGCCAGTGATTTTCAAATGGCGTTTTATAAAAATATAGATGTCTAAACTTGATCCCTGACTTACTGAATCTCTTTACTTGATATTCTTGGTGTTATTCCTGGTACATTAGGTCTCAGGATTATCATATTATATCTCAAGATTTTTTTCAACTGTAAAAGGTTATACTCATTCATATTCATAAATCAGATGTAAGGAATCACTGACTTCTTTGAGAACAGGCTTAATCATCATCTTTAGAAACATTCTTGTTTAAAAACCTTTTTGGAATACAGGCATAACTTGCTTTATTGTGCTTCACAGATACTGTGGTTTTTACAAATTGCTGATTTGTGGTAATTGATGATTTGTGTTGTCAGATGATTGTTAGCATTTTTTAGTAATAAAGTATTTTTAATTAAGATATAATATGTACATTTTTTAAAGAAATAATGCTACTGCACACTTAACAGGCTACAGAATAGTGTAAACGTAACTTTTACATGCACCAAGAAACCAAAAATTTTATCTGACTCACTTTATTGTGGTATTCTGGAACCAAACCACAGTATCTCCAAAACATGCCTCTAATGTGTTCTCCATGTCACAGAAACAACCAAATTTCCTTGTCAACTGTATTTATTCTTATTATGAACCCTCGTCATATCTTTCCACTTGACAATTATCAATAATAAATAAGCCATAGTCATCTTAAGCCTCTTTCATCTATTGACTAGTTTTTGTTTTATTCTGATGCTTGTCTGAAGGCCTTCCTATAAGCTACAGGCCAGAGTTTGTACTTTCAACAAAGAAGGATAGTCTCAGAGCCCTGTGAAAAGGACTGTACCTGTTATTTGAAACCACTTATACATCAAAGAATAGATACTTGGGTACAGGCTTCTGAGGAGACGTGGCTTAGAGAACTTTCAAAAGACACCAGTGGACTACATTAGGATTTCTCATATATTTTTTTAAGCTGATAAGCAGTTTTATGAAACTGACAATCCAAGATCCATAATGTTTAACTTTGCTTTAATTTTCTGTTTTCTGGATCTCCCTTATAGGGAGTCATTTCTCCTTCTTCTAAAGCAATCTAATTCACATCAATTTTGTAAACTCTGCTTTGGTACGCTGAAACGAAATGTTAAAGAACATTTCTCTTCTCCCTTCAGCTTGCCAGTATCTCCCGGAAAGGAGCTTATATCCTCTTCTAAGGCCCTGATTTTTGCAGCTGCCATTCAGGGCACACCTCTAGATCACCTGACTCTGGGGGCCAGCGGGGGATTATGCTCAAGGGTCCCACAGGACTAAAACCAATGGACAAAGAGTTCTTAACTGACTACCATCCCAGGGCACAGCAAGAGGCAACAGACTGAGGTGCCCAATCTTTCTGTAGAAGAGGATTATTAGTTTACCTAATACAGCTTTGGCCTAAGAGGCAGGCTTCTAATTAAACCCACATCAAAGGGCCTGTTGTAATCCTCTCAGAGATCTCAGAAGGAGGGCCTTATCTTTGCAACATCCCTCTGCTGTACTCCAGAACATCCATTTCTTCCATAGGGGACCTCGTATTCCCATCTGGTGTCCCCATTTTTGTGGCTGCCACCTAACTGATGCCCCTTGATTGCCTGGTTCTGGTGGACAGCTGGGCTTGTATCCTGGGTCCCACGGGACTGTAACAACTGGAGAGACAGTTTTTGGTTGGCTACCACCCCCAGTGCACAGCACAAACAACAAACAGAAACATACCCCAGTTTTCTGCGAAAAAGACCTATCTGCTTGTCCTGGAGCTTTGGCCTAAGGTTTCTACACCTCTAGCAACCTACTGAGGTGATCTTTGGGGATGAAAGCTGGTGGATGCCATCTTTGTGCTCTCCCTCTACCTTGCGTTAACTTGCCAGTATCTCCTGGAAAGGAGCTTGTACCCTTAGCTGGTGCCCTGATTTTCACAGCTGCCACCCAAGGGACACCTCTAGGTTGCCTAGTTCTGGCAGCAGTGTGACTTTCTCTTGCAGTCCCACAGGATAGATATACATTTGCATACTTAAAAGCTACTGCCTGAGGGTCTGGCCTCAATCAGCTTGAATTTAGGTATTGCTGAAATTCTCCCCTTTGGGATACTGACAGGTCTTGGCACATTCTCAACTGAGAGCCACTTAAAATAATATAGACTGTTTGGACATTAACAAAGATTTGAGAGACAATCAAGAGTGAGGGCAGGGTTGAACTATATCACAACACTACAGTAATCAAAACAGTATGGTATCAGCATTAAAAACAGACATAGAATACAGAGCCCAGAAATAAACCAATGCATATATGATCAATTTATTTAAGACAAAGAAGCTAAGAATACACAGTGGGAAAAGGACAGTCTTTTCAATGAATAGTGCTGAGAAAATTGGACAGCCACATGCAAAAGAATGAAACTGGACCACTATCTTACACCATACACAAAAACCAACTCAAGAGCTTCCCTGGTAGTACAGTGGTAAAGAATATGCCTGCCAATGCAGGGGACACGGGTTCAAGCCCTGGTCCAGGCAGATCCCACATGCTGCGGAGCAACTAAGCCCGTGTGCCACAACTACTGAGCCTGCACTCTAGAGCCTGCAAGCCACAACTACTGAAGCCCGCGCACCTAGAGCCCGTGCTCTGCAACAAGAGAAGCCACTGCAATGAGAAGCCCGTGCACCACAACGAAGAGTAGCCCCGCTTGCCACAACTAGAGAAAGCCCGCACACAGCAACGAAGACCTGATGCAGCCAAAAATGATAATAAAAATAAATAAATTTATTAAAGAAAAACTAACTCAAAATGGACTAAAGACTTGAATATATGACCTAAATCATAAAACTCCTAGAAGAAAACATAGGCAGTAAGCTCCCTGACAACAGTCTTGAGGATGATTTTTTGGATTTAGCACCAAAAGTAAAAGCATCAAAAGCAAAAATAAACAAGTAGGACTACATCACACTAAAAAGCTTCTGCACAGCAAAGGAAACCATCAACATGGATTAAAGACCAAAATGTAAGACCTGAAACCATAAAACTCCTAGAGGAAAACAGGCAGATCACTCTTTGACATAAATCGTAGCAATAGTTTTTTGGATCTGTCTCCTAAGGCAAAGGAAACAAAAGCAAAAATAAACAAATGGGACCTAATTAGACTTAAAAGCTTTTGCACAGCAAAGGAGATCACTGACAAAACAAAAAGACAACCTACTGATTGGCAGAAAATATTTGCAAATGATATGACTGATAAGGGGTTAATATCCAAAATATATAAACAGCTCATATAACTCAACATCAAAAAACAAACAGCCTGGTTTAAAAAAATAGGCAGAAGAGCTGAATAGACATTTTTCCAAAGAAGACATACAGATGGCCTACAGGCACATGAAAAGATGCTCAACATCATTAATCATCAGGGAAATGCAAATCACAATGAGATATCAACTCACAGTTGTTAGACTGGTTATTAACAAAAAGACAAGAAATAACAAGTGTTGGTGAAGATGTGGAGAAAAGAGAACCCTCTTGCACTGTTAGTGGGAGTATAAATTGGTGCAGCCACTATGGAAACAGTATGGGGGTTCTTCAAAAAATTAGAAACAGAACTACCATATGATCCAGCAATTCCACTTCTGGGTAAAACAAAAACACTAATTTGAAAAGATGTATGCACCACCATGTTCATTTTAGCATTATTTACAATAGCCAAGGTATGGAAGCAACCTAAGTTTCCACTGATGGATGAATGGATAAAGAAAACATGGTGTGTGTGTGAGTGTGTGTGTGTGTGTGTGTGTGTGTGTGTGTGTGTGTGTGTGTGTAAGTGTATACATACACACATGCATATATACACATACATACAAATATACATACAATGGAATATTATTTAGCCATAAAAAAGAAGGAAATCTTGCCATTTGTGACAACACACATGATTCCTAGAGGGCATTATGCTAAGTGAAATAAGTCAGAAAGAGAAAGACAAATACTGTATGATCTCACTTACACGTGGAATCTAAAAAACAAACAACAACAACAAACTGAAACCAAACTCATAGATACGGAGAACAGATTAGTGGTTGCCAGAGGTGCCTGGGGATGGGGGCCAGGCAAAATGGATAAAGGAGGTCAAAAGGCACAAAATTCCAGTTATAAAATAACTAAATCATGGGACTGAAATGTTCAGTATGGTGACTACAGTTAATAATACTGTACTGCAAATTAGAAAGTTGCTGAGAGTAAATCTTAGTTTCATAACAAGAAAAAAAATTTTTAACGATGGTGACAGATGTTAACTTGACTTATTGTGGTGATCATTTGCAATATATACAAATATCAAATTGTTATGCTATATACATGAAACAAATATAATGTTATGTCAATTAAAAACATTTTATCTGATTCTTGCTGATCCCCAGAATTCAATAATAATTCAAATTTAATAGGTTTCTGTTCTTTTAACAGTAATGTTGCTATCTGCATGGGTTCAGTAAGAATATGTTCCCCTTCCCACTAGTTTGTACTTCTTTCATAACTGATTGAGCAAATCAATTATGTAACCAAGAAGTTACCTGAAATGTCATATTAAGAACAATGGCTATTGAATTAGATATGACAAGTCATCTTAAAGAATAAAGTTGGTTGTACTTATGGAGCCAATGCTTACGATGTCTCTGGCGCAGTAGAAGATTAAAACTTGTCAGGTCTGGGACGTCATCATGTGATGAATTGTGCTCCCCCAAAATTCATATGTTGAAGTCCTAATCCCTAGTACCCTCAGAAAGTGACCTTCTTCAGAAATAGGGTCACTACAGATGTAATTACATAAGTTGAAGTCATACTTGAGTAGGGTGGACCACCAGTACAAAATGACTGGTGTCCTTATAAAAGAGCGAAATGTGGACACAGACAGGCACATAGAGACAATGCCATGGCAGGATGAAGGCAGAGATCTACTAGCCAAGGAATACCAAAGATTGCCAGCAAACCACCAAAAGCTAGGAGAGATATATGGAACAGATTCTCTCTTATAGCCCTCAGAAGGAAGCAACACTGCCAACACCTTGATCTTGGACTTCTAGCCTTCACAACTGAGTCAATAAATTTGTATTGTTCAAGAAACTGAGTTTGTGATATTTTATTATAGCAGCCCTAGCAAACTAATACAGTTGTCCTATACACTAATACTATACACATTCTAAAGAAAGGTTTGGGGCTTCCCTGGTGGGGCAGTGGTTGAGAGTCCACCTGCCGATGCAGGGGACACGGGTTCGTGCCCCGGTCCAGGAGGATCCCACAACCACGGAGCGGCTGGGCCCCTGAGCCATGGCGGCTGAGCCTGCGCATCCGGAGCCTGTGCTCTGGAACGGGAGAGGCCACAACAGTGAGAGGCCCGCGTACTGCAAAAAAATAATAATAATAAAAAAAATAATAATAAAAGAAAGGTTTGCCCTTTGCCTAGTTCCAAGGATAGAGTCTCAAAGTCTTGGGAATATCCTGTTAAGAGTGTCTTTTTATAGACCCCGAATAGCCAAAGCAGTCTTGAGGGAAAAAAACAGAGCTGGAGGAATCAGACTCCCTGACTTCAGACTATATTACAAAGCTACAGTAATCAAGACAATATGGTACTGGCACAAAAACAGAAACATAGATCAATGGAACAAGATAGAAAGCCCAGAGATAAACCCACGCACCTATGGTCAACTAATCTATGACAAAGGAGGCAAAGATATACAATGGAGAAAAGACAGTCTCTTCAATAAGTGGTGGTGGGAAAACTGGACAGCTACATGTAAAAGAATGAAATTAGAACATTCCCTAACACCATACACAAAAATAAACTCAAAATGGATTAGAGACCTAAATGTAAGACCGGACACTATAGAACTCTTGGAGGAAAACACAGAAAGAACACTCTTTGACATAAACCACAGCAAGATCTTTTTTGATCCACCTCCTAGAGTAATGGAAATAAAAACAAAAATAAACAAATGGGACCTAATGAAACTTCAAAGCACAAGACGAAAAGACAACCCTCAGAATGGGAGAAAATATTTGCAAACGAATCAATGGACAAAGGACTAATCCCCAAAATATATAAACAGCTCATGCAGCTCAATATTAAAGAAACAAACAACCCAATCCAAAAATGGGCAGAAGAATTAAATAGACATTTCTCCAAAGACATACAGATGGCCAAGAAGCACATGAAAAGCTGCTCAACATCACTAATTATTAGAGAAATGCAAATCAAAACTACAATGAGGTATCACCTCACACCAGTTAGAATGGGCATCATCAGAAAATCTACAAACAACAAATGCTGGAGAGGGTGTGGAGAAAAGGGAACCCTCTTGCACTGTTGGTGGGAATGTAAATTGATATAGCCACTATGGAGAACAGTATGGAGGTTCCTTAAAAAACTAAAAATAGAATTACCATATGATCCATCAATCCCACTACTGGGCATATATCCAGAGAAAACCATAATTCAAAAAGACACATGCACCCAAATGTTCATTGCAGCACTATTTACAATAGCCAGGTCATGGAAGCAACCTAAATGCCCATCGACAGATGAATGGATAAAGAAGTTGTGGTACATATATACAATGGAATATTACTCAGCCATAAAAAGGAACGAAATTGAGTCATTAAGAAATTAAGTCATTGAGACGTGGATGGACCTAGAGACTGTCATACAGAGTGAAGTAAGTCAGAAAGAGAAAAATAAATATCATATATTAACACATGTATGTGGAACCTAGAAAAATGGTACAGATGAACCAGTTTGCAGGGCAGAAGTTGAGACACAGATGTAGAGAACAAACGTATGGACATCAAGGGGGGAAAACTGCAGTGGGATGTGGATGGTGGTGTGCTGAATTGGGCGATTGGGAATGACATGTATACACTGATGTGTATAAAATTGATGACTAGTAAGAACCTGCAGTATAAAAAAACAAACAAAAAAAAAACCAACTAATACTAAACTTTCTTTGGGTTATTTGTATGGAAATATGTTAATATAAATGTTTCAGACATTACATGAAATGTCTAAAAATCTTATATGTTCTGGTATAATGTTATAAGTCATAATTCTAGTTATTACTTTAAAATGTATATCTCAGAAATAACTAAATTTCCTTGTCAATTGCCTTATTATGAACTTTCATCAAATCTTTAACCGTGGTCATTTTTAAGTCTTCTGTCATTTACAGACAGTTCTGGGTGTACTCTGATGCTTTTGCAAAAATGTTCCTATAAAAGGGTTTCATCTTCAAGGAATTCATGGAAAAGACTCTGACAAGTACAGGTTTCTGGTAACTGACCATACTGATGAACTGAATGAATAAGCATTTTCAGAACTCTGATGGAAAACTGATGAATTCATAAAAGTGCTAACAAAAGATCAAGATGAAAAAAAAATTAATTACATGGGACTGAGTGAACTGATGAGGATGATTATAATTTTTGTGACTTTCTGTTTGAATAAAAATAATAATAATAATTTAAAAAAATAAAATAAAATAAATCCCACAAGGGCTCAGAGGCAAAAAATATACAAATCAATTTTCACTGCAAAGTAAAGGACCTGATACAGTGGAGGATTACTGGACTGAATGTCAATATTATGACATAGTATGAGTGTGTTTCGTGTTTGGTAATTGCAATCATTGTTGCTTTTGTTGTGGTCATCCATTTACAATGCTTGGTGTCAGTTTATTTATCTCTTGTAAAAATAAAATACAGTGTGTGTGTGTGTGTGTGTGTGTGTGTGTGTGAAAAAAAAAAAGAGTGTCTGTTTTTACCTGTGGCCTCGAGGCCATACCAGATAGTTTATGCTAACAATGTGATTGATTTATGGTGGGGGGCCACGGACTTAACTTCTAGAGGGGCTGAGTAAATTAAATTCACATTTAATTAGTTCCTATCCTACACAGCTTTAGTATAGTACAAAATAATTATCAGCCATTATATATATTATATATATAAAATAGTGGTAAGATATACATAACAGAAAATTTACTGTTTTAACCATTTTAAAGTGTTAATTCATGGCATCAAGCAAATTCACAGTGCTGTGCAACTAACACCATTATTCACCTCCAGTATATTTTATCATCCCAAACACAAAATCTGTACCCATTAAACAACTCCTCATTCTCCCCTCCCTCCAGACCCTGGAAACCAGTGTTCTCTCTGTCTCTATAAATTTGTTCTAGGTACCTCATACAAGAGGAGTCATACAATATTTATCCTTTTGTGTCAGGCTTCTTTCACTTAGCACGTTTTCAAGGTTCTTCCATGCTGTGGCATGTACCAAAATTTCATTCCTCTATATGGCTAATATTCAATTACATGTATATACCATACTTTTCTATCCATTCATCTGTTGATGGACATGAGTTGTTTATGCCTTTTGGCTACTGTGAATAAACAATTTTTTAATGAAACTGAATTGTAGCAAAAATGACTGCTTTTATAACTCCATTTCCTTTCCCACTTTAATGTAAATAATCTTAAGGTATGCAGTTTCAAAGACAACAAAATGCATCTCTAAGTGACTAAACTGTATAACAGAAATACATGATTCCTTACAATATCCATGCTGCTTTAAATTACAAATCTCTTTGTTAGGTTATTAATGGTGCCTTGTGGAAGAAACTGATATGATGAAACACCAACATGCTCCTAAGGACATAAGAAAAAGAACAATACTACTAAAATAAATGCAGGTTCCAAACCTAAGAGTGACTGGAAGAAAGCGAAGCCATATTCTAACACAAAATCAAACAAAAACAAGAAAAAAATAGTATCATATCCTGACGTTTGTTAAATAAAAGTATAATAGAGATATCCTTTTAGTTACGAAAAAAAAAAGTATCTTCAAAGGTAATTCATAATAAAAAGTGATGGACCTTTTCAAATGTCAACCTTCATAGTAGGTTCATCACAGAATAGTCTTGACTCAAGTCCCACAACTCAGAGAAAAATCCCAAAGACAATCAAACATAGATAAAATAAATGAAAAAACAATTCTAAGGTGTAGTTTAGGATGGTAAAGGAAATATTTTAAGAAGTACATTTTGGTTGCAGCATGTCAAAGAAGTGAATGAGAAAACAGCATCTGAACATTTCAAATTCTTTAAAAGTAGTAAGTTAGGATCATTGAAAAGATAACCAGATCTATTAAAAGAGTAACAGAAAACAAAAATATAGATTTGGCTAAAGCAGTAGGGATATAAAAGCAAATTTTAATATTTCGAACAGGTAATATATTCATATGTTCAAATTTCAGATAAACAGAAAATGTTATATAATTTTAAAGTCTCGTATATACCCCAAAGAATTGAAAGCAGGGTCTTGAAGAAGAGATATTTATACACCCATGTTTATAGCAGCATTATTCACAGTAGTCAAAAGGTGGAAACAATCCAAATGTCCATCAGCAACTCACAGATAAACAAAATGTGGTCTATACACACATGCTGTAACATGGATGAACCTTAAGGACATTATGCTAAGTTTATAAAACAAGCCAATCACACAAAAAAAAATACTGTATGATTCCACTTATGAGATATTTAGAGCTAAGTCAAATTCACAGAGACAGAATGCAGAATGGTTGCCAGCTAGTGGGAAGAGTGAATGGAGAATTGTTATTTTATGAACACAGAGTTTCAGTTTTGCAAGACAAAAACGCTCTGGAGGTAGTTACACAACAATGTGAATGTACTTAACACTACTGACTGTGCACTTAAAAACAGTTAAGTTCATAAACTTTGTATTATATGTATTTTACCATAATCAAAAATAAAAAACAAAAACACTTCCCTCCCACTGGTATCTAGTCACCATTCAGTTCCCATATGCCCAACGTACTTTCATTATTTTATTTATCCTGGGTTTCCTTATGCATATATATATATATACAAACTAAGCAACCATACAGTTGCTTACTATTCTGTATTCTGTATTCAGTATTCTGTATCTTGCTATTTTCACTAAACAATGTATCTCGTGATTCTTTCATTTAAAACATAGAGAAGTTCATCTTTTAAGAGCAACATTTTAACAATAATTTTAGTATGTGCAGCAAAGCTTTAATGTAAAAGAACTTACCAAAATCTGGTGGACATTGTCCATTATAAGGGAACCAATTTCCTTTCACAGTGAAAGGACTTTTTCTGTTGCTTGTTGAACCAGTTCCTAGCTGTCCATTACCACCAAGTCCAAAAGAATAAATTCGTCCTGATGAAGGAACAAAAGCAGAAGTGTGCTGCCTAGAGTAAAATGATAGGAAACCTCAGACTTAATGTTACCTTTCAAACAATTTACATTCAGAAAAGCATAGCAAATATTACTGATATAATTTTTGTCTTCAAAAGTAAGTTAATAAAACCATTATAGTTTTAAAATTTTCTGTACGAAATATTTAATAGCCTTACTCTATACTGAATGAATTCTGTACCACACAGGCAGGCTGCATAAAGCATATTCCAGAAAATTCCCAAAAATGTCCAAATTTTAAAAGGCCCAGCTATATACTGGAATCCCTTACAATATATGATTTAGCACTAGAGGCAGCATCTATCTATGCTGTCCAAGAAAGCTCCCCAGCCTCCTTCCCTCTCTGTCAGGTTCTAGCTTAGAGCTCTGTGGTCTATGAGGGCCCACCACCTGGGCATCACTCAAAAGTTTTAAGATAAGAACTGGGCAGAAGATTGGTATATATAAAACTCATGATAAAACAATGTTTCCTTTCTTCAAAAAAACAATGTTTCCTTTCTTCAAAAGAAATTTATCCCTATGTATACACACTCAGACTCCTCTAGAGATTGCAGAGTGGAAGCAAACCTAAGAAATTACGGAACCGAAGCTAAAGAAAACCCACTAAGCAGTGAACCTATCCAACTCCTTCTGATGCTTCACTACTGTATGTTTAGGAATGGGTTAAAGGTGATTATCCAGCTCAGACCTTGTGTTCCTCAATCTCAGGTTTTATGGCTTCAATCAAGCCTGACAAATTCTTAAGTGTTATTTCTGCAAATACTGTCTCTCTCCCATTTATTCAATTCTCTTCTTGATAATATTAGACAAACGTTTTATCTTCCCAACATACCCAACAAGTCTTTTAACTTCTCTTTAATATCCATACCCCTTGTGAGTAATTTCCTTGGATCTATCTTTCAAGTCATTATTTTTCTCTTTAGCAGTGTGTCCAACCTGCTGTTTCAACTATCCACTGAATTTAAACTTTTAATGACTATGTTTTATACCATTTCTAGTTCTGTTTTTCAAAACAGCCAGCCAGTTACTTCATTTAAAACCCTTAATATATTGTGAAATATAATACATATACACCAACCCAGGACTACTCTGACAAGCCCCAAACCTACTTTAGGGCAGTCCTGTGGTTACAAATTCTGAGGGGAGATCCAAACCAGAAAATAGGCCAAGGCCAGAAAAGTCTCCTTAAACTAGCAAGAGAATATTGCATTGTGAACTCTGCCCATGAGGCAGCTTTACTGGGAGGAGATGGTTTCACAGGCCTCACTACTGCCTCTACCAGTTCTTAGGTCTCATCTTCTTTTCCAAACTCCTTTGCCATCTGTGATATACTGTTTATGAAAAGGACCCAAGGGGCTTCCCTGGTGGCACAGTGGTTGAGAGTCCGCCTGCCGATGCAGGGGACACGGGTTCGTGCCCCAGTCCGGGAAGATCCCACATACCGCGGAGCGGCTAGGCCCGTGAGCCATGGCCGCTGAGCCTGCACGTCCGGAGCCTGTGCTCCGCAATGGGAGAGGCCACAACAGTGAGAGGCCCGCGTACCCCCCGCCAAAACAAAAGAAAAAAAAAGGACCCGTTATTCTTTTCCCTGTACCCATTATCCTTACAATATGACTTCTGCAGGTGTTCCCACCAAGATGGTGAATCTATTTCTCCATGTCTTAAAACTGGTCTCTGACCTGTGGCTTGCTTTGAACAGAATGCAGCAGAAATGACAGTGCATCAGATCTGAGCCTATGCCTCACCAGTGGCTTTGCACTCTTTCCCTCTCTCTTTTGGAACTCTGCTCTACCATCATGAGAATAACCCAAGGTTAGCATTTGAAGGATGATATATAATCTGAAGCAGAGACAAGCTGACCCAGCTAAGGTCCCCACAGACTACCCAGCCCCTACCCAGATCATCGGCTGATTAACTGAGTTCAGCTAAGATGAGAATTGCCCAGGGACTTCTCTGGTGGCGCAGTGGTTAAGAAATCTGCCTGCCAATGCAGAGGACACGGGTTCGAGCCCTGGTCCGGGAAGATCCACACACTGCAGAGCAACTAAGCCCACGAGCCACAACTACTGAGCCCACGTGCCACAACTACTGAAGCCTGCACTCCTAGAGCCTGTGCTCTACAAGAGAAGCCACCACAACAAGAAGCTCACGCACCGCAACAAAGAGTAGTCCCCACTTGCCACAATTAGAGAAAGCCCACGCTCAGCAACAAAGGCCCAATGCAGCCAAAAAAAAAAAAAAAAAAAAAAGAACTGCCCCAGCTAAGCCCAGCCCAAATCACTGAACCACAGAGATATTAGCTAAATAGGTCATTGTATTAATAAGCCACTAAGTTTTGGGGTGATTTGTTTAGCAAAATAAGCTAATTAATACATTACCTAGATTGGGAAATTTTTTCAGAGCAGCTCCAGAGTCAGTTCAAACTAAAAGGTATGGTCTTCAGATTTTTGCCCTGCGGAATTCCCTTTACTTGCTGGCAAACTAATCTATATTATTTAAAAGGTGTTTTGGGTTTTTTGTTTGTTTGTTTTTGTTTTTTGCAGTACGCGGGCCTCTCACTGCTGTGGCCTCTCCCGCTGCGGAGCACAGGTCCGGACGCGCAGGCTCAGCGGCCATGGCCCACGGGCCCAGCCGCTCTGCGGTATGCAGGATCCTCCCAGACCGGGGCACGAACCCGCATGCCCTGCATTGGCAGGCGGACTCTCAACCACTGCGTCACCAGGGAAGCCCTAAAAGGTGTTTTGATTCAAAAGGGTTTTCAAGTTATCTAGTCTGTTACATTACTGGAAAACTAAGTAGAATCTAACAACCATCTTATCTCAGAGCCAGATGAGCCAAGGTTAATAAAAAAATTCTAAATCAAGGATACTCTTAACAAAATAAACATTAAATGGAATCCTAGCATATAAAACAGACAAACTGTTCTGGCTAAAGAAGGGTTTAACATTGCCCAGTCTGCCTCCTTCAGGAAGCAGCCGCTGTGACATTTCAAAGGAACACATCAACAGTTTAAAAACAACTGCTCAATACTAGTTTGTTAAATTCCTCCTCAAACTGGTCTACTGAAGCGGTGGTTCTTAACCCTGGCTGCATTTTGGAGTTGCCTAGGAGTGAGCCTAGGCAACAACACATATTACTAAAAACTCTCCAAAGGATTACAGCATGAAGTCAAGAGTTGAGAGCCACTGAACAAACATAACTATCTCAAGTCCTATATTTGATATAATAGCTCAAAAACAATATGACGCTATACTACTGGAATCTGAACCTTTTCCGTTTGGATTATCTCTTTAATGAGTTCACATTTCTGGTGTCCCTTGCCTGCTTCCTTCAGGAAGTTTCGGACAATTATTTAATAAGGAAATAATACATAGTTCTTACAGTACCAACTATCTGGAAATCAAACTGGTCATGATACCAACCGACATTCCCTCTGTAGATAATTTTTTACATCTCAATTAATATATAACTGAAATTCCACCCCCAGTCCAATAATTAAATAAATAAAATTACTGGAAAGAACTAAGTTTACAGAGCTAAGAATAACTATTAAAATCACGCACATTTTTACTGTTAAGAATTACAAAACTGGATAACGTTAAACAATCTGTGATATCTCACAAGAGACTGATTAAATATTTCACTGGAAAAAAATTACCTAAAAATATTTATAATCTTTTAATGAATTACTCATGAAGTGGATAAACAAGGAAATTTGAACTCTCTACACTTTAGTGAATATATATTCATGTATAACTTCAACAGTCTAATAAACAAGATTAAGATAGCAAGCATTTCTGCTCACTTATATGTTGAGCTTTTATTTACCTTTTATCCTGATTCATATATGAAAAAAGGAAAGGAAGGCTTTGTCAAATCATCCCCATAAATAATTTTTCAAATACATGGTCAAACACACAAAACTGGGCAAAGAAACAGGGTACCATGAACAAAACCTAGCAGAAAGAATAAACAATAGAAATAGATCCCTAAAGATTTCAGATATCAGAATTTTCAAACACAAGAATCTAGAATAATTATGTTTAATACTTGTTTAATGTCCAAGAAATAAAGGCCGAGGTTGAAAACTGACAGACAGCTGGAAAGATTAAAGAAAAAATTTGTTTCAGATTTTTAAAAAGAACCAGTATGAAACACCAGAACTGAAAAATCACAATAACCAAAATCAAGAATACAGGTTTAACAAAAAATATAGTATGAGAATTAATGAACTGAAATATAAATCATAAAAGTAATCAAGAAGGCAGCAAAGAGGGACAAAAATGTGGAAAGTAAGACTACAAGGTGGAGTGAGACGATTTAATACACATCCAATCAGAGTCCTATGAGGAAAGGAAAAGTTGTATCTAAAGAGAGATTATTCCACAGATTCAAGAAGTCCAGTAAGAAAATCCATACCTTGACAAATGAAAGCAAAACTGAAGAGAGAGAGAAAAGAGACAAATTACCTTCAAAGGAGCAACATACCAGCAGCCGACTTCTCAGAAGAACTGAAGCCAAAAGACAGTAGAACATTATCTTAAGTGCTGTAAGCAAATGCCAAGCTAGAATTCTATAACCAACAACATCATTCATGAACGAAGGTGCAATACAGACATTTTTAGATACACAAAAGAGTCTGCCACCTGCAAATCTACTTAAAGAAAATTCCAAAGGGTGGCTGATAAAAGGAAAATGAAACTAATTGTAAAAACTAAAGAGAAAAAAAATGGTAGTAAATGTATGTAGAGCCATTTCTAAATGTACACTGACTATATGAAGCAATATTCTTCTGGGGTTTAAAAATATAGAGAGAGGGCTTCCCTGGTGGCGCAGTGGTTGAGAGTCCGCCTGCCGATGCAGGGAACACGGGTTCGTGCCCCGGTCCGGGAAGATCCCACATACCGCGGAGCGGCTGGGCCCGTGAGTCATGGCCGCTGAGCCTGCGCGTCCGGAGCCTGTGCACTGCACTGGGAGACCCCACAACAGTGAGAGGCCCGCATACCCAAAAAAAAAAAAAAAAAAAAAAAAATATAGAGAGAATGAATGGGAATTCCCTGGTGGTCCAGTTGTTAAGACTCTGCACTCCCAATGCAGGGGGCATGGGTTCGATCCCTGGTCAGGGAACTAAGATCCCACATGCTGCACGGCATGGCCTAAAAAAGAAAATAAATAAATATAGAGAATGAAAAGTTGGGAAGGTAAATGGAGGTCTTACAACTTCCAGAAAAGGGGGAAAGTATTAATATAACTTAAAGATTAATGTTGTTATTTCTAGAGTAACAACTAAAAAAGAGTTCCCATATTTCCAAATGAGTAGAGGGAATTAAACTAACTAAAAGGACTTCCCTGGTGGTGCAGTGGTTAAGAATCCGCCTGCCAATGCAGGGGACACGGGTTCAAGCCCTGGTCCTGGAAGATCCCACATGCCGCAGAGCAATTAAGCCCACGAGCCACAACTACTGAGCCCGTGTGCCACAACTATTGAAGCCCACGCACCTAGAGCCCGTGCTCTTCAACAAGAAAAGCCACTGCAATGAGAAGCCCATGCACCGCAATGAAGAGTAGCCCCTGCTCACTGCAACTACAGAAAGCCCACGCGCAGCAACGAAGACCCAACACAGCCATAAATAAATTAATTAATTAATTAAAAAAAATAAACTGACTAAAAAAATTATTAATCCAGGCTTCCCTGGTGGCGCAGTGGTTGGGAATCCACCTGCCAATGCAGGGGACACGGGTTCGAGCCCTGGTCCGGGAAGATCTCATATGCCGCAGAGCAGCTAAGCCCGTGCGCCACAACTACCGAGCCACAGAGCCACAGAGCCACAGAGCCTGCGCTCTAGAGCCCGCGAGCCACAACTACTGAAGGCCGCGCACTAGAGGCCGTGCTCTGCAACAAGAGAAGCCAACGCAATGAGAAGCCCGCGCACCGCAAGGAAGACCCAACACAGCCAAAAATAAATAAATTTTTTAAAAAAATTATTAATCCAAAGAAAGGCAAAAAAGAAAAGAAAGAAAACGAAAATAAACTGGTAGCACAAACAGTACAAAATATGATGGCAGGTTTAAACCCAAATATATTAGTAATAATTAAAAAAAAATAAAACTTGCCAAATCTGTCCATTTAAAAGACAAAGATTGTTAGGATGGATTTTTAAAAAAAATCTAACTTAATGATATTTACATGAGATTCATCTAAAACATACAGAAAGACAAAGTAAAAGAATAGAAAAAAAATAGATAAAAAAATATATATATATCAATATAAAAGCAGGTGGAGCTCTATTCACATCAGATAAAACAGATTTTAAGGAAACAAAAATGATATTAGAGATCTAGAGGATCACCACCACAAAGACAAAAGGTTCAATTCATCAAGAATGGATAAAATTTAAATTTTATACACTTAAGAACACAGCCTCAAAAGCAAAAACTGACAGACATACAAGGAGAAATCAAGAATAATCAAACAGGGATAGACACACAGATTGAAGGAATAAGATAGAGAAGACAGAAATAGATCCACATACACATGGAACTTAATTTATGGCAACAGTAGCACTAAAAAGCAGGAGGGCAAAGGAGTTTTCAAAGATGGAGCTATGAGAGGATGATTCTGAGAAGATGGTGGAGCAGGAAGCACCAGGAATCTGTCTCCTAACTTAGACAACAACTGCTGTGACAGAATCTGTCTGATGTAACTATTTTAAAACTCTGGCGTCTATTAAAGGCTTGCAATTTCCAAGGGAAGGCTTGGGTGGTAAACTGCAATTAATTTTGATTAATTTCAGCACTTAGCACAGTAGTAGCTACCTACCCCCCCTTCACCCTCAGCCCTGTGACAGGCAATAATCCACATGCTCCAAGAGTATCTCAGACATAGCTTGTGGGAGCCAGGGTAGGCAATAAGGTCCTTATATTTGAGATTGGTCCTCTGATCACTGATTGCTGCTTCTGATCACAGAGGTACAGATACAAACGTGGGTAAGTCTTTTCTGCACCCCTTCTGCCCACTGTTACAAGCTTATTCACCTCCAGCTGAAGAGACTTCTAGAGGATTTAAAGGGCTAGTGTTTTCTTCCCTTTTATTTTCTTCTATTTTCTCCCCTTTCTTTTTTCTTCTGCCCCTTTTAGAAGTCAGTCATTTAAGATCTAGGATATTCAAATGTAACTGAATATACACAGGAATTTAGAAAGTCATTGTGCATGCCCCGGAAAAGGTGCAGTCTCAGAAATGACCTGAGAAGACCTTATGTTTACACCTCAGGCTGATCCTTGGCACAGAGACAACCTATAAAAATCAAAAAATAAAAACAAAACAAAAAACAGCAAACCCTAGAGAAGGGAAAGAATATTATTTCTAGAATTACCACATTATTAGGTTCAAATGTACAGTTTTCAAAAAGAAAAAAAATCACAGAGAATACAAAGAAATTGGAAAGTAAGGCGCATTCAAAGGAAAAAATGATATAGCTCCTTTGGAAGGCAGTTTTATGGTTTTTTACAAAACTAAACATACTGTTACAATATGATTCGGCAATTGTGCTCTTCATTATTCATCCAAAGGAGTTAAAAACCTGTGTCTACACAAAAACCTGACACAGATATTTGTAATAGCTTTATTCATAACTGCCAAACCTTGAAAGCAACCAAGATGTCCTTCAGTAGGTGAATGGATAAACAAACTGGTACATCTAGACACTGGAATATTAGTTAGCATTAAAAAGAAATCAGCAATCAAGCCATGAAAAAACATGGAGGAACCATAAATGCATATTACTAAGTGAAAGAAGACAACCTGAGAAGGCTACATACTATGTGACTCCAACTATATTTCATTCCGGAAAAGGCAAAACTATGAGAGTAAAAATCAGCGACTGCCAGGAGTTAGGGAAGTGGGGGGGATAAATAAGGGGAGCATACAGGATTTTTAGGGCATTGAAATTACCCTGTATGATACTATAATGGTGGATGCACATCATTATACATTTGTCCAAACCCACAGAATGAACCCTAACATACACTATGTACACCTGTAATGACCTGTCAATGTAGTGATGAAATGACCTGTCAATGTAGCGATGAAAGAAATTTTCACATATTGAGGTATGGGGAAGTCAACTGGCTTATACATAAGTTAATGTGATTTTAATCCTAACTAAAACAGGCTGTTTGTGGCCTATCAAATTACAGTATATCTGCTGTAATTATTAAAGAGAAGGGCACAATGACCAGAAGTAAAGAATATCCATGTTAAAAATAAAGATTAAATCCCTCCCTTCCTGGGATGCCAATGCTGGTACTCCTTAGATGGTAAGACTCTCTTCCCAGGTACCAAGGCCATATGGACTTGCTGTGTACATGCTGATCTGTTTTTTGGGAAACCCTGAAGGAATGTATCCCTGACTTGTTTGATGTTCTTTCTTCTGACAAGATATAAAACTGTGCTGAAAACCATGCTTCTCTGGAGGAGTAGTTCCTCAGAGTTACATGAGAAGCTGTCTTCCAGGCTATTGTCCTCAGTTTGGCTCAAATAAAACTCCTTTCTTTTCCTATTACAGATTGTTTATTGATTATTTTTGTCAACAGCAGGTTCATCAACTGAAACAAATATACCATTTAATTTTCTGGTGAACCTAAAAATGCTGTAAAAAATAAAGTCTACTTTAAAAAAATAAAACAGGGTTGTTCCCTGAGAACAACCAGATGATGAACCTTAACAGACAAAATCTAAAATAATTTTCTTAAAGATGCTCAAATAACAAAAGGAAGACATGGAAATAGTCAAGAAAACAATATATGAAGAAAATGGAAATATCAATAAAAAAATAGAAAACCTAAAAACACACCAAAAGGAAGTTCTGGAGATGAAAAATACATTAACTAAAATAAAAAACTCACTGGAGGGATTCTAAGGCAGATTTGAGCAGAAAGAAAAAAGAATACAGGAACTTGAACATAAAACAATTGAAATTATTAAGTCTCAGGAAAGAAAGAAAAAAGACTAAACAAAAGTAAAGAGAACCTAAGGGACCTAAAGGACATCATCAAGTGGACGAACATAGGCACTGTGGGAAGTTCCAGAAGGTAAAAAGATCATCTGAAGAAATAATAACCAAAAAATACCCAAACTTGGACATAAACATCAAGAAACTCCAAGTAGGATGAACTGAAAGAGACCCATACTGAGACACATTACAATCACACTGTCGAAAGACAAAGAAACCTGAATGAAGCAAGAGAGAAGTGACTTGTCACATACAAGGGATCCTCAATAGGATTATCAGTAGACTTCTCAGCAGAAACTTTGCAGGTCAGAAGGCAGTGGGCTTATACATTCAAACTGCTGAAAGAAAAAACCTGTCAACAAAGAATCTGATACCTGACAAAACTGTCCTTCAAAAGTGAGAAAGAAATTAAGACATTTACAGATAAAAGCTCAGGGAGTTTATCACCAGACCTGCCCTTTAAGAAATACTAAAAGGAATCCTACAGGTTGAAATGAAAGAACACTAGACAGTAACTTGAAGCTGTATGAAAAAATAAAGATCTCAGTAAAGGTAAATATATGGGTGATTATAAAAGCTAGTATTATTGTAATTTTGTGTTTTTCCTCCAAATTTTGTTTTCTACATAATTTAAGAGACTAATGCATAAAATTATTAATTTATGTTTTCTGACACACAATGTATACTAAAGTTATCTTGTGACACCAATAACTGAAATGGGGTGGGGACAGAACTATATAGGAACAAAGTTTTGTATATTATTGAAATTGACCTAGTATAAATTTGAGTTAGAGAGTTAATAACTTTAGGATATTAAATGTAATCCCCATGGTAACCACAAAAAGATAGCTATAGAATATACAGAAAAGGAAATGAGAGGAAACTAAAACATTTCACTGCAAAAAATAAACTAAACACAGAAGAAGGCAATAATGTAGAAAATCAGGGACAAAAAAAAGTGTGAGGTATAGAGAAAGCAAATAGATAAAAGGTATACAATGAAAACTGCAAAATATTACTGAAAGAAAGTAAATAAATGGAAAGACATCCCACATTCATGGCTTGAAAGACTTAAAATTGTTAAGACATCAATACTTCTGAAAGTGATCTACCAACTCAATGCAATCCCTATCAAATCATGGAAATGCAAATTAAAATCATGATTAACTACCACTATATATCCAAGAGATTAGCAAAAATTTAAAAGTCTAACAATACCAAATGGTGAAAAGGACATAGGAATTCTCATACAATAGTGATGGGAAGGTAAACTGGTATAACCATTCTGGTAAATAGGGTGACATTAACCTGCAAAACTCAAATTCAGTATACTCTCTGGCCCAGAAATTCCATTCTAGGTATATACTTTAGAAATATTAAAGTTTATGTATATTACATAATAAATGTTCAAAGCAACATTATTTGTAATTGCCAAAAACTGGAAATACCCAAGTGCCCATGACTGAGAAAATAATTATATATGCATATAATTGAGTAAAACACAGCAATAAGACCTAACGATGGAGAACCATAGCTATACACATATGGATAATCATACAGCATGATGTTAAAAAAAAAAAAAAAGTCACCAAAGGCTACCTACGGTGTAATTCTGTGTACTTGAATTAATACTGGAAAACTTAACTATATTGTATAAAGATACATACTAGCTGGAAAACTAAGCTAAGTGGTCAAAACTGAGTGAGTCAAGCAAAGGATATTTTGCCTCTGGGGAATCCACCAAAATTTAATCCATCAAAGGTGAAGCTCAGTTACAAAGCTCTGATTCCTATCTACTCCCAACAACTGGGAATCGGGAGATCAGTAGTCCAATTCAACTTTCACCACTAACTAATCTTATGTCTTAAGTAATTAATTGGTCAATTTCTTCATTCTTTAAAGAAAAAAAAGGTGGAAAAGAAAAAAAGACGATCTATAGTTTCCCTTCAAGTGTGATGATACATAAAATAAATTATATTTACTTAATGTTATATACAGTATTACATTTACCTTATTAATATCTTGCCTCAGATAAATTTGTTTCAAATAGAGAAAGGTAAAATAATCAGTATAAAAGAACTTTCTCCTCTTACTATGATTCCTTAGCAGCAAATCAGGCAGGTAGAAGATAATGTTTTTTGTTTTAGATTACTAGATTCCTGAACAATTCATTTTAAAAATCTCCACTTTCAGTTGGAACTACTATATTACAGTAATTTGCAAAAATGACTAACACAAAGGGAAAGAGGAGAGGCACCACTATATCTTATCAAGGCATTCCAGAAAACATGAAGTTCCTCCTCTGGCCACAACACATGCAAATCTACAAGAAACTATGTGATACTGTAAACATCAAGGAAATGACACTGTTCAAAAAGGAATGCCCCACAAATGTTACCAAGGTAAAACTGGAAGAGTCTACAATGTTACCCTGCATGCTATTGGCACTGTTGTAAACAAGTTAAGGGCAAGATTCTTCTTGCCAAGAGAATTAATGTACATATGAAGCATATTCAGCACCCTGATAGCTTCCTGAAACATATGAAGAAAAATGATCAGGAAAAAAAAAAATGTATCCCAATGTTCATTGCAGCACTATTCACAATAGCCAGGACATGGAAGGAACCTAAGTGTCCACTGACAGATAAATGGATAAAGAAGATGTGGTACATATATACAGTGGAATATTACTCAGCCATAAAAAGGAACAAAACTGGGTCATTTGTAGAGACATGGATGGACCTAAAGTCTGTCATACAGAGTGAAGTCAGAAAAACAAATTCATATGTTAACGCATATATGTGGAATCTAGAAAAATGGTACAGATTATCCTATTTGCAGGGTAGGAATAGAGACACAGGATGTAGAGAATGGGAGGGTGGACACAGTGGGGGAAAGGGAGTGTGGAATGAATTAGGAGATTAGGATTCACATATATACACTACCAGGTACAAAACAGATAGCTAGTGGGAACCTGCTGTATAGCACAGGGAGCTCAGCTCAGTGTGTGATGACCTAGATGGGTGGGATGAGGGGTGGGGTGGGAGGGAGGTCCAAGAGGGAAGGGATATATGTATACATATAGCTGATTCACTTTGTTGTACAGCAGAAACTAACAACATGGTAAAACAATTATACTCCAATTTAAAAAAAAAAAAGAAAGAAAGAAAAAAAAAAGGAAGCCAAACAGAAAGGCACTCAGGTTCAAATGAAGTGCCAGCCTGTTCCACCAGAGAAGCACACTTTGTGAGAACCAATGGAAAGGGGCCTAAGCTGCTAGAAGCCATTCCCTATTAATTCATGGCATAATAGATTTAAAAAAAAAAAAAAGACCCCTGGACTGTTAAAAAAAAAAAATCCTAAATAATTGGGCTATAGATCAAAATACTCTTTTCTAAAACTGCTTACCTTCCACAAGCAATCTGAGTGACAATGCTTCCCATAAGTTCAAACACTTTCCTTGGGTTTATTTCATGACTGGTAGAGTTATGACCCAACTGACCATACCCTCCAGCTCCGAAAGTAAACACTCCACCTTCCTAAAACAACAACAAAAAAAACCCCTTTGTCATTAGAAAGCCTGATAAAAGAAAATAATCTTCAGCAAAATAAGTTAATCTTTAATATGGAGTCAAATTTTCTCTTCTATTGTCTTCACAATTTAACAGATGATAAGATAGTCAAGATACCTTGACTTTTCAAGGTAAAATGTCTTAAATCTAAGAGTTCCAGGCTGATATGGCTTATTATTTTCACATACTTCAAAAGTATTTAACTATGTTCTCATCATTATAAAGTCATCATTAAAGAGATACTAATGAGTATTTTTTGCATTGCCTTTTACTATCATTATAATCTTGTTGAATCACAAGTATACACCTATAAAATTTCACAAAACCTAAAAATGGTATCATTTTCAGTTTCCAAAGTAGCTCTGCAAAAAAAGAGTACATGTAACCAGAGAGTGTACTAATATAGCTATTCTTAGCATAAATGGTCTTAGCATAAAATATAAATGGTCTTTAAAATATTTATCATAAAAATGCATAACAGGATTAAAGGTTATGTTTTTAAAAAGTAATTCATGATGACATTTTAAAACAAGCACAGTTAGTACTTTTCAATTCAACTGCTTTTCTTCATAGTTGCAGCTATGTATACAAATTTATGCTACTAAATGATGAAAGCAGGATATTAGTATTTATACAGATTGCTATGTAAGGAAATTGATTTTTCTGTTTAAAATTTTTTTATCATGGGAAATTTAAACAAATGCACAAAAGACATATATACATATATATATTTATCTATATATGAATGATCACATAACATCACTCAGTTTCAAATGGCAAAACTCAGATAATCCTGTTTCATTGATGCCCCTCCCACTTCCCTTTTATGCGGGTACTTTAAAGTAAAAAAAGTACTGGAATACTTTAAAGTACACTGTGGTCAACAAATCATTTCACATATAAATGCATATGTATCTTCAATGGCATATACCTCTAACGGATAAAAATATATGACGCAATACTATTATCAACAAGAAGTATTAATTTCCTTTTTTTGGACAGAAATAGCAAGTGTTAATTTTTACTTCTTATGTTTTTTCCAGTTTTATTGATATCATTGACTTGACATAAAATTGTGTATATTTAAAGGGCACAACATGACTTGACATACATATACTCTGTGAAATTATTACCAGTCAAGTTAATTAACACATCCAAACCTCATATAATCCTTGTGTGTGTGTGAGAAAGCTTCAGATCTGCTCTTAGCAGATTTCAAGCATAGAATACTGTATCGTTAATTACAGTCACCATGCTGTACATTAGATCCTCAGAATTTAATAATCTTGTAACAGAAAGTTTGTACCCTTTGACCACATATCCCCATTTCCCTCACCCCCTACACCCTGGCAACCACCATTCTACTCTTTGTTTCTATGAATTTGACTTTCTATCCCCACCCCACTTTTTTTTTTTTTTTAACAATGCCACATATAAGTGATACCATTTAGTGTTTGTCTTTGCCTGGCTTATTTCACTTACCATAATGCCCTTGAGGTTCATATATGTTGTTACAAATGAAAGGATTTCCCCTTTTTATGGCTGAATAATATTCCAGTGTGTGTGTGTGTGTGTGTGTGTGTGTGCACGTGCGCACGCATATGCACACAAACATGTACACATCACATTTCCTTTATCCACTCATTTGGCAAGGGACACTTAGGTTGTTTAAGTATCTTGGCTATTGTGAATAATGCTTCAAAAAACATGAGAATGTATTTACCTCTCTGAGACCCTGTTTTCATTTCCTTCAGAAATACATCCAAAAGTGGAACTGCTGGGTCCTACAGTAGTTCTATTTTTAAGTTTTTGAGGAAGCTTCATATTGTTTTCCCTAATGGCCGCACCAATTTATATTCCCACCAGCAGTATACAGGGCTCCCCTTTCCTCCATATACTTGTCCTTTTTTAAAAAATTATAGCAATCCTAACAGATGTGAGGTGATATCTCATTGTGGTCTTGATCTGTATTTTCCTGATGATTGTGATATTGACATTGAGCACCATTTTCATGTACCTTTTGGTCATTTGTATATCTACTCTGGAAAAATGTCTATTCTGGCCCTTTGCCCATTTTAAAATTAGATTGTTTTTCAGCCATGAGTTACGTGAGTTCCTTATATAGTTTAAGTATTAACCCCTAATCAGATATATGATTTACAAATATTTTCTCTCATTCCACAGGATGACTTTTAATTTTGTTGACTGTTTTCTTTGCTGTGCAGAAGCTTTTAGTTTACTTTTGCTTTTGTTACCCGTGTGCTTTTGGTGTCACATCCAAAAAATGCCTACCAAGACTAATGTCAAGGAACTTTCCCAAGTTTTCTCCTAGAATTTTTACAGTTTCAGGCCTTACATTTAAGTCTTTACTCCATTTGAGCTACATTTTGTGAGTGGTGTGAATTAGAAGTCCATTTTTTGCATATGGATATCCATATTTCCCAGCATCATTTATTGAAGAGGCTATCCTTTTCCACTGCTAGCTCTTGGCACCGTATCAATGATTAATTGCATTTATTTCTGGGCGATCTATTCTGTTTGGCTGGTATATGTGTCTGCTTTTATGCCAGTATCATACTGCTTTGATTACTACAGCTTTGTAATATAGTTTAAAATCAGAAACTTATGCCTTCACTTCATTGTTCTTTCTCAAGACTGCTTTGGCTATTCTGCGTCTTTTGTGGTTCTATATGAATTTTAAGATTGTTCTATTTCTGTGAAAAATGCCATTGGAATCTGGATAGGGATTGCATTGAATCTGTAGCTCACTTTGAGCAGTATGGATATTTTAACAATATTACTTCTTCCAATCAAGAACATGAGATATCTTTCCAATTATTTCTGCCTTCTTCAGTTTCTTTCATTGATGTCTCATATAGTTTTCAGTGTACAGGTCTTTCATCTGCTTGGCTCACCTTTATTACTAAGCATTACGGGGTTTTTTATTGTTTGTTTGGTTTTTTTTTGCGGTACGCGGGCCTCTCACTGTCGTGGCCTCTCCCGTTGCGGAGCACAGGCTCCGGACTGCAGGTTCAGCGGCCATGGCTCACGGGCCCAGCAGCTCCACGGCATGTGGGATCTTCCCAGACCAGGGCACGAACCCGTGTCCCCTGCATTGGCAGGCAGACTCTCAACCACTGCGCCACCAGGGAAGCCCAGCATTACGTTTTTGATACTATTGTAAATGGGACTACTGCTTCATTTCTTTTTCAGATAGTTTGTTTTCAGTGTATAAAAACACAACTGATCCTTTAAAAAATATTTACTTGCTTATTTGTTTGCGTCAGGCCTTAGTTGTGGCACGCAGGATCTTCATTGTCATCTGTGGGATCTTTGTTGCAGCATGTGGGATCTTTAGTTGTGGAATGCAAACTTCTTAGTTGCAGCATGTGGGATCTAGTTCCCTGACCAGGGATCAAACCCGGGCCACCTGCATTGGGAGCATGGAGTCTTAGCCAATGGACCACAAAGGAAGTCCCGCAACTGATTTTCTTTTTTTTGGCTGTGTTGGGTCTTCGTTGCTGTGTGCGGGCTTTCTCTAGTTGAGGCAAGTGGGGGCTACTCTTCATTGCAGTGCGTGGGCTTCTCACTGCAGTGGTTTCTCTTGTTGCGGAGCATGGGCTCTAGGTGTGTGGGCTTCAGTAGTTGCGGTATGTAGGCTCAGTAGTTGTGGCTCATGGGCTCTAGCGCACAGGCTCAGTAGTTGTGGCGCACAGGCTTAGTTGCTCTGCAGCACATGGCATCTTCCCAGACCAGGGCTCGAACCTGTGTCCCCTGCATTGGCAGGCGGATTCTCAACCACTGAGCCACCAGGGAAGCACCCCCGCAACTGATTTTTATATGTTAATTTGTATCCTACAACTTCACTGTATTTATTGGTTCTAACAGATTTTTTGAGGAGTCTTTAGGGTTTTCTATATAAAATATCAAGACATCTGCAAAGAGACAATTTTAGTTTTCCCTTTCTAATTTGGATGCCTTTAATTTCTTTCTCTTGACTAACTGCTGTGGCTAGGACTCCCAGTATTATCTTGAATAGCAGTGGTGAGAGTGGGCATCCTGTCTTGTTCCTGATCTTAAAGGAAAAGCTTTCAAATTTTCACCATTAAGTATTATGTTAGTGGTGGGTTTGTCATAGATGGCCTTTATTATGTTGAGGCATGTTCCCTCCATATTCACTTTGACAGTTTTTATCATAAAAAGATACTCAATTTTGTCAAATGCTTTTCTTGTATCTACTAAGATGATAATACGATTTGTATCCTTCATTCTGTTAATGTGGTGTATAACACTGATTTGTAAATGCTGAACCATCCTTGCATCCCAGGGATAAATCCCACTTGATCACTGGCTATATAATCATTTAAATGTACTGTTGAACTTAGTTTGCTAGTATTGAGTAGTTCTGCATCTACATTCATCAAGGATGTTGGCTTGTAATTTACTCTCCTTGCAGTGTCTTTCTATTATGTCTTTGGTATCAGATGGTGCCGGCCTTATAAAGTAAGTTTGGAAGTGTTCCCTCCTCTTCTGTTTTTCAGAGGAGTTTGAGATTGACTGGTGTTAATTATTTTTTAAATAGTAGAATTCACCATCCAGTGAATGAGCTTCTCTTTGTTGGGAGATTTTTGAAGACATCCAGTCCTGCGCTTTTCTTTGTTGCGAGACTTTTGACTACTGATTCTATCTCCTTACTCATCAGAGGCATATTCAGATTTTGTTTCTTTATGATTCAGTTTTGGCAGTTAGTATGCTTCTGGAATGTATCCATTTCATCTAGGTTATGTGATAAATTTGTTGGTATATAATTATTGATAGTAGTCTCTTATGAACCTTTGTATTTCTGCATTATCAGTTGTAATGTCTCCTCCCAGTCTGATTTTATTTGAGTCTTTTCTTCTTAGTCTAGCTAAAGATTTGTCCATTAAAAAAAAATCTTTTCAGAAAAACAGCTCTTAGGTGTGTTATTCTTCTCTGATGTTTTTCTAATCTCTATTTCATTTATTTCTGCTCTGATCTTTGTAATTGCCTTCCTTCTGCTAACTTTGGACTTAGTATGTTGTTTTTCCTAGTTCCTTGAGGTATAAAATTAAGCTGTTTATTTGCAATCTTTTTTCTTAATGTAGGTGTTTATTGCTATAAACTTCCCTATTAGAGCTGCTTTTGTTGCTTCCCATAAGTTTTGTCATGTTCCCATTTTCATTTCTCAAGATATTTAAAAATTTCCCTTTTATTTCTTCTATGACCCAATGATTATTCACAAGTGTACTTTTTTTTTTTTTTTGCGGTACGTGGGCCTCTCCCGTTGTGGAGCACAGGCTCTGGACGCGCAGGCTCAGCAGCCATGGCTCACAGGCCCAGCCGCTCCGCAGCATGTGGGATCTTCCCGGACCGGGGCAGGAACCCATGTCCCCTGCATCGGCAGGCGGACTCTCAACCACTGCGCCACCAGGGAAGCCCAGAAGTGTACTTTTTAATTTCCACATATTCGTGAATTTTCTGGCTTTCCTCCTGTTAATGATTCCTAGTTTCATACTACTATGGTTGGAAAACATACATGATATTATTTCAATCGTCTTATATTTGTTAAGACGTGTTTTTGACCTAGCATGATCTCTCCTGCAGAATGTTCCACTGTTTGCTTGAGAAGAATGTATCTCCTGCTATTCTTGGATACAATGTTCTGTATATGTTTGTTAGGTCCATTTGATATAAACTGTACTTCAAGTCAAATATTCCTTACTGATTTTCTGTCAGGATGATCCAGTCTCTGTTGAAAGTGGGGTACTTAAGTCCCCTACTGTTATTGTGTTGCTGTCTATTTCTGCCTTCAGATCTGTTAATACTTATTAATATTTGCTGTGCTGGGAACATATATAGGTACAATTGTTATATGTTCTTGAGGAATGGACCCCTTTAATATTTCTTTAATATTATTTAATATAGAGGTCATATTTAAACTTTCTTGATTAGTATTTTATTACACCATGTCAGAAAGCATATGTCTGATAGGTAAAGTTAAAAATAAGTAAGTGGGACAGTGTGTTTCAGCCTAATCTATACCCATTAAGCTTAACGATGATCTTTGCCTAGATCCATTATTTCATTAGGGAATACAAAATGGAGATTTTTCTAATCTTATTATTTCTTCTAAATTTATTAGTCGAAATTCTTCTATAGAGAAGTTAACTCATCAACTATTGAGCTATTATAAAATACAATCTGCAATTAAGAGGTAGAAGAAATGCTTCTTTCTCATTTACAGATTTTTAGAAAAATAAGCTGTTGTCCTAGCAACCTCCAAAGATAAGCAATGAAGTTTGCTTTGTGTTGATTTGGGTAAGAAGACGATCATTATGAAGTCACAGATTTTTATATATTTGGTATCTTTCCATTTATTGCAGACATTATTTATTTTTGTTAACCACTGAAAACTCCTTCAAGTTGTCCTTGTGACATGATCTTAGTAGTCTTTGTTTTTGTGACACAAAATACTCAAGGCTATTTTCATACTTTTTTTTTGGTCCCAGGTATAAGATCAGGCTCTTCTCTAAGAAGCCCTGGTTCTTTTTAGTATAGAGTCTACAACAATCAAAGGATGTTCATTGCTTCCAGATTACAAATGTTTAGTTATTTCTAGAAACTTTTGGTGGTCATAGCAAAAAAAAAAAAAACAAACCAAAAAAACACAACAACAAACCACACACCAAAAAACCAAACAAAAACCAAACCAAACAAACTTATTTTAGAAGGAGAAAAATAAGAATTCACACTGATACTTGTGATTCAAAGCAAAGATTACAGGGTTTTGATTGCTACCATTTTATATCTCTTTTCTCTTAAGCTGAAAATCATAGTTTCTAATGAGAGTAATACAAATACTTAATTGCTTTATCCTATTCTACATACAATATACTGAAAATAAATGCTGCCAATTTTACTACTAACAATAAGACTACAGAATGCAGTTTAAGACCTCTTTGTGAATTTGGTTTATCTTTAGGCTATTTCCCATCAGTGATGCACAACAAAATACTATACTTTAAAATTCTTCTTTCTGTATTTGTGCCACTTGTAATTTTGAAGAATTCTTTTAACATATAAGCTTTTTAATTATGTGTAACAGTTTCTAGGTTCCAAAGTCAAACCTATAAGGCAAGGCTCATTTGGTCTACCTATTAATCCTTTTCAAATATAAATAACATGTACCTTCTTCTTTTTCCTTAACAATAATATATCCTGACAATCGTTCCACAACATAATATAGAGATCTTCCTCATTCTGTTTTACAGGGCATGGTACCACGCAGTGGAGTTACCTTGGTTTACTGAATTAGACTGCTACTGATGGGAATCTGGATTTCTTCTCTTCTTTTGTTATTAAAATACTGCCACCATAAACGGCCTTGTGTATACATAACTTAGTATCTTTGGAACAGATTCTTAAAATTACTAAGGGATTGATAAGTCAAAAGGTATATGCATATGTGATTTGCATAAAGAATTTGTAAAAGAACTTGAAAAAAATTGACATCATTATGGTAGTGTCCTCATATCCATTAACATGCATGTCTTTCCATTTATTCTGATTTTAAAAATCTGTTTTAAAAGTTTTCCTAATGTTTGTTTTGCACAAGGAAACTGCTTTGTAAAGCAATACTAATCTATTTGCAAGAAGCTCTTCCAGAAAAGCAAAAGACATTGATATAGAACTATATTCTAACTTTAAACAAGGAACAATAAAATATTTTACTTTTGCAATATTTAAAACTATCTGATTTTGTTAAAAATAATATACACCAAGAATTCCAGTGAACAAGTATCACCAGCTACTGTTTTGAGAGAGAAATACAGAAAATTAATAGAATTAGCATTTTTTAAAAACTCAATAAAGAGAAATCTTTAGAAATCTTGGGAAAATAAGATAAGTGGTTGTCTGAAAGGCTGAATTTGAAAAGCATTAACATGTGAATCTTTCTACCACAAAGTTAGTCCTATGGAAAGATATTATACAAAGTATTTTTTACTATTATCTTCAATACAGCCTTATTTCTCCTAAATACGAATGATAGAAGAGAATGACTAAAATGTATAACTTGCCGACAGTGATTACATCTGCAATTTGAATGACAAAAAAAAAATCAATGAAATATGGTAGTAAGATCAGTAGGGATAGTAAATCTTCCTTACTCAAAAGCAAGTAATACAGAATTTAAAAAAATTAACTTTTGTAACTGGTCATTATAATATTTTTTAAAGTACCTTTAGTACACTATATTTGATAAGGACTGAGAATAATTCTTCTAAAATTCCCAATGTGGGAGTACGTGTGTAGAAATTTTATAAATCTGATTAGAAGTTAATTTTTTCTTGCCAATTTTATCTACTATGCAGGATATAAAGATAAAGAAGCAAAAACATTAATTTCTAATTTAGCCAATGATAAGTTGCCAGTTCCTTTATGTTAACATGACTATAATAAATAATACTGCTGGTAAAGGTTAGTTTAATGTTTTTATTTTCACTTTACTTCTAATTGCTAGAGAACTATACAGTATTGATACTGAACTGGCACATACCCAACAAAGTGAGAGGTCAGAGTTAAAGCCATTAACAAGATTGTGCTGAAAGCCCATTATAACTGCTTGAATAATACCTGGCCTTTGGATAATAGAGGGATTCAGTCTCTATTACTTGTTATAAGGCACATGGGAGCTACATTAAAATTAGTCAGAGTTATACAATATAAATGGGATTGATACACAAAGCACAGCAAGCCTGACAAACTAAAAAGGAATTATTTCATTCACAGTATTATTAAAGCAGTATTTCACATGAAGTTGAAAAATTCAACAATATATATTATCATCACACAAACAGTAGATCACAATTCACATTTCATAACATGAAACAGCTGAAATTTAACGTAAAGTTTTTGAGAACAGATAATAACCTAAGTTCCTTTTTTAAGATAAATTATTTTTTAGACATCAATAACACTCAAGTTTCAAAGTAAATACCATGAAAATATTCACTAATTATGAAATAACTACCATAACTATTAATAAAAAAGTTTTATAGGAGTACAATACCTTGGTTAGTGCAGCAGTGTGATCTTCTCCACAACAAATATAAACTATTTTCTGAGTTCTTAGTGACTTTAGTAAATTAGGAACATACCTATCTGAAAATTCCAACAAGAGACATTAATGAACAGTATTTTTAAAATTAAAAGCTTCTAAAATGTGTTTCCTCTACAGCTTCCTGAACTGTGGAAGACGGTGATAACTAAACAACTTTAACAATTCAATGATTTTGTGGTACAAGCCTACTAAGTTGGGCTCCCACGCCTTTCTAGTCATGCTACTGTGATAAAGGAGAGCTCTAAAAAGAGTAACTTAAGTACTAAACTGCCTAAACGCCAATCTGCATAGGACTCCGCAATCAAGGAATTTCAAAGCTATCTGACTGCTTCTAGTACATGCACATCATTCTTTATATTCACCTCATGATAATTAAGCTCATAGGATCCTACTTTAAAAAGCCTGAAAATTATACTTTCTGCTATTTTATAGTAGAAAAGAGATATAATGTCCTAATCTGACATATTTTTCTCATGCAAAACAAAGTATTTTAAAATTCTTTCTGAGAGTATTATTTATCATTACCAGTTGTTACTAGATCAACAACTCACTTTTGTCTAAGTCATTATAATTATGTTGAACTTTATTAAATTAGTTTTTGTATTTCAAATACTGGCATTCAACCTAATGTAGCTATGAAAAATCAGTTTCCAAGATCCCAACTTGTTTTAAGCAGTTATAATTTTTTAAAATTCAAAAAGTTTATTTTCAAGACTCTAGCATCACTGTTAACAGTGATTAATTAAATGACTCAGATTTAAATATTTCCTTGAAATACTCAAATAGATGAACACTTCATGTTACTTTTCAGGATAATTTTATAATTTTTTTCCACTGATGGTGGCTGATAATATGATTACCAATTTGAAGTAATGTTTTTCTCAACTTTCTTTTAGTGAACATCCAACATTGAAGATTTTTGTCCAGATATACTTTCTATATTTTATTCTAGAATAAAATAATATTTTTGGCCTTCCCGCAATCTCCTAAAAATATTATTATCAAATGGAATTTTAAAATTAACCTCTCATCCCCACCTCAACACCAGGGAAGATTTGGGTACACTTCTCTCTGACACTAAGAATCACTGATATATCTCAAAACATCATCTCTTTTTAAAAATATATTTATAAAATAATGCAAACCTACCATTTTCATCATTAAGACCTAGTTGACCAAATTTGTTGCGTCCCCATCCAAAGATAGCTCCAGAAAGGGTGAGTACAAAACTATGGGCTCCTCCTGCTGCAACTTGCATGAAAGGGATTCCAAGTAAAGACTTAATCAGTTGTGGTGAAGCTTGCTTTTTACAGTCAATGCCTAAACCCAACTGGCCATATTTATTCTGTCCCCAACAGAAGACTTCACTTGCTGTAAAACAAGAATCATAAATTACTATTTTTCTCACACAAAAAAAATTTCACTTGAAAATCATCAGTTATTTTGGGATATTTTTCCTCTTTGATGAAAATACATATTCCTCCTTATTAAATTTATTTCTTATATGGAAACAATACTACCTTGAATAATCCATGTTAATACAGTTTTAGTTTGACTTTATTGATGAATGGGTAAGTCACATAACTGGGGATAATCCCATTTCCTGATGTTCCTCAAGAAAGGACCATCTCTTTTTAGTATTCCTCAGGTCTCACTTTTATTCTATGACTTCTCCCAGGAGGTACTCATTCAAGCTCAAGGTTTCAGTTATCAATTATACGCTATCACATTCAAAATTTATCACTAGCCCAGATCTCTCCTCTGAGCAATAAACTCATGTATCCAATTGTTTACCTGACAGCTATATTTCGATATTTGAAAGGTATTTCCAGTTCAACATGCCCTAAACTCAATTCATGACCCCCATCCTACCTCCCATACCTGGACCTCTTCCTAGTGTTCCTCATTCTCAGTAGATAACACCTTAACTGATACAGCAGCACAAACCATAAACACAGAAGTCATCCTTAATACTCCTCTCCTCTCTTACCTTATATACAGATTTTTATCAATCTATCGTCAAGTTATATACAGTTTTCTTTCTAAAGAAAAATATGGTGAATAGATCCACTCCTCACCATTTCACCTGGTTCTTTTAATAGTTCTCGTCACATTTGCTCACCCACTGCTACATTTTTTGCAACTTTAAACATTTTTACTTATTTTTATTAAATAAATGGCACTAAACTAATAATTGACACACTAATATCTGAGTTTTAAAAATTCATACTATAAAATAGTACACACTTACTAAAAGTAAGTCTCCCTTCAAAACTAGATCCCTGGTTCCTCCCCCAAGAAACAAGCACTCTTACTAACTGCTGATATGTACTTCCAGAAATACTCTATGGACACACCAGGAGACATTTGTATATATACAAAGAGATATAAAAATGTAGATCTGATATAGGACTGACACCATTAATAACGGTCTGGATAAGTTTCAAATTAACTGTTCTATAAATTTATGTCTGTGTGTTTATTCTATAATAAATCTCAAATGAGTTGACTCTTTAAAAAAATGTAGATTTGAAATGCTGCTCACCTGAAAAAAACAGAAATCAGTGCTTTCTCACTGCTCTTGAGATAAACACTTTTAACAAGGCTTATAATTCTGTAAAATGTACCTATGTTTCTGAGCTCATTTCATACCAGCCTCTTCCCTCACTTACTATACTCTAGCCATACTCACCTTCCTTTATATTCTCCAATGACCATTTCTCACACACTTGCTGTCTCACACACTCTGCCTAAACCTTTCCCTCATCCTTGTCTAGTTTACTTCTATTGTCTCCCAGCAGAAAGCCTTCCTTGATCTGCCAGATTAAGTTCAGTCCCCTTGTTATATGATCTAAATATCCCAAACTTTTTTATTTATACTCTTTTTTCATAGTATGTAAACTATATTGTTATTTGTGTGACTGTACCATAAGGGCTGGTAGTGTACTGCTTACCACTGTTTACTGTACACCCTAATGTGCCTAGTTTGTACTGAGTGATCAAAAAAAAAAAAATTTTTTTTTCCATTAGATGCGTAAGATACTACTAAAACATGAAGCTGAATAAGGGAAAAGAATACCTGTAAGATACGTCAAGATAGAAAAACTGTCCTCATTGGTAAAACGTTTGGGTTTAAATTTATCTTGGATTTACCTACCAAAGTATCAAAAGAGGAGTTGGCAAAGTAACAACAAAGAATACAGGGATGCCAGCCTCCACCCCCTACTTTATTCCTTTGATGGAATAAATCCAAATTCCTTAATATGGCATGTAAGGCCCTTTGTAACAGATTTGTTTTTACTTTACTCTCAACTGAAGTATGAAAATGTCTCCTGCTCTCAAAATACCCACGTAAAACTATATTCCGATACTCAAATACACAAAATATTTCCCAGATTCTACGCCTTTACTAGTACTATTACCTTAGCCAATCCTCAACATTTTCCCTAGCTGCTTCACAACCTCTCCAATTCTGAAGAAATTGTAATCATCTTTCAAGACTTGCATCAAATATCAATCCCTTCTTTATTATTACCAATTCTATTGATTGAAACTAATTAAACTTTTTTCCTTATGCCCATCATATTTTACTTTTCCTTTGACCAAAAGTAGTATATATTTTTTCTGCCTCAATTATATTATTTGTATATCTGCCTCTTCTACTAGATGGTACGATCCCTAAAACCTTCTCTTAACTTATCCGTATTTCCCTATAGTTCTAGTCTACTGTTTCATTCATAGTAGGCCTTACTAGGCATTTAATAAATTAAAAATAATAATAATGAAGCCACTGGAACTTATTTTTTTATATAATAAAAAACAAATATACGGCAGGTTCTTTACTAACCCATGTTACAATCCTTAGCTGGCATAGGAAGAAGTCAAATAAAGGTTACAGGATGCTTAGACTTCTCTGTTTCTATTCATAAAAAGTTTACCTGTAAGCGTAAATGAACTTGGGCAAGTTATAAACTTCCCCAGCTATGAAGGAATAATGTTCGGCAGGTTAAAGAAACAATTAGACACAAAAAATCAATTTCATGTCTATATGCTAGTAATAAACGATTTGAAAATGACATCAGAGTAACAAAAAATATCAAATATCTAGGGAAAAATCTAATAAAACGTATATAAGACCTCTCCACAGAAAATGACGAAATACTCTTGAGAAAAATTAAAAAGAGATTAAAATAAATGGAGGGATATAGCATGCTCAAGAATTGAAAGACTCAATATTATAAAGGTTTTCCTCAAACTGATTTAGAGGTAATGCAATCCCAATCAAAATTCCAACACTTTAAGTATCTGTGAAAACTGACTAGCTAATTCTAAAATGTATACAGATATGAAAAGGATCAAGAAGAACCAAGACAATCTTTAATAAGAACGAAGTTGGAGGAATTTCAACTCAAAGTATCAAGTAATAAAACTGAAAAGGGGAAAGAAAATAAAAGCAATGCTTACCTTTAGAAAGTGCAAGTGAATGATAGTAGCCACAAGCAACCTGTACTATCTGGATATCCGACAAACTTTTAATATTTCTAGAAAGTAAGAAGAGAGATCAGGATCAGTTAATTCCATTTAATAAATGGATCCTGAATGCTATTTATTTATGCGATTTATTGACCACCTACTATGTGCAAGTAGTCTCCTTACCAGCAGTTCCTTACTAGCATGACCTAGCAGTTCATGATATTTTTTCTCATACAGGCCCAATTTACCAAAAATTTATGCTAAAATCAGTAAACAAAATCTAAATATGAAAAAATTAAGAGATATGATGAGAAAACACTTTGAAAGGACAATATTTAAGCACAGTAAACTATGTTCACAGCTCAGTGCTTTCTTTTTATTTTTTTAATTAATTAATTAATTAATTTATCGATTTATTTTATTCTTGGCTGCACTGGGTCTTCGTTGCTACATGTGGGCTTTCTCTAGTTGCTGCGAGCAGCGGCCATTCTTCATTGCAGTGTGCGGGCTTCTCGTTGTGGTGGCTTCTATTGTTGCGGAGCATGGGGTTTAGGCACGCAGACTTCAGTAGTTGTGGCACGTGGGCTCAGGAGTTATGGCTCATGGGCTCTAGAGCGCAGGCTCAGTAGTTGTAGTGCATGGGCTTAGTTGTTCTGCGGCATGTGGGATCTTCCCAGACCAGGGCTCAAATCCATGTCCCCTGCATTGGCAGGTGGATTCTTAACCACTGTGCCACCAGGGAAGCCCCTGAGCGCTTTTATGATGCAGATATTACCATCAAAATGTGAAAAATCTTTAAAGTATGAAACTTGGCAATATATTTGTAAAACAAATGTACATGATCCAATTTGTTGAAAATTGGTGTTTGGCCTAGTTTATTATATGTTCTCCTCTGTCAGGTTCCTTAAGAACCAACAAGGATTCCTATCATGTGGTGCTACCAATTCACAAATCATGAAACCTATTCCTTTTGGACTATCCTTTTGCTTTGCATCTAAATCAGTGATATTAAATTATTTACTAGAGAAATTTAATCAATTCATATGTATTATGATCAGTGATGTGTTCAGTCATATTTCTGCCATCTCATATTTCTTACTTATATTTTTTATAGTTTCTTTTTTCCCCCGATTTCTGATTTTTCCTTAACTGCAACATAATTCTAAAGGATTTAAAACATTACAAAAATCAAGAAACTATGTGCATCAACCATCCCAGGTTTTCTTTATGTAGCTCCCCTTCACTTGCTCATTCTGTTTTTCCTGAATGTTTTTAAGAAAAAAGGGGGTGTGGAAATATATTATGTTTCTTATTTCCCTTTACCTGATACTGCCACCTGACCTAATTCTGCCATATGAGAGTCCAGAGCAAGTTCTGACCAGAGTGTCAATACCCATGATTTTCGGGAGGCAGCTTCAGCAAACCAAATTTTGAGTGGGAAAAAAGAGAGTTACTCTAATTCCATATTGTTGTATTAAAAATAATTTTATTTAGTGGATTTATGTCCTGCAAAGCTTGAGAGTTGTACTGCTACATTTAGCAGAATCCAACAAGTTAACAGGGTCCAATGTACCTTCAGATTTTCAAATATAGCAAAAGGTCATTTTTTTTTTTTTTGCAGTTAGCAAAATCAAACACTGGCAATGCAAAAACAGGAATAAAAAAATACACGGATACATACAACTGTGCTGAAGTTACTAAACATTTACTGTTACTGCTTATGCATATTAGGCATATCATACACTGACTAGTGAACTGTACTATTTTTAAAAACCAATTGCTCCAAATATCAAGTCCAATTTGCATGACTAAGTAAAATCTTTTAAAATTCTACATTCTCATAGCACCCTATGTTTTTTTCCTTCACAGCATTTATCTCTACTAATTACTGGTGTACTTATTCATTTAATTATTACTATTAGTATACTCTGCTAAACAATAAGCTCTGTGAGGATGGACTATTATTATCTTATACCCATGGAATCCCTAGACCTACCATAGTGCCTGGCAAAAAATATGGGGAAAAAAAAAAGTATGTGAAGTATCCAATGTTAGAGGATAAGTAAATCTGCAACTTCTTTGAGGCTTTAGTATTAAACTATTCATAAAATTTGCTTCCAAAAGACTTCTAAATTTACACAGCAATTTACAGAAAGTGATTCTCATTACCAAAATATTATCATACAGCTTAGAATACAACATAAACGCTAATTTCTTTAGCCATGTCTGCTACAGAGACAAGTTAAGATATTCTTCTGTGGCATTACTGTTTTAAAGGAAAAAAACCTCTCTTTTTATCTCTATGGAGATTGAATACACTGAAGATTGTGGGGGGGTGGGGAAGAGGAGAGGATATGCTTTCTTGTTTTGTTTTGTTTTAAGCTTTCAGGAATTTTAAAAAGAAACAAAAATACTTGTGAATAGTAAAACAGCTTTACAACATTCCATTTTTCCTAAAGAGACAAATTAGAAAATTCTTAATGCAACAAAATTTTACAGAATTCATCAAAAATAATCCCCAATGAGTAAAAAAGATAATGTAAATGTTTTCTGGTTTTCAATTTTTAAAAGGATTCAAATGCAGTTAACAGGAAAGTAAAATAAGCCAGAATAAATTTTGTAAATAAAATATATATACACACATACATGAAGATTCCTAATTAATCAGAACTATGAAAAGAAAATCAGAATTCAGATGTCTAGGGGAAACATTTTATAACTGCTTATAAATTTAAAATAACTCCCTAAAGTTTAGAGTTCTTGTCAAACATTTTTAAATGGCTATGACATTTAAAATTATGCCTTGTAAAGAAAAGAATAATTTCGCCCTCCTGTTTTGCCTCCTGACCACACTTGCTGCTCCTCATGTGGTCTATATGATGTGATGTGGCCTCTTCTGTCAGGAAATAGGCTTGAACAGTGTTAGCAACATAATGGGCTCAATCAAAACGTGCAATGATCTGGATGACTTTTCTGCAAATTACTGCCATGACTTTTTGGATGTAGAAATGGCCTGGTGTATTTGCCATTTGCCTTTGAATGTGTGGAATCAAGTGATTTCAGCTCCTTGGAAGAAGCTGTTTTACAGAAACCAGACCCCAACCAGACAGAGAATGATGACCATGAGCACGCAGCCCCCAGACTGGCTGGAGCCTGAAGACTGATAACGTGATCAATCTCTGTGACCTCACCTGGTTACCTCACCACACACCAATCAGAAGATTGCATGAAATGATCACATTCCCCATGACCCTCATCCTCACTTTGTCTTTAAAAACCCATCCCTAAAAACCAGTAGGAGGTTTGGGTCTTTTGAGCATTAGCTGCCCATTCTCCTTGCTTGTCACCTTGCAATAAATGCTACACTTTCCTTCACCAGAAAAAAAAAAAAAAGAAAAGAATAATTTCTTTACTGAATTTTGAAACGTTTGAAATTTGTAAGAAAACAGTTAATAAACTTGGAAATAAGATTTATACACCCCTCCCTTAGGAAGTCTTGAAGTCAAAACATATACTGTTGAATATGTGTACTGTTGTGTTGTTACATTTTTCAACCTTAATGTACAGTGGCAATATAGGCAAAAACCAGGCATTTCCAATTGTATGTTAAGGTAAAATTCTTTAACAACTGTTAACAAGGACTAGTGAAAAGTTTATATTATATATAATCAAGAAGTTGAAGAACTAAAGCATTAAATATTTTGCCAATTCCAAACTCATCAAGGTGTATACATTAAGTACAGCTTTTTGTATGCCAATCATACCTCAATAAAGTGGTTTTAAAAATATATTTTGCCAGTAAAACATAATCAACAATTTTCTATTTTTCAATTACACCACAACTTTCTTACTGATTTGAGAAAAGTCTTAGCACCAACTCTTTGATTTTGAAAAATTTAGGCTAACAACTGATCTAGTCTCTACCATTAAAAACTCTTCTAATTTTTTTTAATTTTCTTTTTAATCTGAAATGTTCTGTACTTTCAGATGCTAATATTAGGCAGAAACTGTAATAAACTTCTTTTTTTTTGGGGGGGGGGGGCGAGCAGTGCCCCATAGCTTGCAGGATCTTAGTTCCCTGACCAGGATCAAACCCGGGCCATGGTAGTGAAAGCACCAACTCCTAACCACTGGACCGTCAGGGAATTCCCTGTAATATACTTTTAAAAGTTCAATCAAGAAAATAAATTTTATTTTTGACCAAGGCGACAATTCAAACATGTTTAATTAGTTCCTGTAGCCCAGAACTTGCTGTTCTCACAAGAATCATCATATTATACCATCCTGTCATAATTTTTTCTTACAAAGTCCAAAAAAAACAGAACTTTAAAAAATAAACTACAACCTCATTGCCAACAATTGTTTTTCTATTTACATTAAAAGACAGTAAAATCAGATTAACTTTTTTTAAAATAAAGGTGTAACATATATCCTACATATAAAAAGAAATGACTAGCCAGAAATGCAGGTCCACAGAGACCACTGATATTGAATAATTTGTCTTTCCCCAAGAAATAATGATTTCAAAACAAAACAAAATCAGAAGTAGGAAAAGATTACCAAAGAGTTTCAAATATAATTTATTATTAATTTTACATTCATCTTTAAAATTAAAGTGTTGCTTAATTTACATACTCTCATCTATTAACATAAAAATGGGTTTTGTTCTCAAGAAAATACAGCCTAATGTGAATATTCACTTTTCTGATCATTCTTATGAAAATTATAAACACTAATTTTTAAAAACCTATTCACATATGTCTGAGTTTCCTCCTATATTCTACACATTTTATTCAAAGTGTATGTGAAAGTTACAAAGCTGGCTGACATCTCTAAGCACCTAGAAAAAGCCTTGCATCTAAAAAATGATTTGGTGCTGAGATTTAAAAAGAAAAAAAAAAAATCAATGGTGGTCTTTCATAAAAATACATTTCTACTGAAATACTAAATTGCCCTTTAAGACATGAAAGTATCAGTAAAAATTATATATATACGTCACAACAAATCAGATTAGTCCATGAAAAACTGAAAAGACTGAACAGGAAAGATGCCTTAATACACAGCTGAAAATTAATATAGATGTTCAGCAAATACACAAACAGAGAAGTTTAAACCAAAGGACTCAAGATCTTACAGGTCCCTATCCAGGTTCATAAAGAGTAAAGTCACAGATACAGAATTATTGGGCAACCTTCAAATAAATCGTTATATAATAAACTCTTCTCCTTATAATTACCTTTCTCTCCATTTACTAATCATCTATGGATTACTGACTGAGATCTCTTATATCAGAACTGAACAGCAAAAAAAATAAAAAATAAAAAGTAAGTATGAGAATTAAGTGGAGTAAAAATAAGAGAAACTAGACAGCCTTGCTGTGAATCATGGTTTTGAAAATACTGACTTAGAAAATCTAACATGTCTCTCTTCAATCCTGAAAACACAAAGTTCTTAAAAACCTTAAATAAAAAATCCCATTCTACAACAATTACTTGTGGAAGGAAATAAAATCAGTAGACAATATGACAAATGTGAGATCACTCTGTTCCTCTGAATGCTTTGTATTTTGTAGCCAACAGCCATTTGGCTGCAAATTAACATTTTCTAAAAGAAATCAAAACTGAAATGACTAAAAAAATTCAATTTACTTAGCTTAAAGAAAAAAATGTCTCTCCCAACAGCACCATCATTAAAAGGCACTAAAAGCATAATGGGAAGTGTGTTATTTAATTGCTACTGCAGAAGAAACAAAGGGGAAGAAATTTGTTTGGGGAGTTTTGTGGAATTTGGTTACAAGTTCGATAAACAAAACATGTTAATGTGTGTATCCAGAAGTCTCAACAGACAGTTCATTACTAGAACAAACATAAAATGTCAAACTAAAGATGAAAAACACTTTTACTACGCTAAAACAAAGCAAATGCTTCAAATGTATACTTTAAGTTTTTAAATAGACATACATATATATGAAGGAAGGTTATGGGCTTTTATTTAAAAAACTCATTTCTAACGATAAGAGCTCCTGTTCTGTTTTTTTGTTTTGTTTTTTTTTTGCACTGCACAGCTTGTGGGATCTTAGTTACCCGACCAGGGAGTGAACCCAAGCCCGCAGCAGTGAAAGCGTGGAGTCTTAACCACTGGACCACCAGGGAATTCCCTCCTCTTCTGAAATATATTAGTTCCTGTGCTCCATTTTCTTATCCTAGTAGTTACATCTACCTCTTAAACCAAAACAAACATTATCAATGTTAAATTAAAAACAAAATATCTATATGTGTATATTACAAAAATGCTACCTGAAATATATCTAAAATTGGTGTAATACCTTGGTTCCCTGGAGAGTTCTCTTTTGTCCCTATAACTATTACTAGGGGGAAAAAAGAAAACAAAAAAACAAGAGTTTAAGGAGGCAAGAATTTGTATAATTTTAAACACTAAGCATGAATTAGTGTATTAATTATATGTCTAAAAGAACTGGATACTCTTCTTTAAATCTTTATGTTCATGCTGACAGTTTTTAATATTACAGCAATGGTTATGTCCTATATAAACCTGTAAGGCTACAACATTGATGAAGCATTGCTTATTTTTAAATTTTGAAATAATTCTATGATGAATTAGTGGTTAGCATAAATTAAGTTGTGGTCACTGCTATGTAAAAACGTAGAAAGTGACTTATTCTTTCTACACTTTAAGCATGTGGGACTTCTATATTCAATAAAAACAATAAAGACTAAAAAAGAGAAAGAAACATGCAAACAACCAATATATAATAAATATTTCAATGGCTGAGGTACTCAAGATAGTATAATTAATGGTTTAAATTAGTCTTAACCCATTTAAAATTATTAGTGAGAGAAAATTTATAATAAAGTATGCATTCCCTACCCCTTTTCTTTACAAACATAAATAATTTGGGGAAATACGGAGTATATAAAAAACAGCACTCAATCCAAATTAAAGGCAAGAATCTACCTAGTAAAATGCCTTAAGAACTCAAAGGGTAGAAGTAATTCGGTGTCAACTCTTAAATGCCCAGTAGTAAGCAGAATAACTTAGATAGCAAATTTATTATAAAAGACTGTTAAAGACCTCTTGTCGGTCACCTTTGTTACCTGGGTACTCTGATACATTCCTCTGATCCTAGCAGGCCAAGTTGTCCATCAGAATCGAGACCCCAAGCATACACCTGGCCCTTGTCGTTTAGTGCTAATGTATGAGCTTCTCCACATGAAACAGCAACGATATTTTGAGCATCCAGCGCAACAACCTGCTCTACAGAAATCAAGAAGAGAGACATTACATTCTAGTTTTAAACTCCCAACAAGAATAAAACAATAGTCTTCATCTTGTACGAAAAAGCTAAGGAAATGCTGAAATACAGACTAAGTATAACTTCAGTTATTCTCAAAAACTTAACAAATATGTTCCATACAAAATTCTCGCTGTGGTAAATACAGAGATATGTCATAGGGCATAATCAACTCAGAATACTAAGTAACTTTAACATTTGGGTAAAGAAATTAAGGGTTTATAAAGATTCTCTCTGAAAAGTGCTCTTCATTCAAAGCCATTACCAATAAAAGAAAGGAGTCCAGCTGAAAGGGAACCATTTAAATAACTCGGCTGTTTTTTAACAATAAAATCGTAACTGACATATACATTACCAAATGGATACTACTATGGAGTGATCCTGAAATTAAGGAAATAATCTGAATTAGCAATTTCTGACAGGAAACAAATTATTTACAGATCTCATAAATAAAGCATCTACTAGATACACTGAGGAGAGAACTGAAAGGCAATGTGACCATAACAAATAGATATCAGTTTATGGGCTGCTACTTTTAACATCAAAGACATAAAAATTCCACATGTGATTAAAACATCTCCAAGCTTTTAACCAGAAATTAATTTAAAATATTGGCCCTTCATAAGACTGTCAGTAGCCACTGACAAATCAGTAAAGAAAGTGAAATTGCTTCCTTAGTCTCTTTAAGATGTGCATTGTCTATCAGTTTTTTTTACTAGTACACTACAAGTTTTTTTTAAGACTTCATTTAAAATTAAACTTTTTTTTAAAAAATTAACCTTCTTTAGCCTAATAAGAAAGCTATGTCTTCACTAACTGAAAGTCTCTTGTTGCAGAGCTGTTAAAACTGAATCAGGGTTTCTTCAGAAGCACATTTTAGATCAATGTACAAATGCAGCTGTTCAATAATAAAGCAGATTACATGAAAGAAGTTTGAATCCCTATGTACAGAGAAATTCAAATTGTATCTGGGTTACTTATTCTGCATTTTGGGGTGGGAGGTCAGCCCTTAGACAGCCTTCAGGAATCTGTGTAACTCTAAGGATATGTTATTTTAAGTACTTACCTTAAAGTACTACAAGTTAATAACTCGTAAAGTTGATGAATAGTACATGGACGTTCACTATACTAATCTCTCACTTTTTGTGTATATTTTGTATATATGTTCTTATAAAATTATATTGTAGAAACATATAAAAACAAAACATATATAACACATTGCCTCCCCCCACGGAAAAAAAAAAGAAAAAGGACTTAAAAGTATGGCATCATTTATTTACATCAAAGCATCCCATAAATCTTAATTATGAAGAAGTAAAATGCACAAAAGATCTGTTAATCTTTCACAGAGGCCCCTGAAATGAGTCGGTATCTCTCCAAAACTATCCTCAAAGGAAATGTAGTAAAGAGCAGAAATGAAAGGATGACAAGAAGGATGAATAAGACTGGTTGGTTCAACAATAATATATGAAGAGTACTTAAATTAGATAGCAATGGCTGTAAAATCAAAGGCACCAAAAATCCAAGCAACAAAGAAACAATCATGCATACCAAACACTAATATTTATTGTATACCATGTGTGCTCCAAGCACTAGACACATAAAGGTAAATAAAACAGAGTTCTAGTCCTCAACGAGTTTACAGTCTATAGAAAAACAAGCAAGATAAGGATTGCTATTAAACGCAAAGGTAAAGACATACAAAAGGTACCAGGGCAACATGAGATACTTTTTAAAGCCCTGAAAGATACTAAGAAGAATTCTGGAAGACAGTGACACTAAGCTGTGTAAGTAAGGAAAGAGGAAGAGATTCCCTGTACCCATGAGAGAAAATTCAAATCATTTCTTCAAATACAGCAGAATAAACTAAAAGCAAAGTGAAAAGACTGATTAAAAAAAAACAGGAAAAATGTTATTCATGTCAAATAAAGAAATAACCTCCTTAATATTTAAAGACTAACTGGGGCGGGGGTGGGGGAGAGCAGTAATTAAATGAAAAATGGCAAAAGATGTGAATTGATAGTTCACACAAAGAAGAAACAGAAATGGCCCTTAATCCTATGAAAAGATGTTCAACTTCACTGATGAGAGAAATGAAAATTCAAACTACACTGAGAAGCCAATAATACGTTCACTTAGAAAATTCATAAAGCCATACACTTATTTTGCATACTTAATTATAAAAGTTTATCAAAGGAATGAGAAGACAAGGCACTGACTGGGAGAAAATATGTGCGAAAGACACATCTAATAAAGGACTGTTATCCAAAACAAAAAAAAACAAAAAAAACAAACCACCCTCTTAAAACTCAACAATAAGAAAATAAACCCAATTAAAAAAACAGTGCAAAAGACGTGAGCCGACACCACACCAAGAAGACATAAAGATGGCAAATAACCATATGAAGGCATGCTGTACATCATATATCAACAGGGAACTGCAAATTTAAATGAGATACCACTATAAACCTATTAAAATGGCTCGCTTCGGCAGCACATATACTAAAATTGGAACGATACAGAGAAGATTAGCATGGCCCCTGTGCAAGGATGACATGCAAATTCGTGAAGCGGTCCATATTTTTTTCAATAAAAAAGTACCTAAAGTACCCAAAAAAAAAAAAAAAGGCCAAAACCCAAAAAACTGACAATACCAAACACTGGTAAGGATACAGAGCAACAATAACTCTCATTCGTTGCTAATGGGCATGCAAAATGATACAGATACTTTGGAAGACAGTTTGGTAGTTTCTTACAAAACCAACCATACCATTATAAGATCCAGGAATTGTGCTCTTTCGTATTTACTCAAAGGAGTTGAAAACTTATGTCCACAGAAAAACGTGCACACAGATGTTTATAGCATCTTTATTCATAACTGCCAAAACTTGGAAGCAATCAAAATGTCCTTCAGTAAGTGAATGGATAAACTGTGGTATATCGAATATTATTCAGTGCTAAAAAGAAATGAGCTCTCAAGCCACAAAAACACATGGAGGAAACTAAAATGTGTATTACTAAGTGAAAGAAGCCAATCTGAAAAGGCTACAAAATGTATGATCCAACCATCTGACATTCTGGAAAAGGCAAAACTTTGGAGACAGTAAAAAGATTAGTGGTTGCTTGGGGTTAGAGGGAGGGAGGGATGAACAGGCAGAGCAGAGGGGATTTTTAGGGTAGTGAAACTATTCTGTGTGATACTATTACTATTCTGTACAATACTAAGTATCATTATGCAGTCATCAAAACCCATTGAATATACAACACAGAGTGAATGCTAATGTAAACTATGGACTCTGGATGACAATGATGTGTCAGTACAGGTTCATTAATGGTAATAAATGTACCACTGTGGTACAGGCTGCAGATAGTGGGGGAGGTTGTATACGTGTAGTATAGAGTGTATGGGAACTCTATACTTTCTGCTCAATTTTGCTGTGAACTTTAAACTGTTCTTAGAAAGTTTATTAATTTAAAAAAGTGTATTTATAAATACACACCAAGATAACATTTTTCATCTCATAAAAATCCATATGTTTGATAACAATCTGTTGGGGGAAAAGGCACTTTTGTATGTTGATAGTGGAAGTACAAAACAGAACCACCTTTATGCAAAAGAATGTGGCAAACCCTAACAAAACATATGCAATTACCTTTTGGATCCAGCAATTCCATACCCTGCAGATACATCTAAGTACTAAAGGGCAGCAGAATATGCCAACCCAAAACATGCCACTTTGGCATAAGGACTGCTTTGAGCTGAAAGCCACTAAAAAGAAAAGCTCTTTGCTCTCCTATGTGCCTAAAAGCAGGAAATAAATTTGTTGAAGTGTCCCACCTTCCCTCTCTACCAGGAAGGACAAGAGTTAATCACTGGAGGCAACTCTAGACTTATCAGCTCAGAGACAGCACCAGCAGAAGCTACATAACAAACTTCACTAACTAGCCCTTATCTAAGTTCCCCCACATATTTACCTTCCCAAAATTTGCCACCCCAGAAACTCAAAGTCCTTTTCGTCTTGTTACTTCTCTATTTATTGTTCTTTTATTAAGATGCTATATAAGCCCATGTTCTACTACCACCTTAAGTTACTCATTACTGAGTGCTCCTGCATGTAAACGCAAGGCAATAAACTTGTTTTGTTTTTCTCCCTGTTAATCTGTCCTTTGTCTAGACAAGCCCCAGCTGGAGAATCTAGGAGGGTAGAGTACAAATACATATGTGCGTGTGTGTGAATGTGAGTGTATTTACGTGTTTGCAGTGCTGTATATAATAACAAAAAGACTGGAAATATTCCCAGTATCCATCAATAAAGGATTCCATCCACACACTGGGACACTATGCTCTGAAAACATAAATAAAGAGGAAATGCTACATGCTGATATGGAAAGATCTCAAGGGTATATTAGAAAAGTAGGGAAAAAAATCAAGACGTGGAATAATGTACATGATTTGCTATTTTTTGTGTAAGGAAGAGGAAAGAATATGAATATTCATATTTGCTTACATTTACACAAAGAAACTTTGAAAAGATAAACAAAAAACTAATAAACATAGTTGCCCATAGGGGATGTGGGTAGAAGGGAAATAGGGTGGTCAAGTGTAAGAGCAAACCTTCTCAATGTGTATTTATATTATTTTGATTTTTGAACCATGCGGATATATTATCTATTCAAAATTAAAATTAAAATTATTTTAAAAATTAAATAGAACATTAGAGAAAATAGTTAAAGCAATGTATAAAAACCATTGTTTTCACTTTAAAACTGAACTGGGCTCTTTACTTTTTTTTCTACACACTAAAAACTCAAGATAAATAATTTTGGTTCTTTCAGAATTTGAGCCCCATCAAATTACTAAGATACCTATTTTGAGAATGAATAACTACTGAGAAATATATTATTAAAGAAACATAATAACATATGTCTTGGGACTACTACTTAATACAGGCTTTTCAGACAACAAATATACAAACTGTTAAGTTCTTGTACAATTTTTTTAAACTACTTATTTTTTCCAAATGGCTAATTAAAATGAAAAACCTCAACCGTTTCCCCCCAGTATGCTAGAAAGTTAGGTCAATGTTATATTGAGACATTTCACATCCAGGTCGAATTCTGGATGAATGCTCGAAACAAGGTGGCTTGCAAAAAAGTCAATGATAAGCAAGAAAGAAGGGGGAATAAATGAACCCAGCAAAACAAACCAAAAAATTCACTAGAAAACCTGGCTTAATGATGCCCTGTATGAGAAAGAGAAAAAAATAAAACAAAACAGAATTCATACCAAACCTAACAGCTAGGATTTGTTGAGTGTTTATTATGTACCAGGTATTACGCTAACTCAAAGTTTTAATCACGAAGCTACATTTGCCTTTCAAGGCCAACAAACACAGAAAAGGGAGGAGTAAGAGGGATTAAATTCACTTTAATTTAGGTTGAGTATGGATATATATGGAAAAGGACAGAAAACAAAAGGAAAACTTGTCAAGAAAGCCCATGAAAAAACAACTGAGGGGCTTCCCTGGTGGTGCAGTGGTTAAGAATCCACCTGCCAAAAAAAAAAAAAAAAAAAGAATCCACCTGCCAATGCAGGGGGCACGGGTTCGATCCCTAGTCCATGAAGACCTCACATGCCGCGGGGCAACTAAACCCATGCGCCACAACCACTGAGCCTGCACTCTAGAGCCCGTGAGCCACAACTACTGAGCCCGCACGCCACATCTACTGAGGCCCTACACGCCTAGAGCCCGTGCTCCGCAACAAAGAGAAGCCATCGCAATGAGAGGCCCGCGCACTGCAACAAAGAGTAGCCCCCCGCTTGCCGCAACTAGAGAAAGCCTACGCGCCGCAATGAAGACACAATGCAGCCAAAAATAAATAAATTTTTAGAAAAAGAAAAAATTCCTAAAAAAAACCAAAAACAATTGATTCCTCTGATAAATGGGAGCTACAAGAAGATGTTAGAATTATGAGCGTATGATGCTAAACTTGTTGGAAAAAGTTTAGTAACAGCACATGATCCTTACAGTTGACTGTAATTCAGAATAAGGTACTTTTTTAAAAAAATACAAATACGTACAGATAAAAACACATGGTAAAATGTTAACTGTTGGTCATTGTGCTATTCTTTCTACTTTTCTTTATGCTTCAAAACGTTCATATAAAAAGTCTGAGAAAAGTAACACTGTTCATATCAGTATTTATGGTTCACAATATTTCTCTTCAAGGAAAGAAAAAAGGAACATTTAGTTTGTGGAGGCACAAAAAAGCAAAAAAAACTTAAGTGGAGGAGACTTTCTTGAAAAAGGCAGGAAAAAAATACATTTTTCAGAGACAGGAGCAAAAACAGAAAAGATAAAGAACTAGATAGATATAACATATCCATCTTGTAAATACTGACAGCAGATATATTCCAAATACAAATCTAATAAGCCCTAGCTCTTCATTACTTCTGGTTCTTCTTACACTTGTACTGTTAAAATGCAATATTTTTGAAAACTGATGGTGCATCGTTTTATTAAGGAGAAAAAGGCCATCTTCTTTGCTCCATAAACACAAAATATTGTCATTTTTAGATTTGTAAAAACCAATTAAAATGTTCAACCTAGGGCTTTCCCTGGTGGCACAGTGGTGCCAGGGGACACGGGTTCGTGTCTGGGAAGATCCCACATGCCGCGGAGCGGCTGGGCCCGTGAGCCATGGCCGCTGAGCCTGCGCGTCCAGAGCCTGTGCTCCGCAACGGGAGAGGCCACAACAGTGAGAGGCCCACGTACCGCAAAAAAAAAAAAAAAAAAAAGATGTTCAACCTAATGACGGTTTTCATTTCTACATCATTTATTTCCTCCAATTACCTTTGTATCCACCTCTGACTTCAGCATTTGTTCACTAACAAACTGCATCAAATAAATTTTGCTGCAGAAACATCATAAAAGAAAGAATACAGTTGCACATCCTTTTAGCAACACAGAATAGGTCCAGGTTCTTGTAAAATGTTACATGATAAAATCCTTCCATCTGAATAAGTAACTGAATAAGAACCACCTATTTCCTTTGGGATCTAACAAATATGTTCACCAATTCCTGAGTTTGTGAAAATTCATGTAGAATATCATCTCCAGACTCATTCTTTAAGAGTTCACTTACATGATCAATTTCACCATATCCATACAGCGGTGTATCTACATTCACCTTCTGATATGCCTCATAATTATGAACATGTTCCTCTGTCAGTTTTCTTCTCTTTGCCATTATGGACAGAAAAAAAATTTTTTTTCATTCTCAACTGTGGTTAATGAAAGGTACAAAGAGAAAAAAACTACAAAAACAGTGACTCCAAACTTCTTTCACACTTCCTTGAAAGATAATGCAAAACTCTGCACAATGTATGAAGAAAAGAATGCTAAATATGATGATTTATTTCACCACCGCACCACCCTTCTAGGAAACCCCATCACTGTTCCACTTATAATTTTTAGTCTTTTTATTTTAGTCTAGTTGGGAATACATCAATTCTTGTTATTCACAGTAGTTATGTTCCATAAAGTCACCACAAATACCTATTTAGCAAATACCGAATGACTGCCCCTAGGGAAAATACAAGATTAGGTTGCTACAAGCCTCTAATCACAACATTTCATCAACTGATCAATTCATAACCTTGTGTTATGTGCGTTTCCATTTAAAGACATCTTAATTATATTGCTGATTCATTAACATTGAATTCAGAGCCAACAGCACTGTAAACTCATGCCTCAATGGATTTTTTTCTTTGACACATCATAGCCTTCTTGTGCTAAGGAACACTAGATAGCACCTCAGCAATATGCTTGGGGGCCATTTTAAACAGTGAAATCACCAACAAAAAGTATAAAAATGCAAAAAGTGTGGCATTAAATATATCACAAAAAGGACATATTATAACAGGAAGGCAAAGCAGTGCTTTGTTGAACCTCAGCTGGGAATCTACACATCGGGAGACTCATGTATTTTGCAGCCCTGCATGTGTGCATGTCCAGGAATGACCATGAAAAGCTCTGTGAGTATTGACTGACTATGACCCAGACTGATTTATCAATAATAACAGTACACATAAACACTTCTTCCTAGACAACCAATCACAAAATATACAAGATGGTCTATTAAGTCTTTTGCTAAACGGGTTTTAACCTGATAATAAGATATAATCACCAGTAACAACATGCTCTGAGAACCTTGTAAACAGTAAAAAAAAAAAAAAAATGTGTGTTTTGGGTATAAAGGTAATACTACAGACACACCATTAGTAACATATTCACAACTAGCATCTCTTAAAAGTTGCATCTTATTCGAAATTCTAAAACAGCTATTTGAAGGAAAATATAAACATTATCATTACTCTGTATCCTCTTTCATCTACAGATCTCAAAACCTTGTTATTATGGGATAAATTGGGTTACCCCCAAATTGATATGCTGAAAGTCCTAATCCCTAGTACCCCAGAATGTGACCTTATTTGAAAAATGGCCATCAAGGATATAATTAGTTAAGATGAGGTCATATGGAGCAGGGTAGGCCCTTAATTTGACTTGTGTCCCAATAAAAGAGGAAACATCATCACAGACAAGCACACAAAGAGAATGCATGTGAACGACTGCTTGCAAACCACCAGAAGCTAGGAGAGAGGCCTGGAATGGATCCTTCCTTCATAATCTTTAGAACGAACCAATGCTGAGGACACCCTGATGTTGGGTTTCTAGCCTCCAGAACTGTGAAACAATACATTTCTGTTACTTAAGCCACCCAGTCTGTGGTACTTTGTTATGGCAGCCCTAGCAAACAAATACACTTAAATAAATATTTTTGGGTTCAAAACATTCCTGTCAAGTTACCCAAGTACTACCATCTTTGTTTTAAAGGTGATCCACAGAAATAACTTATTCTGAATAATTCAATCACAGATAAACTTGATTTTGAAATTTAGAAGTTTCTAGTTCGAATTACATTATTTCCATACCAAACAACTTTTTAAATGGCAAAAAAATTTACAAAAAATTGGCAAAAGACACATTTCTCTAAACAATCTTTAAAATACAAGCTCAGGGCTTCCCTGGTGGTGCAGTGGTTGAGAGTCCACCTGCCAATACAGTGGACACGGGTTCGTGCCCCGGTCCGGGAAGTTCCCACATGCCGCGGAGCGGCTGGGCCCGTGAGCCATGGCCGCTGAGCCTGCGCGTCCGGAGCCTGTGCTCCGCAACGGGAGAGGCCACAACAGTGAGAGGCCCGTGTACTGCAAAAAAAAAAAAAAAAAAATACAAGCTCAAAAAAAAAAAAAGCTTTTTAGAGAGCAAGAGCAAGCTGGCAATGCGTATTACAATTCTAAACATGCATGTCCTCTGACCCAGAAACTTTCCTTTTGGGAAACAACAATAACAACAACAGGAAATAACGTGACTTCCAGTAACAGGTAGGTAAATAAATTATGGAATATCCATGTAATAGAAATCGGTGCTTCTATTAAAATGAATGTCTATACAGTATAACATGAAAAGACAAAAATACGTTAAATGAAAAAGAGAACCACAGAACTTTATGTATGTGTGTACAGGATTACATATTTTAATACAGGTATAAAAGATATGAAAATATAAAGAAACAGTAGTCATCTTTAGGATGTAGGGAAAAAGTGGCTTCCACTTTTCAAATCATATATTTCTGTAACTTTTAAAAAGTTATAAAAATGTACTATTTTGGTAATCAGGGAAAAAAAGAATTTTTTTTTTTTAAGATATAGTAAGTCCCCAAATTATAACTGACCCCAAACCCCACAGGAACAAATGTCCTTTGTTTCTCCAAATCAAAATACTAGGGAAATAACTAACCTGGTCTAATTAATTTTCTTCTCTAGGAAACAATGGCTATAGTCAAGTATTATTTATATTTCAAATGTGATACACAGTTAAGTTAAATGCTGCTCACAAATATCTATCTTAAGCTTTCTGGAACCAATAAAGCAAGAGAGCTAAACAAGCCAGGAGAAGTGATACGTGAAGATAATTTCTGACACCCAAATGTAAAACTCCAATTAATTTTTCTACAGAAAATGTTACAAAGCTCAGTTAAATATAATTATTGATAGAGTATTACACTTAGGTATAATGTGTTTTAAAGATTGGTTTGAAAACCCATTTATGATACCTAGCAGTATTTCCATGAGCAAAGAAAAATTTAGAGTTTTTAAAAACGCAATTCTGGGCTTCCCTGGTGGCGCAGTGGTTGAGAATCTGCCTGCCAATGCATGGGACACGGGTTCGAGTCCTGGTCCGGGAAGATCCCATGTGCTGCGGAGCAACTAAGCCCGTGCACCACAACTACTGAGCCTGCGCTCTAGAGCCCATGAGCCACAACCACCGAAGCCCACGCGCCTAGAGCCCGTGCTCCGCAACAAGAGAAGCCACTGCAATGAGAAGCCCGCGCACCCAACGAAGAGTAGCCCCAGCTCGACGCAACTAAAGAAAGCCTGCATGCAGCAACGAAGAACCAACGCAGCCAAAAATAAATAAATAAATAAATAAAATCTACATTTAAAAAAAGAAAATCTTAACTCTTAATGTGGTATATGAGCTTAATGAAGTTCTACATGTATGTTTAATTAAAAAAGAAAAAACTTCAACAGTTTGAACAACTGTCAGTGTTTTACACAGAGAACAAAAATCTTTGTTGATATTTTATTCTCAAGTTATCAGGGTCTAAAAAAATATATAGTCATGAATAGCAACAAGCACAGTCATGTTAATAACAATTACAAAACTGGAGGTCAGAAGGAATATACTTTGTGAAAAGCTAATTTTAAGAAGCTCCATTTCAGGGACTTCCCTGGTGGCACAGTGGTTAAGCATCCACCTGCCCGTGCAGGTGACACGGGTTCCAGCCCTGGTCCGGGAAGATCCCACATGCTGTGGAGCAACTAAGCCCATGCGCCACAACTACTGAGCCTGCACTCTAGAGCCCGCATACCACAACTACTGAGCCCGTGTGCCACAACTACTGAAGCCTGCATGCCTAGAGCCCGTGCTCTGCAACAAGAGAAGCCACTGCAATGAGAAGCTCATATACAGCAACTAAGAGAAGCCCCCACTCAAGCAACTACAGAAAGTCTGCGCGCAGCAACAAAGACCCAACGCAGCCACAAAAAAAAGCAGCTCCGTATCAATTACTTAGTAAATGTTTAATTCAGCCAGAATCCTCTGCCTACTATGCCTCACTAGTTGCTGTAAATATAGATTTTCCTCTTCCCTTCTCTCTGAATAACTCAAAACTCCAACTAGAGCAATGCAAAGTTCACTTATATCCAACTCTAGAAATTTAATGTTCACAAGATGCTATACTGTGAAATTAAAAAGGTACTGTGTAACTCCATTCTTGTATAAAAATATGTCACATACAGCCCCAATATATATGCAGAGAAAAGGCTGGAAAAATAAATACTAAATTGTCAACACTGATTATCTACAAGTGTTTTTTTCTTCTTTTATGGTTCTTTAATTGTTTAATTGAACAAGTGAATGTGTAGTTGACACATCTTACGATGCTGAATTTTTAAAAGATGAAGACATTAGTCACTTGGGATTAGTGAGTAACACCAATAAATAATTCAGAATGCTTTTTTTTTACTTTAAATAATCATATTGCTAATTTTGTGATAGAGATAACAAATAACCAAATGGCTACTTCACTCAAGGCAGCATGCTATTTCCCTATTCCTAAAGTAAAATTATTGTTTACTGACACTTTTTAAAGGATGTCTAATATGATCATATAATGATCATCATAAAATATATTCTAAAAAATTAAGAATTAAGTAAAACTAAAACATAAAATATTTAATGAAAATGCTTATTCTCTAAAATTATTACCAATAATTACCAATAAGAATTTGGAATGGTACAACTCATAGTCATGAAAACATTTTAATAAGTTCTTTGATAAAATCAAAACTTAATATACAGTAACTTACATGTCTTGGTTGACAGCCCATAATAATGTTCATATGGAGATGTAACTAGATTAAAAAATTCTTTATAACGGATATGTTTACAAGCTCATACCCCTTTTATGCATTCTTACCTACATACAGGTATACAGGTAACATAAACAAGACGATTATGTGCCTGGCACTGTGCTAAGCCCTTTGTTTGTTTAATCTCATTTAATCCTCATAAACATCATGAGACAGGTATACCATCATCCCTACTTCACAGATAAAGGCACTAAGATATAAACATTTCCCTACTGATTGAACTGTTGTCCTTTTGTTAATAATACTTAAACAACAAGGTTATGTTTTAATAATCTATTTTCAAAACATACTTAAAACTGTATAAATACTTAGGGCTTTACATTATTTTTTCTTCAGGAGAGTCCTTTCTTTATGGCTAGGAACTGCTGAAATTAACTGCTTTGAAGAGGAAAGGAGAAGTAAAATTGAAATATAAAGACTAAAACATAAATATACTATCAATCAAATAACTGCTTTACTTCAATTTCTTTTTAAGACTAGCAAGAATGAACCCTCAGAATATACTGCCAGAATTTTTGTTCTGTGTTTTCTTAGATACATTTTGGTATATTTGGCATTCATTCATCACAGAGACAATTAACTATATTCTTACTTTCTATATTCTTGATGCTGACATAGGAATGGTGGGGGGAGGGGATTATAGACACCAGAAGAGTCGGCGCCTCCCAGGACTAGCTAATTCCTAAAGATAACAATTTGCCTATCAACTCCTGCCTTTCATATGCAAATTGACCAATCCAGAGTTCATTCCACCAACTATCTCCTTATCTAACTCTCACACACCAAACCCTTATCTCCCTTACCTTAAACCATCCCAGGGCCAGGTATCAGGAAACAAGAAACCAACCCTATAGACCAAAGCCTGGAGGAATTAATCAAACTAGCCAATCCTAATCTGTTTATTCTGCCTAGTTTGCCTTTCCCAGGAAAACCTCAATAAGGCTACAACCTTAAAATCTCCCCTTAGCTCTTGTTTTCTGCCTCCTGACTACCCTGGTATCTTCCCCTGCAGCTCTGTGTGGCATGCAGTGACCTCCTCTCTCTGGAACCAGTGAGCATAATGAACTTCCAAGCCTCATTCTCTCTTCCCTTTATGGCCACAATGACTTTACCATACCATATCCAACATATCCAACATGTACATTCTTAGAACAGTTTACAAATTTAAAAATTTAAATTTAAAGGTCAGCTTATCACTTATCAGCTTATCACTTATCAGCTTATCACTTATCAGCTTATCACTTTTAAACCTGGGAGGGGCAGGTTTAAAAGTATGAATAAGCAGAATTTAAGTGTCTGTTCCTCAAAATATCAGTACACAAACTATACCTTCTGTTATAGACTGTATGTTTGTGTCACCCCCCCCCCAAATTCATATGCTGAAATTCTAGCCCCCAATGTTATGGTATTAGGAGGTAGGGCTTTAGGAGGTAATTAGGTCATAAGGGTGAAGCCCTCATGATTAGTGCCCTTTCTTAGACAGCTCCCTCACCCTTCTACCATATAAGGACATAATGAAAAGATGGCCATCTAAGAACCAAGAAGCAAGTTCTCACTAGGTAACAAATCTGCTAGCACCTTGATCTTGGATTCCCCAGCCTCAAAAACCGAGAGAAAAAAAAAAAAAACCCGAGAGAAATACAGGGTTGTTGTTTAAACCACCCAGACTATAGTAATTTTGTTGTAGCAGCCTGAATGGACCAAGAAATGTTCTAATTAGTACTCTTCAGTAAATAAACTTTTGAAAATAAACGATGAATCTAACTCCTATCGTTTATGTGCTTCTCACAAGAAAAAGGCATCTATGTTTTTTCTGTTATTACTATATCTTTAGTCTAACAGTAAAGGAATTGAATTTATTTTATATCTTGCTCTAACATTACCTCTAAACAAAACAAACATACATTTTTGGGAAATTTTGGTATAATTTTTGAATATGAGCTCCAACAAGGTAACTGAAGACTAAACATAAGTACTTTCATGGTTAGCACAACGTCTAGGACAAAGTAGACATCCTCTGTTGAATAAATGCCTGAATTTCAGTTGTAAATGAAAGGATACGTATTGTCTATCTCAAGGAACATACAGAAACAGCATATAGCCACTTCAGTGTAAGGCTTACCTAAAATTACATTCTCACACTAACATTAATGGCTTTTTTCTTTTTAGAAAACATTTATTGAGCACTTACCACATGCTAGGCATTGTTCTTTGCACTTCATGTGATATCTCACTTAATCCCTTACAACCACCCTTGGCATGATTATCCTAATTTTACAGAAGCGAATACTTAACACAGAGACTAAGCTATGTGCCCAAGATAACATAGTTAAGAAGTGAAAGAGCCAGGATTTGTATCCAAGCACTCTAATTCCAGAGCCTACCCTTTTATTTTAAAAAAAATAACAGATAACATGTCTACATTTTTTTTTAAATACATGTACGGAAAAATCTGAGTCTATCATCCATGTCTTCTACCAGTCTAGTTCTCACCCCTTATCTTACCTCTGCACCAAGAATAAATATATCCATTATTAGTTGGATATATTCTTCCAGGGTTTTTCTTAATATATCTATAAGCGAATACAAATGTATATTTGTCTTTTTTTAATCCAAAATACAGCTTTATACACAATGTTCTACACCTTGCTCTTTTTACTTAATTTATCTTAGAGCTCTTTCTATATTAGTATGCAAAAAACTCCTTCATTCTCTTCATAACTATATAGCATTACACTGACTGAATTATTTGACCAGTTCCCAACAGACTGTCATAAGATTGTTTCTAATATTTGCTATTATAAACAATGTTGCAGCAACACTCATTTTGTATATGTACAAACATAGCTATCAAATCAAGGGCTATACTCTTGGACTTCTTGGAGAAAGGGTTTGTGCATTTGTAATTCTGATATATGCTGGCAAAATAACCCTCATAAGGGTTTATCAATTTACACTAACAACCTATGAACACTTATTTACTGACAGCCTCACTATAGAGATGGTACCCCAGTCATACACATAGTCTTCTGCATTTCTCTTAGTATGAATGAGGCTGAAGAGTATTCACTGTTTAAAAGTCATTTGTACTTCCTTTTCTGTGAAGTGCCTCTTCCTATCCTTTGCCCATTTTGCTACTGTCTTCTTCTTATCTCATCAATTTCTAGGAGTGCTTTATATCTCGGAGACTTGCATTTTGATTTCAATATAAATATTAAAATTCATAAATATTTCCTATTTGTCTTTTGACTTTTACAGTGACTTCTACATAGCAAAATTATTTTTACTTCCATGCAGTTTACTTTATCTTTTCACAATTCAGAAAGGATTTCCTGACTCCAAAATAATTTTTAAAAAATTAGTCCATGTTTTCTTTGAGCACATTTATCATTGTAACCTTTACATTTAAATATGTGATTCATTTAAAATTTATCCAATACATACATGGCGTGAGGTATTAATCCAACTTTTTTATTCCCTAGATGATGCTTCTACTTATACCAAGATCATTTATTGACTATCCCTCACTTGAATTTTTTTCTCCGTTGATTAGTTTATGTCTGGGCTTTCTATTCTATTTTATTTAATATGTCTATTTGTGGGGCAGTTTTAACTACCAAGGCTTTAAAATTAAAATGTTACTATATATTTATATATATATATATATATATATATATATATATATTTCGCTCTTGTTTTTCAGAGTTTTCCTGGCTACATTGGTTTACTTTTTCCATATGAACTAGAGAATCCATTTCTCAAGTTCCTGCGGGGGGGGGGGGGGGGGGG